>NC_081319.1:909750-1213000 GCF_026419965.1 Kogia breviceps | reverse complement strand
GGGGCCTGGGAGCTGACCATCCTCTCGTACCTCTTCTCCTACAACAGCAGGAACCCCGACGAGACAGTAGGAGTCCCTTACCCCCAGGTGGGCGACCACCCCCCACACACACACTGGAGAATAACGACCCTGCAGAGGGTCCCCCGAGGAGGGAGAGCTCTGAGCCCCACGTCGGGCTCCGCCGCCCGGGGGTCCGGCACCGGGAGCCCCCAGAGCATCTGGCTGTGCAGACAGCGGGGCTTGCCTGCAGGACGGGGGAGCGGAGACCCCACTCCTAAAAGGCCGCACAAAACCAGCCCCACATGCACCAGGACCCAGGGCAGCAGCGGTGATTTGACGGGAGCCTGGGCCACACCTACCTGCTCTTCTTGGAGGGTCTCCTGCAGAGGTGGGGGGCGGCTGAGGCTCACCCTGGGGACACAGGCGCCGGTGGCAGATACACTGGCGCACATTCGGCCGGCCCGTGAACACAGCTGCTGCTGCTGCTGGGCTGATATCTTGGCCTGTGAGCGCCAAGACCCAGCACCACCCAACAGCCTGCAGGCCCAGTGCCTGGCGCCTTGGGCCAAACAGCCCCCTGGGCAGGTCAGCTCACAGCCACCTGGGACACGGCCCTGCCCGCCAGGCGGGGCGAGGCGCAGCTCCACCCACCAGTGGGCGGGCACCGGCCCTGCCCTCCAGGGAGCCCGCTCGGGCCGCTAGACCGGCCTTGCCCAGCAGGGGGCGGACACCAGACCCAGAAAACCACAGCCCTAAAACTGGACGACTGCATGTAAAACAATGAAATGACAGTAAGTCCCCTACATACAAACCTCCAAGTTGCGAACGAAGTGTGCGTTCCATCGGTGTCGGGCGTGAGTGACGCTGCAGCCCGCCCTCCGTCCCCTGTGGCTGAGGACCCTTCAGCTCTACCACCTCCCCCCTCCTCTCCCTCCTCAGCCAGTAACTCTTCCTGCCTGTTCACTCGATGCCGGCCCTTGTATCCCAGCCGTTGCACTACTGTGCTTCTCAAGGTACTGTCCTGTAAGACTAAAAATGTTTTATTTTTTGTGTTTATGTATTATTTGTGTGAAAAGCATTACAAGCCTATTACAGTACAGTACCACATAGCCCACTGTGTTAGCTGGGTACCTAGGCTACCTTGGTTGGACTTATAAACAAGCTGGATTTACGAATGCACTCTTGGAACAGAACTCATTCCTATGTAGGGGACTGACTTCAGAACATTCTCTAACACCATACACAAAAATACACAAAATAAACTCCAAGCGGATTAAAGACCTAAATGTAAGGCTGGATACTACGAAACTCTTACAGGAAAACATAGGCAGGACACCCTGTGACATAAATCGCAGCAACACCTCTTGCAATCCCCCTCCTAGAGTAACAGAAATAAAAACAAAAGTAAACAAATGACCTAAATAAACTTAAAAGCTTCTGCACAGCAAAGGAAACCGTAAACAAAATGAAAAGACAACCCACAGAATGTGAGAAAATACTGGCAAACAAAGCAACCGACAAGGGATTCATCTCCAAAACATACCAGCTCATGCAGTTCAATATCAAAAAACCCAACAACCCCATCAAAAAATGGGCAAACGGTCTAGAGAGGTATTTCTCCAAAGAAGACATAGAGATGGCCAACGGGCACCAGAAAAGCTGCTCAACCTCGCTAACTGTTAGAGAGACGCAAATCCGAACCACAGTGAGGCGTCTATCACTTCACACCCGTCAGAATGGCCGTCACCAAAAGTAGGAACAACAAATGCTGGAGAGGGTGTGGAGAAAAGGGACCGCTCCTGCACTGCCGGCGGGAATGTAAATCGGTGCAGCCACTGTGGAGAACAGTGTGGAGCTTCCTTAAAAAACCAAAAATAGAACTACCATGTGACCCAGCCATCCCACTCTTGGGCACGTATCCGGAGAAAACCATAATTTGAAAAGGCACATGCACCCCAATGTTCACTGCAGCACTGTGTGCAATAGCCAGGACGTGGAAACAACCTAAATGTCCGTCGACAGAGGAACGGATAAAGAAGATGTGGTACATACATGCCGTGGAATATATCGCTCAGCCATAAGAAAGAAGGAGACAATGCCACCTGCAGCAACGTGGATGGACCCAGACATTATCATACTAAGTAAATCAGACAAAGACAGATACCATATGATATCACTTATGTGTGAAATCTAAAAAAAAAAAAAATACAAATAAACTTATTTACAAAACAGACACACAGACTTAGAAAACAAACTTAACGGTTACCAAAGGGGAAACGTGGGGGCAGAGGAGAGATAACTTAGGAGTTTGGGATTAACTTATACACACTACTATATATATAATAGATAATCAACAAGGACCTACTCAGAGCACAGGGAGCTCTACTCAATATTCTGTGATAACCTATGTGGGAAAAGAGTCTGAGAAACAGTGTATGTATGTATATGCATAACTGAATCACTTAGCTGTACACCTGCAACTAACACAACATTATGAATCAACCATACTCCAATATAAAATAAAAATTAAATTTAAAAGAAAATGAAAAGGAAACCACAGTCCTGCAGCTTGTGGACCCGGCCTGCCCAGAGCAGGCCGGATCCGCCCTGGGACCAGCTGGGCCCCAGCCCTGCCCACCGGCAGGTCACCGCAAGCTTCAGGGCACCCTGGACCCCAGACCCAACCGTGTCAGGAACCGGCCCCCCCACCAGCCACCCAACACCGGCTCTGGGACCCCTGGGCCCTGCGGCCAGACTCCAGGGGCGGCCCTGCCTGCCGGCAGACCGGCACGAACCCCAGGACCTGGCTTCACCCGCCAGTGTGTGGGCAACATCCCAGGGGCTCCTGGACCCGACCCTGCCCACCGGTGAGCCAGCACTAGCCTGGGGTCCCCTAGGGCTCCACGACCCGCCGCCTCGTGACCAGACCCCGCCAGCCAGCAGCCAGCGGCATCCACACAAGGCGCCAGGCCGGGAGCCGACCGGGCCCCCCGGTGCCCCACGCAGTGAGCCCCCTGCCGCAGAAGGGCTCACGCAGCCCTCCTGGGGGCACCCCGAGAGCACAGAGCCCCGCTGGGGCCCACAGGACGTCTCCTACAGAGGCCCCCTCTCCAAGGTCGGGAGCGCCAACTGACGGACGCAGAACACAGACAGCAACGCAGACAAACCGAGGGGGCAGAGGAACACAGATAAGGCCCAGGAGAAGAACTAAGCGACGTGGGGAGGGGCGGCCTGCCCGAGGGGGAGTCCCGAGCAGTGATCCTAAGGACGGTCCAGGAGCTCGCGAGGAGAACGACGCCCGGAGCGAGAGGTTAGAAGTTCTTAACCAAGCGAAAACACAAAGAACAACGAGACAGATGACGGGTCCAGTAACTGACATGAAAGCAGCCCCGGAAGGATCAACAGCAGGCCGCACGGTACAGAGGGACGCACGGGTCGCTGAGCTGGAAGAGAGAGGGGCGGAAATCGCTGCCGCTGAACAGAAAACAGAGAGAAGGATGGAAAGAAGCGAGGGTGGCTTGAGAGACCCCTGGGACAACGTCAAGGGCACTAACATTCGCATTAGAGGGGTGTCAGAAGGAGGAGAGAGAGAGAAAGGGCCCGGGAACGTATCTGAAGAGGTAATAGCTGAAAACCTCCCTAACCTGGGAGGAAACCGTCACCCAAGTCCAGGAAGCGCAGAGAGTCCCGAAGAGGATTAACCCAAAGCCGAACACGCCAAGGCACGTAAGACGGATTTGACCGCGCCAGCAAACGCCCCACTGGGTCACCGTATGCGATCGTCGTGGTCACGCGCGTGCACTGTGGACTCACCTCATCCCCATGTCAAAGTGATGGCGGGACAGACCTTTCCCCGTATGTGCTGAGGAAGGCAGGGTGGCCGGCAGGGCCCCTCACATTTGGGGCTCAGTGACGGGAGCAGGTCGCGGGTGGTCCAAGTTGCCCGCCGTCCACTCACATCCGTTGAGACCTCTGTCTCCTTGCTTAGAATTCTGGAAAGAAATCCATCGGAAAAGGGAATTAGGAAATTTAGAAGAGAGAAAGGGAGAGCAGGCCGGGAGGCCATGCCGGGGGGCACCAGGGGGCCAGCGCTGGGGGCCTTCCGATGTCACTTAGCTTCTCTCAGCTCACCGTTCACGTCCGTGAAATGGGCTTGGGGGCCGCGGGGCCCGCCTACCACAGCACTCAGGACCTCGGACGACGGCCCAGCCCAGATGCCTCCGAGGCTGCCTCTCGGGGATCAGGGTGCCCCTGGCGTGAGGCCGGGGCCCTTCAGGCCTCCTGTTCCACAGGCGGCCGGTGGACGGACATCCGTCGTGCCCGTCGGCTGGAGTTCTCCTCCCCGTGGCCTCAGCGGAGATTACGTTTTCCTCAGTTTAATAATCTGCCTGCCTCTAAACAAATGAGAGAGCACTGAATTTGAAGTGGGAAGACTTCACGTTTACAGAATTTTCCTTGCATATGCATTTGTAGGAGGTTTTTCTTTCTTATTAGTTTCTTTTCAAAGAACCAGGTCTGGTATTGATTTATTATTTTCACTGCTTTTATGTTCTCTAATTTATTTATTTGCTTTTATCTTTATGATTTCCTTTCTCCTGTTTCCTTTGGGTTTGTTCTCTTCTTAGAAATCTGAGGTTGAAAGGCTCATCTGTTCATGTTCCGTCGGTGTGTGCAAGTGGGTTTGTGACAATAAACGCATTGCAAGTTATGGGAGAGGCTCCAGGCGGGTGGGACAGTCCCAGAGGCTTTGATTCATGGGGCCGTGTCTCCATTGTTTTCTAGGAAGTCTGTTCTGTGCTTGATTTCCACCTTGACCTAGATGCTATTTACCAGAGTAGCTTTAAATCTCCGATTTTATTTCTATTTTTAGAAAGTATTTATTTCTAGTTTTATTATATTGTGGTCAAGACTGTTGTCTCTAAAAGATCTGTTCAGATGGTTTTTGATGTTCGCACTCTGTGGGGTCAGCTTCAAAGGTGCCTCATGGTCACTCCACGACCCTCGCACTAGCGGCACGTTCTCTGTTTGTTGGGTATAACGATAGATGTTTCTATATTAATTCTAACCTCTTAATTACACAGTTCGCATCCTCTGTGCTTACTTTTTTCACTTAATATTTCATACAGGAGTATTAGTAAATTAAAAGTCCTACTGTAATCAGACTTCTCTCCCTTTATTTCTAACGTCAAAAAATGTTAGAAAAAGGAAAGTCACGGTTAACTGAACCTTTTTTGAGATGGTCTAAGAGCACAGACTCTGGGCGGGACTGCTGGGGTTCAAGCCCCTCCCACCTTGTGCTCTCTGTGACTTCTCTGTGCCTCAGTTTTCCTGTCTCTGTAATGGGTTGCGGGTGTTCAGCGCGCGGAGCTGCCATGGGGAGGGCCTGAGTCAGCAGGCGGAGAGCAGGTGAGCAAACGCTGACCTTGCTGCATTATCTGTAGACACAAGGAGCCTCCGAGCACTTGGCCTATCAGCTTTGTCTGACTCCAGCACCGCCACCCCTGCTCCTGTCGCTAGGCGTAAACTAAACACACGCACGCGCAGGGGTCTCGGCCCTGTCTGGCGCCTTCCCGGCTCCTTCGTCCCGTCTTATCTTCTGTCCACTTGCAGTAGAGGCCTGCTCCGTCCTTCTGTTCGCGATGCCTCTGTCAGAGCTCACCGTGTGTGCCCTCAAACCAAGCGGGGCAGGGTGCGGCGGGCCCCACACGGCCTCCCCGGGCAGCTCCCGGCCCCCCGGTGCCGCTGGCTCTCTCTGCTTCCCTTCCCCTGCCCGAGAGGGGCTGTCTGAGGACGTGCCTCCTTGTCCTCGAGACTCCTCTCCTTCCCCGCGAGGCTGCACTGGTCTGGAGGTGTCCGCCTCCTGCCAAGCCCGCAGGGACTTTTCCATCCTAGCAGGAGCTGGACGGAAGCGCCCAGCTTGTTCTGATCTTTGCCTGAGGAGTCGGCGGGGGCTGGCGGGCTCCTACGGGATCCGCGGAACCCGCTGGCCTCCCAGGCACCTCCACTGCTGACGGTTTAGAGGCTGCACCGACGTATTGGAGGGACAGCCCCTCCTTCCCCCATTACTTCCCCCTTTCCTCTTCCCTCCCCTCTGGCCCCCTCGTCCTTCTCTCCTTCCACGAAAATGCTTGTTAAATGTCCACTCTGTGCTGTCAGCATGGAGATAGAGTGAAAATCGGTGAGGTCCACCGAGCGACCACACGCGTCCACGGGCCGCACTGACCTGCAGACCTCGCAGCTGGTACTGTGGGGGCGGGAGCCGGCGAGCCCGCCCCGGACGCTGCTAACAGCCTCCCGTTTCCTAAGCGGACACACCTTCCCCCACGAGCCGGCAGCTCCACGCCGGGGTCCACGCGCCGCAGAAACGCCTGCAGGTCACCAGGAGCCGGCACGGGTACTCTTCTCCAGGACAGCCCGAGCTGGGGTATCGTACCAACCGCCTGCGGCCAGGCGACGTCGAGCCTGATGGAGAGCAAGGCAGGAGGACTCGAGGGTGGAAGGTTCGAAAGCCAGAAAGATGCCTCTGGGTTGTCAGACGTCGGGACGCGGTCACCTTTGGGGGGCGGGTGACACCCGAGGGGTCTCGTCTGTTATCATTCCTCACGCGGGGAAGCTGGCAGCTTTGCACAGCAATTATAGTCCTGCACACTTCCAAGAACAGATGGTGGGGGGCATCTGAGGCCCTCGCTAACATTGCGGCGGTCACATCGGGGCCAAGGCCTCAGGGCCTGAATCCCTGATCATCCCTCAGAAGGACCTCAGGGGCAACCGGAAAGGCAGAGCAAGAAGTGTGTGAATCCAGCTGTGTCCTGGGACGTGACCCTTTGGACTCTGGCAAAGGCCTGACTGGACTGGAATTCGCTGCGGTCTGCGCTCCCCCCACTGCAGTCAGGCCTGGCCTGGCCCCTCCCAGTGGCGGGTGGTGGCTGTCACCGCCAGGTGTCTCCCAGGGACGTTCACACCTGCGGGAGGGTGTGCCCGGCAGGTAAGGGCTCTGCCAGCACTGTCTACTGCCCTCTCCCTGCACCAGGCTGCTCAGATCTCTGCAGCTGGCCTGGGGGAGCTCTCCACGGAGGGTCTTCCTGACCGACTTGTGACCCCGAGACTCCCTGCCCCGGGGAATCTCTCTCCAGTTCCGGCCGCCTCCGAGAAGCACCAGGGTCCCTCTGTGCCCTGCTTCATTGCCCCAGGGTGCTGGGGGCTTTCAACAAGCCCCGAAGCGGGCGGCGTGACACAGTGAAGTAAACTCCAGACAAGCTGGGGCCCGCTCCAGGGCTGCCCAGCTTCCAGAGGCCTGGGACCTCGGCTCGGCTGTCAGGGCCCGGAGCCCTGGGCTGAGTCTCCATCCGGGAGGGGAGACGGACGACAGAGGAGTGCAAGTTTCACGGTCCGTCCACAGGTGATGTGTGCTCTGGAGGAATCAGCCGGGGAGTTAAGAGGGAGTGCCAGCTTGCAGGGGTGGTCAGCGACGGGCCCCAAGAGCAGAGACCTCCAGGACGGAGGCCACGCGGTAGAGGTCTCTACGAAGACGCAAGAGCCAGGGAAAGGCCCCAGGGTGGGGACAAGCGGCTGGGGCAGGTGGGTGAAGGCAGAGAGGTGAAGGGGGTGGGAGCCACAGGCTGGCCCCTGGGGGGACCTCGCCTTGTAGGCTCCAGCCAGGTAAGCACACCTGGATGAATGCTGTCAACGCACATGCAAAAGGGGGAGGGGGGGCAAGGAGGGCCACTTGGAAACCCCATGGCCCTTACGGGGCGAGAATCCAAGGGCTCCTCTTTCTGGACTCTGTTTTCTAGGCTGCTGGGCTGGTGCTGCAGACACAGAGGGGCTTCATGAGCCGAGCCGCTGCCCACTCGGCCCCCCTGCCGTCCCCTCCTGCTCTCCCCTGTCTGGGGCCTCCGCCTCCTGGGCAGGCTGATAGGGTGCCGGCTCTCCACCTGTCAGGCCGTGGACCCCTCCTCACTTCTTATCCCCTTATCCTCCTGGCTAGAAGCAGGCATGTTTCTTTGAGAAAAAGTAATTTATTTTCTAATTACGAACGCCGATAAGCCTGAACAAAGGAAAGGCAGCTCCGCGCTCGGTCACAGGCGCCTCTGCAGAGCTCCCGCCCCACCTCCCCCCACCCACCGACCCAGGGAGGGTGCCAGTGTCTCCGGAAGGAAGACCAGAGACAGGTTCAGTGCCTGGTCCTAATTTGAGGTCTTGGGGCCCATCTGGGGGGTCCAGTTACCCATCTGTGGGACGGGATGTGGGTCTGTGACGCCAGGGCCTTCCCAGCTGGGGTCCCCGGTAATTCTGGGGATTCATTCTGGGAATGACTCGCTCGTTCTCGCAGACTTACTTCTCTTTCTCCTTTCATGCTTTTAGTTGGAACACAGGCCCCACCCCCAGTCCTCCCTTCACGAAGCCACCGTGCAGCCTTGGTCCCCCTGCCGGGAGACCCTGAAGCCGCCCCCTGATCAGAGCCCGGCTCTCCTCCAACGAGTCACCGGGGCGACACACACCACATCCAAGTCGACACCCCAGATGGGCCAAGCAATAGCTCCCTTTTCCCTCTCCCACCCTGGCGGCGGAAGGAAAGCTCACTTAGGAAGCTTTTTTGTTTTTTTCTCGTCTCACAGGCGTGAGAGAGCCCAAAGACCTTCGTTTCTCCCCTGCCCTCCGACCTGACATCTCCCCTTGGCAACGTTTCGGGAAACACCTGTGGGGACAGCCAGAGCCCCACCTCCCGGCCTGGCGTCCACCTTCCCCGGGCTCCTGGCAAGGACCGCACAGGAGCCGAGCGGACCGTCTGTCTGCAGCTCCGCTTTACACAGACACTACCGCACTCTGCTGGGCACCGGGCCCCTGCGGGGGCTCGGCCGATGGCAGCCCTCCCGCGGGCCCTCACTCTGTTCGTTCTCGGGGTCCAGCTGGGCCCCTGGCCCTCAGGGGTGTCTCCTCACCTCTCCCTTTCGAGCTCCAGTGCAGGCCCAGGCCCGCAGGCCCGAGACAGTCTCCTTGAGGACAGGACGCCCAGCGAGAGCCTGCCCCTGCCCCTACATCTTGGGTGACCGTGGGCCCCTCCAGCCTCTCCATGCTTCCCCTGGGCTCTGGGCCCAAACTCCCTCCCGCTGACCACCTCCCCAAGTATCCTGAGGACACCTCAAGCCCCAGCATCCCCCCACACCTGCTCCTCCTCCGTGTCCCCACCTCGGGATGGCCCCGGCTTCCATTTGGGAGCCCCCCCCGCCCCACTCATGACCCATCTGATGGCTCCCCTCCCCCACCTCCTCTGGGTGCCTGCGCTGCCCCTCTTCCACGCCTGCGTCTTCTACCAGGACGATGGATGTGGTCCAGGCCCCCTGCCCCCAAGGCTGGGTCTCAGCCAGGCCACCAACACATCCTCAAAACCGTGACTGTGACCGCGGTGTCCCTGCCGAAGACCATCTCAGCGTGGACGCTGCCAGTGACACTCCAGCCAGAGGACGGCTCTGCCTCTCTCCTCAAACGCCCAAGGCTTTGCGTGTGCTGTGCCTCCTGCTGGGCCTTCCAGCTCCCACAGGCCCCCGGACCCGCCTCTCCTGGAGCCCCGATCCCAGGAGCCCCTGCCTGCTCCTGCCTGCCTCCCCAGACTGTGAGCTCCTGGCATGGCCTCAGCCCCCTTCTCCCTCGCCCCCCGACGGGCTCACAGGTCTGCGCCGGCGGAGGCCCAGTCCGCGTTGGTGGGCCAGCCGTGGGGCGGATCCCAGCTCTAGGGTGAATTCTCCCGAGCGACCGGCCTCGCCCACCTCCAAGGGCCCGGCCGGCAGGTGGGCAGGTTCTGGCCTCCAGGCGACCTGGGACTGCGGCCTCAGCAAGCCCGCGGCAGGCTGGACTCCTCTGCCAGGAGAAGCCCGCCCTCCACCCCATACCTTGGGCTGGGGGCCCCCACCCCTGCCTAATTAACACCCGGAGCGGCCGTCTGCTTCTTTGCTCTGTCTCATCTCCGACAGTTTTCATGTCTAATCCACCGAGGAGATCTCCTGAAGGCTTTGAAGTCTCTGGGTGCACGAATAAAGATGTCACCCTGGCACACACAGAACTTCTTAATGAGGATGGGTTTGATGTGGAAGCTGTGACCCGAGGGAAGTGGCCAGGCCTGCCTGCAGCAGGCGGGTGGGGGGAGCCCAGGCTTGAAGCCAGAGCAGGCTGGGGAGGTCTGAGCCTGGCAGGTCCCAGAAAGAAGGGGAGTAGATGATACTACTGATGCCCCTCTCATCCCTCCAGGTCAGGGACCCCCAGGCGCTGGTGCCCAAAGCCAGAGACCTAGACCACACAAAGGGAGTTGGCTGCAAAGAGAGTGTGGGTCAGGGAAAGATGCAGAGATGGCACTTTGCAGGGCAAGAGATGGAGCCTGGATGGGGTGAGGGGAGAGGGTGCCTAGAGGGGACCATGGAGGAGATGGGGCTGGGGGTGGGGGAGGGGAGCAGGGAGGAGATGGGGCTGGGGTGGGGGAGGGGGAGCAGGGAGGAGATGGGGCGGGGGTGGGGGAGGGGAGCAGGGAGGAGATGGGGCGGGGGTGGGGGAGGGGAGCAGGGAGGAGATGGGGAGGGGGTGGGGGAGGGGAGCAGGGAGGAGATGGGGCTGGGATGGGGGAGGGGAGCAGGGAGGAGATGGGGCGGGGGTGGGGGAGGGGAGCAGGGAGGAGATGGGGCTGGGGTGGGGGAGGGGAGCAGGGAGGAGATGGGGTGGGGGTGGGGGTAGGACACGGTGTGGAGCATAGAATGCACCAGAATCTCCATGAAGAAATAATCTGGTTTGACAAAGCATTTCTGTATTATAGAATACCGCAATATTTGGAAAATGAAAGCAAATTAGTTATTTTTCCTGTATCTTGTAATGGAAGGTACAGAAAGTGGAACTAAACAAATTCTCCAGACAGGTGGGGCTTGGATTTAAGAAGAGTGACAATGAGCAGAGCCAGGGCCAGTTTGTCTCGGTGTCCCCGTGCTGCTCTGTGGAGGGCATTACTCCCTCTGCACCGCAGACACCAGGCCTCGAGGAGCGGGGAGTGAGCTGCTCCGCTCACACAGCTGTAGCAGGCAGGGCAGGCACCCATACCCTAACCCTAACCCTAGCCCTAATCCAGATCCAGGCTGCCTGACCTGCGAGTCTGTCACCACAGAGGGAAGGCCCGCGGCCTGGGTGTCAGGCGCCAGGAGCCCACGCCTGTCTCTGCTCTGCTCCTAGGAACAGGCCGACCTCCACTTTCCTGCACACTTACACGTGCAGAGAACCTGATGAGACCCGCTTGTAAATCCTGCAGTAAGCCCAGGAAGCCGTCCTTGGTGCACCGATTACAAACATGGATCCAGTTCCTCATCCCTCCTGCACCCCTGCTCCACTGCCATGCGGTGCAGCCCCTCCCGTAGGGTCCCCCTCCCCCGCCTGTGGGCCGCTGGACCCGCTTGACCCGCTTTGCTCAGATGTGGCAGAAGTCACGGTGTTCTGGTTCCCAGCCCAGGTCTCAGGAGGCCTGTACTTTCCACTACGGCTCCTGCACTGCCCACTGCCGCGTGGACAGGCCGAGCTAGCCTGCGGAGGACGAGACACGCGTGGCCCAGTCGCTGCTGCGCCAGCAGTGTCACCAGTTCTGTGAGCAAGTCCCAGCTCAACCTGAGCCACCAGCTGACTCGTGAGCCACAGCGGGTTGTTTCCAAAGCCTCTGTTTGGGGGTGTTTGACAGGAGCACCATTTGTGATAAGACACAACACGTGCATTGTGGCTCAGCCCCTCAGAGGAACAAAGCAAGCGGGTCTCAGAGACAGAGGCACCCCAGGGAGGCCGGGTGGTCTGAGCCCCGGCCGGCCTGACCATGCTGTGAGCTCCTGACTTGTCTGGGGCCCTGGAGGCTTCTCCCTTTTGGGTCCACTTCCCTCTCCAACACAGAGGAAGGTTCTCCTGCTTTCTTTGCCTATTTCTCCCCTGTATTCAAGGCTCCGAGGATAATTCACCTGTGAAGACGCTCTGGGAGGCCCCCCCCCCCGCCCCACTAATTTCTATCTCGGGGAAGAGGGCTTGCTGGATTTGGTTCTGCAGGTCAAGCCGCCCCCGGCCCCGGGGAATCAGGTTGGTGGGAACACAGGACTTTACTGAGTAATTATAGGATTAGGCATCCCCCTCGAAATTAAATGCTACCTCTCCACCTTCCAGAGCAGAATCCCACCCCCACCTGCTACCATGTAATTATCTAGTGAATTACTCCACGGAGGTCTCAAGTAATTACACGCCAGTGAGAAGCCAGCAGCTTTTCCAGTCACTACAACCGAGGAATTAGCTCCCATTGTGCAAGGCAGCCACGTGTCCGAGGTGCTGCCAGAGCACACGGTCCCCCAGAGCCTTCCTCTCCACGGCCCAAGAGCCAACAGCCGGCTCCCTGCACGAGGGGGACAGGTCCCTTGAACGTCCAGGATCACATGCTCACGTCACCCAGGGGAGCAGGCCGTTAAGAGTGCAGAGCCTGGGCTTCCCTGGCGGCGCAGTGATTAAGAATCCGCCTGCCAGCGCACGGGACACGGGTTCAAGCCCTGTTCCGGGAAGATCCAGGAAGATCCCACAGGCCGCGGAGCAGCTAAGCCCGTGCGCCACCAACTACTGGGCCTGCGCTCCAGAGCCCGCGAGCCACCACTGCTGAAGCCCGTGCGCCCAGAGCCCGTGCTCCGCAGCAAAGAGAAGCCACCGCGATGAGAAGCCCGCGCACCGCAACGCAGAGTCGCCCCCGCTCGCCGCGACTAGAGAAAGCCCACGCGCAGCAACAGAGACCCAACGCGGCCAAAAATAAACAAAATACATTTATAAAAAAGAAAAAAAACGAGTGCGGAGCCTGGGGTCCAGCCACTCACAGCTCTGTGCCCGCTTCCTGCCTGTCTGTAATATGGGGTGGCTGTCAGGATTAAACAAACTAGTACGCGGATGGGGGGGCTTCTACAACGTCTGGCACAGAATGAGTCCCGGGAAGGGTCTGCTTCTGGGGTGATGGCGTGTGGGGCCAGAGGCTGGGTCCCTCTAAGGCTCAGCGAGACGCAGGCCACTGGTCAGAGCCAGGAGGGGCATCCAGAGAGAGGTGACGGATGAAGCGAGAGGAGGACCTGGGGCTGAACATGCTCGAAGCAGGGCTCATGCCTGGAGCTGGCCCGTCACTTCCTCCACGCGGTGCCTGGCTCATTCAAAGGGACGAGGAAGGCAGGATTCCCCCCCCTCCCGGCACCCCCCTTTCTCAGCAGCGCGGTGGGCTGCTCTCAGGTGCGAGGCCAGGGGGGTTGATGCGGGTCTCCGGCGAGGAGGGAGGAACAGGCACATCTGGGCCGTGGTACAGGGCAGGGCCCACTGGCCCGATCCCACCCGCCAGCCGGACACACCATTCAGAGTCCCATCTCTGCAGCCGATCTGCTGGTGGCGCTAGGCCAAGACGCCTTGCCTCTCTGAGGTCTGCGGCAAAATAGCTTTGAGAGAGCGGCGGCCACCTCTGCAGGCTGCTAACACACGTCACGGGCACAGGGGGAGAGCGTGCAGCCCGCGCTCCGCGAAGACAAGACCAGCCAGCCGTCCCCTCCCTCTGTGGCCTTGTGACCTGACTCACCACCCCCTGACCTTTCCTCTCCTCCCTGAACCGTCCCTTCTGCGGGTTCCAGCCGCGACCAGCTGGGCACCCCGCTCCCCGCAGCCTTGGGCATGGAGGCGGCGCCAGGCCCCCAGCAGCCTGGCTTCTCTTGGTCCTTCTGACCACAGTCCGCCCCCAGAAAGGGTGTGGGCACGTCTCGGGAGGTGCGGGGCTTGGCCTGTGGCAGCCCGCTGCGGAGCCGGGCAACTCCAGCCACCGGGTTCCGTCCCCAACATGTGTCTCTGAACTAGGAGGGACCAAGGCCTTTGGGTCCATCTAGGATCAGGTTCTGTCCCAAGGCCGGGGATCTTCCAGCCGTGCTGTCGGCGACACTCAAGGGCCTTAGGGCTTTTTCCTGGCTTTGTTTCTTGTCGCCCTTGTCCTTTGATCCGGCCTCTGCGGTCCACACCTCCTTCTTCACGCCTCCCGGCCCTTCTGTCGTGGGCCCGGGGCTCCTGGCGGCCTCACATCCTTCTTGCACTGAGGCCTCCAGCTTGTCCACCTCATCCTCCCTCCGCGAGGCTCCGGCACCTGCCAGCTGCACGGGAGCGGCCCGTCCCCGGGGGTCCAGGCTGGGCCCTGGGCAGGGTCCACCACGTGGGGGCAGAGCGGGTGGAAGCGGAAGAGCGCTGCTTTGTGCCTCGGATCCCCCGCTGCCCTGCCGCCCCCACCCCCAGTGTCCTCACCCGCCAGTCTGGTTCCTCCCCTCTCCTAGTTCTGAGCTCGCCTGTGGTCCCAGAACGGCAATCCGAGGCTCCCCGCTGAGCCACGTTCCTTTTCCACCGGCTCCCCGGCTCCCTGGTCGCTTCATCATTCTAGTCAGGACGAGGCCTGGGCTGGATGGGGAGCCGCTCAGTTCCACGGGTACAAAGAGTATTTTGATGCTTTCATTTCTTTCTAGTTCAGTAATTCGAGAAAACACACAGTTTTGGTGCTGGGTCCAACGAGCTCTCTAACTGCCTTCTAAAACTTTCTGTTGATTAAAAAGCATCTACGAGACGGGGCGCGACTGCTGACTGGGGCCTGGGGCAGGGGTGCCGCTCTGCCTGGAGGGCCAGCCCGGACGCCCCCTCCCACCGCCCTGATCTGTTTTGCTCCGGCAAATCAGCTACGCTTCCATGCCTGCAGACGCCTGTCCAGGGGAGCTCAGGGCCTCGCTGCGAGAACAAAGACACAAGGCAGAGCCCCCTGCCCAGCTCAGCCGGTGCCCAAGAGCTCTCCACGGTGCTGAAAGGGCGCAGCAGGTCTCCCCTTCCCCCCTCAACAGAGCCTAGCCTGGCTAACGCGCCAGTACTCGCTCTTCTATCCAGAGGGCAGGGCCCGAGCTTCTAACACAGGCCTTCTTTGTGCTCGGTACTCGGGACCCGTCTTCAAAAGAGCGAACTAAGGTCCCTGCCTGCAAGGAGGTCCCAGGCCAGGGTGGACGCTCCCCAACACCAGCATGAGACCTGCTACAACGGAGAAATGACCGGGCTACCGGACGTGGGGGTCAGAGAAGGCTTCCTGGAGGAGGGCGAGTGCCTCGACTGAGACCCACTGGTGACCAGGGTTCAGCCAAGAGAAGACGGAGAGTACAAAGCGGGCTCAGTGCAGCGGCGCAACGCGCGGGCCCCGGGACCACTTGCGCCACCGCCAGCCTGGGCAGCTTCGGGCAGATGACCTCCCTTTCTGGGTTTCGGTTCTCCCACCTTCAGAACATAACTGAAACTATCATCCGCCCACACAGGATTGTTGTGCAGATTAAACAAGTTTAATAAACGCCAAGTGCCGAGGCCTGTGACTGGAATACGGCAGATATCTGCTCTGACTGGTGCAGGGCTCAGAGCGCAGGGGAACTCTGTCGCGGGAGACACGGGCCACGTGGCGTGGGCGGGGGCTGCGGCTGCAGGGAGGGCAGGGGGCCAGGCTGAGGGCCGGCTCTCACTCGCAGGGCACTTGGGGCTGTCAGAGGGTTGGCTGTGGAGAGTGCGCTGGGCGTGTGTGTGTGTGTGTGTGTGTGTGTGTGTGTGTGCGTGCGCGTGCGCACGTACACTTACGGGGGTGTCATCCGGACAGCAGCAGGGTTTGGGGGTGAGGGGCAGGAACTGGCCGAGCCGGCTCCCTCCGGTGTAGCCGTGGTCATGGGCGGAGCGGGGACAAGCGTAAGTGGGGTCCTGCATCTTTTACGAGGCAGTCTTTCCTCTTCATATCGTTTTCTCCTACTCCCCCTTCGCCTTCCCCCACAACGGACTTCTCGGAAGACAATCCAGGTTAACAACCCAGCACGTACCCTTCTGTATTTTTCTTTGCGTTAATAAAGTCCCATACAGACAGACATAGCTATATGTACGCACTCCCAGAGTCTTTTGGTCCTTGTTTTATAAAAATGGGATCGTATTATACACACTCATCTTCAAGTTGCTTTTCTCACTCAACAATGCCGCACAGAAATCCCTGTAAGCTTATTGGCGGAGAGTTCGTTAATTTTCTACAGGGGGCCTAATATTCCTCGGCCTGGCCGCTCGGCGGCCCACCTTCCCCGTCACCCTGCGTCAGGGCCACCTCCCGGTTTCTGCCTCGGCGCCTCCAGCTCCCTGAGCCCAGAGCAGGACACCCTGTTTCACACCTGCATCTCCGTGCCACCTGCTGCCTTCTCCCAGCCTGGTGCCCACGGCTACTCCCAGCCTGTTCTGCAGGGGAGCAGGCCAGCGGGCTGGGTGCGGGGCGAGGGGGGCAGAGAGGTCACGGGAAGGCTGGGCAGTGAATGTGTGGAATTTGGTCTTGATCCGAGTGGGTGGGTGGGTGCCCTGGAGGGTCCGAGGTGGAGCAAATGCCTGGGGTTAAGCGGCCACCCGTTCTGTCTCCTACCTCTTTGTCCACGGCGGATCCTCCGCTGCCGTCCAGCCACCGTGCCTCACAGCTGACCCCTGAGGAAGCAGGAGGGAGAAGCGAGTTCACTGCAGGCGGCCCTGCGTCCAAGGCACCGCCGTGCTGTCCCCACTGCCGTCCGGCAGGCCCTGATGCCTCCGCGTTTAGACGGCGGGTGGGCACCCCCTCCCACCCGGCTTCTGCCCTCGTGGAGCTGAGACTGGGCAGCATGGATGGGGTGGTCCCCACAGGTCCCCGGACCCCCGGAGGCCACTGCCAGGGCCCTTGAGAGAGCCGCTCCAGCCCATTCCCCGGCCCCCAGGGTTGGCAGTTCCCAGGTGTACAGTGAGGCGGCACAGGGACAGACTTTCAATGGTCTTGTCTTACCTCTAAGGTTCCCTGGCTTCCATGGAACAGGATACTAGGTTGCTAATGAAAACAGGGATGAAGAGGTTCCTCTCTCGATCCGTGTTGGAAGTGGAGAAAAATCTTACGGGAATGCCCACAGCGGGGCCGGCCGGCGGTGGCTGAAACCCAGGCAAGGGCGTTTTAGGTTACGCCCAGCTGGGACCCTGCCAGCGAGGGGCTGGTGGCCCAAACCCATCGCGCCCCTACGACGCTGTTTCGAGAGGCTATCGAGTTGAGGGGCGTTCCCATAAAAATCTGAATTTTCTGGCTCTTTTAGAAAAATCTGAAAACTCGGCAAAGCTGGGCGCGGGCTTCTCCGGGACGGGCTGCGGGCTGGGAGTCGCTGGTCCTTCCGGCCCGGCCGGCTCACTTCACGGCGGCGCTGCTCGCCTTCCGCGTGGCCACGGGGCCGGGCCCGGAGGCCGTGCGGGGGGCGGGGCGGGCGTCTTCCAGGGAGGGGCCCACGCTCGGCCCCCTCTGGACTCCGGCCGGCCCCCGGGGGGCAGCCGCGCCCGCACAGCCAGCCGGGGGCTCGGCCTCGGTCCTGGCGCTGCACCGGCCCCGCTGTCCTGCCCCCCGGGCCTCAGCTCCTCCTGCAGAGCGAGCGGACGCGCGGGGCCGAGGCGGCCCTTCCTCGGGCGACGCTGAGCGCTCTGCCGCACGACCCTCCGAGGGCGACAGGGGGCGCCGCCGGCCCACGGGAACGCGCTCCGCCGCGGGACAAAGACGGCGCGCGGCAGCCAGGCGCGGCTCTGACCGCGGCCACCGCGCAGGCCCGCGAGGCCGGTCCAGGTGAGCGCGGCCCAGGTGAGCGGGGCCCGGGTAGCGCGGCCCAGGTGACGCAGCCCAGCTTCCCCGCAGACCCTCCCTGGTCTCTCTGCGCCTCTCCCCACATTCCGCCCGTCCCCCAGTCCTCTCCACCCCGGGGTCGGTCCCGAACTCCTTCCCAGTCGCCCTGCCTACCTCCTGTCTCTTGTCCTGTCTGTGGCTCTGACTCAAGTGGGGCCGGCCTTGTCTCTTTGTGCCCCAAGGATCTCTGGTTGCCCTCTTTTCGAGGGAGGGGGCCCTGAGGTCTCTTTAGCAGTGGGGGGTGGGGGCAGGAGCACAGCATCAGCCTCGCCCCCCACCACCTCCGTCCCAGGTATCACAGCCTCGGAACCGTGCTCCGGTTGCCCAAGACAGTCTTCGTGAAAGCGTCGGCCCTTCCTTGGATGTCCCCACGCCTCCCACCAAGTCCTGGAATTGCCTGGGAACGGGGTGAGAGGCGGGGAGCCAAGGAACGCCTGGCTCACTCTTTGCCAGGTTCTAAGACACAGAATCTGGGCTGAAGCCGCTCTGGGCCGGCCCGGGGCCCACTTCTGCTCTCGCCTCCACGCCCAGCGGCCTGAGAGTCTTCGCTTCCTGTCCCCAGTTCTCCACCCGAACCATCAAAGTGTGGGGCTCCATGACGCCTTCCACATCTGATCATCCAGATTCTAACGAGATGGACCGAAAATCCCACATACCTGCTTCCCGCCTCTTAAAAGCAGGTGCTGCCCCCAGTGCCCCAGACAACACAGTGGGGTGGGTGTCAGCGTGCCTGTTTTACAGATGAGGAAGACTGAGGCCCAGAGACCCAAAGGAGCTGGTGCCGGCACAGCCAGCTGGACAGGCTGGGCACTCTCCCCGAGGAAGGGCGGGGCGCACCGCAGAGGCACGGAGGAGCCCCTCCCCTGCTGGGCCTGCAGGATTCCACACCTGAGCAGCCTTCCTTGCGGCTGGGTGAAAGGTGACACACTGTCAGCGGGGGTCCCTGGAAAGCCGATGCCAAGATGATGGCGTTGGAGTTGCAAGGGGCATACTGAACGCCTGTGAAAGATAAGGGAGGAGGGGGCAGGAGTGGGTGGGGAGCCGCAGGCCTTGGTGCAGGTCTGAGCCTTCTGGAAAGAGAGAGTCTGGGTAGGAAGAGCCCTGGCCTGCAGCACAGCTCCGAGAGGGTCTGGCCGGCCCATGGGGAGTTCTTGGCAGACTGTCCACGGAAGTAACCTGTCCTGAGCAGGAACAGCCAGGCCTGGCACCGCTCCACCTTCGGTTTTGGCTAATGAGGAGCCTGGCCTCGGCTTCCTTGAGCGAGCACTGAAAGAGTGAAGGTGTGAGTCGTGTGGGTATTTGGGGGAAAGCATTACAGACAGAGGCACAGCGTGTGCCAAGGTCCTGAGGCAGGAGGGTGCCTGACATCTTCCAGGAACAGCAAGGAGACACTGTGTTAGGAGCAGAGTAAGCAAGGGGAGAGGACCAGCCATGAAGGCAGAGATACTGATGGGGTCAGGTCACACAGGGCCTTCTGAGTCAGAGGAAGACCTCAGCTTTTCCTCAGGGTGACGTGGGGCCCTCTGGGTTTTTAGTACAGGGACAGTGAGCTCTGACTCATATATACATATTTTTAATTTATTTATTATTATTTATTTTTGGCTGCACTGAGTCTTGGTTGCTGCGCGTGGGCTTTCTCTAGTTGCGGCGAGCAGGGGCTGCTCTTCGTTGCGGTGCGCGGGTTTCTCATTGCAGTGGCTTCTCTTGTTGCGGAGCACGGGCTCTAGGTGCACGGGCTTCAGTGGTTGTGGCTCACAGGCTCAGCGGTTGTGGCTCGTGGGCTCTAGAGCGCAGGCTCAGTAGCTGTGGCGCACGGGCTTCATTGCTCCGCGGCAGGTGGGATCTTCCCGGACCAGTGCTCGAACCCGCGTCCCCTGCATGGGCAGGTGGATTCTTAACCACTGCGCCACCAGGGAAGCCCCCTGACTCATATTTTAAAAGGATCGTTGTGGCTCCTGTGCTAAGAGTTGACTGTAGGGGCTTCCAGGGCAGGACTGGGGGATGTAGCCAGGAGGCTGCTGTGGCAGCACAGGTGAGAGGAGATGGGGGCTTGTCCGGGTGGTAGCAGTGGGGGTGGGCGGAGGGGCCACCTTCGGGATAAGACCCATTAGTGGAACCATTAGGTTTGCAGATTCAGCTCCTCACTGCGTGAGGCTGTGACGTTTGCCCGTTGTGTTGTGGATCAGAGATTTGTAGCCTCCCTCCCCCTCCCTCGCTGGTCTGGCGCTCACCCCAGCCCGTTTCATCTTCTCCATCTGAAGCCGTCTTGTTGACTGAACGGTTAATGGTCCAGGAAGACGTGGCCCTTGTCAGAGCCTCGACTCATCCCGTTTGCTGAATGACTGACGGTAACTGCCAAGAGCCCACCTCCGCGCTCGGCAGGGAATGGTCTGGCCCCGCCCACCTGAGTGGGCACGTGGGCGTGGACGGCCATGTTGTCCGGCCTGGGCCAAGAAGGCCCGTGGGCTGTGGCTGGAAGCACAGGTGTGCCACAGGGAGCGGGGGCGCAGACACGCTGGTGCTCAGGCCCTGTCCAGGGGCCCTAGCGTTACATTTCTACATCAGGAAAGAAACGTGCTGGGGCAGAGCCGGCCGCTGTCTTGTGCTTGCTGGTCTAGGCCTTGCAGCCTTTTTGGTGCAGAGAGCAGCCCTGGGCGTCACACAGCACACACATCCACTCATGAGGCCCCGAACCAAGAGTGCACGGTCAAGCCTGCTGGCCACATCGGTAGATGCAGAGTCAGAAACGCAGGGAGGCTCAGCAGCTCACCAGGGCTGTCCAGCGAGGGCGGGTGGGGTCTAGCTGGGCTTTGGACTGATCGCTGTCTGAGTTGGGAAACAACGCTCCGGCCTCTGGCAGTGGCTTTCCTCCAAGCACCTTTCATCAAAGAGGCTGTGGGGCATGTCTGACCGGCCAGGCGCTCTCGTGGCTCTGGCCCTTGGATGACAGCACTTGGCCCCCGCATCTCACAGCTCGGTGGGGCTGTGCCACCGCCCTGGTGTCCGAGGGACGGATCTCCCGCCCCAGAGGAGGGTCTCTGCAGGCCCCTCGTCCAGGACAAGGCCCCCCGGCAGGCAGCCCTTGCAAACACGGCAGCCCTGCAGGGCAGCCAGCACCCCAGAGGGCCTGAGTGTTGTTGATACACAGAAGGAATGCATGCCTTCTGTTCTCCGGATCAACCAGCTGCTGCACGGAGGCCACGTGGGCCCCCGGGCCTCAGCCTTGGATCTGCCGCCTAGGCTTGGACGCCCTTCAGCAAGTCACTTAACCTCTCTGGGCCCCTGCACTTCATCTGTGGAGTGAGGGAGGGGTTCGGCTGCACAGCTCGGAGATGAGCTCCCAGCTCGGACACTCTGACGCCAGCCTCGCACTCATGCCGGTTTCACTGGCCCTCGTGAACATCGACATAAATATTCTTTTTACTCCCACGTCAGAGTGAATAGCAACACCTGGCAATTAATGCGTTTTCCCCCCAAGAAGCAACTCTTCGCAAAGTTTCAAGTGCTTGACTTTCATTTCGAGTCGGGGGGCTGTCAGGGGGAGCTGCACGGCTCCTAAAGAGACTCACAGGCGTTGTGATGAAAGATGCCAGTCTTGACGGCTAGCGGGGGAGGAGGGGCATGTGACGGTGAGAGCGGAGAAAGGAGGGGTCCGCGGCCCGGCAGGATGAGAGCACAGCCAGAGAGGTGTCCCCGCTGCGTCGTGCCCGAGGGCCCCTGCTGATAACGGTGGTGACAAGGCTGAGGTCGGTGCCTGACAGTTGACAAGGCACTTGGACGACGTCTCTCAGGCTCCTGCAATCTTCCGGAAAGGCAGGTTTCATTCATCCCATTTTGCAGGTGGGAAAACTAAGACCAAGGGTCAGAGCCCTTATTTTGGCTACAAACTGATACGCTACACCACAGACTGAGAATCTCCCTGACCCAGGCTGAGGCCAGTTGAATTGCAGCAGGTCCACTCCCAGGGTCTGAGGTGGATGGACGGCGGGGACGCGGGTGACCCAGAGCAAACCCCTCTCTGCACGGGGCAGAGCCCAGAGCTCCCGGCCATCGGCCACGACCTTACGGGAGGAGGCCCTGAGGGGTGGCTGGGGGGACCCCGGCCCGTCTAGGCTCCACCCAGGGAGCACGTGTGTAAACTCTGGCGCAGAGCTAAGGGACGCCCCTCCTAACAGGGTTCTGTGTCCAGGTGCACACGGTGTGCAGAGCGGCGGTGGCCTCCCTAGCCGGTGCTTTCCCCCGAGCACACGTGCCCCCCCTGCCACCTCAGGTGGGTCTGGGGGGACCTGCCGTCCGCCGGCGGCGGGTCGCTGAGGGCTGGCTGTCCGAGTGCCTGGCGTGGCCTGGCCTGCCTGTGTCAGCCTGGTGGGTTCCTGCGCCTCACCCGCGCCCCCAGGCCTCTGGACAAGATGCGGGATCACGTGGCCCCGGAGGAGCTCGGCATGGATGGGCTTCCTCCTCTTCCCCGTGATTGTGGCCTCGGCCGTCAGGCTGGTCGGCTCCCCTCCTCCCCCGTCACGGGCTCCCCCTCTGACAGGCACCTCATTAGCAGAATCTCTGTAAATAACTCCAGCCAGTTAGAGTTACAGCGAGGCAGCTCATTAAAGCCCTCCGCTCAGCTCCCTTCCCAATTAGTGCTTCCGCGGTGCAGCCGCCAGGACTGCGTGTGACAGGGCGCCTTGGCGTGCTGTGGGCCCGTCACCCCGGGGGGCAGTATCGCAGCCCTGGGACTCGAGAAGGCAGCACACCTCTCCCCACCCTGCAGCCGGCTGGTTGGGGGGGGCCTCTAAGAGAAGTGGGGGAGACACAGGCGCCAGTGCCCACGGGGGTGGGGGGCACAGGGCGTAGCCACCCCAGGTACCCACAGTGGACCCAGACTGCCTTTCGGCTGGAGGCTCTGTCCCCCGCGTTGGACACTTCTGCGGTCCATTTGCCAGCATTCTTGGACCCAGGTTTCCACTCCAGATTGCTCTCTCGAAGCTTCCCTGTCCCATGTCCCTTCTGTTCAAAGTCTTTCTCTTACCTTCTTTCATGGGACCGCAAACTTTTCACGGAAGCTGCTGGGGACGACACTCTTCTCCTTGGGTGCCGAAGTCATTAGTGACAACAGCGGAGGAAACTTCGGGCTGTAAAGGAGGAGGAGGGAGAGCTGGAGGAGGCTGGGAGAGGCAGGCTGATGGCATTCCCAGGACTAGCCTTGCCAGACTGCAGCCTTCTCCACTTTTTAATTTTTTTAACACGTGAAGAAACAGACTGGGAGAGGCTCAGCCACTTGCTCCAGATCACACAGCTGGTGGTCTAGAGCTTGTCTTGGGATCTGATCACCCGAGTGTGGCTTAGCTGTGCAGCAGGTTAACGGGAGCACAGAGACCCTCCAGGGCCCCCCGCTGCCCTTTGGTAGGTGAGCAGCTGACCCCTGTTCCATCCTCTCCCCAGTGAGGTTTCACTACACCTGACCACACTTCCCTCTGTTTCACGATGGGAAGGAAACTGCTCCCAATTTCGTTCCCTCTTGCTGGATCGATTGCTTAGCTGGGCAAGGCAGAAAAGAAAATTTACATTCAATGGTTTCCATGGCAACCACAGTGCTGGACCCGCTTCTCTTGCTCTTGGGGCACCGTGTTGTGAGAAGAGCCAGGTATCGAAGTCTCAGCTCCCCGAGAATGTGGCAGGGGGTTAAACAGAACTGGAAGGGACTTGGGTTCCCCAACCACCTCTTTCTCTGGCTGTGAGTTGTGTGGGGGAAGGGACAGGAACCCTCCTTTTTTCCAGCATATCAGAGGAGCAAATCGCTTGCACCCCGTCCTCAGCATCACCATGGCTCACAGCTCTGCTCCGTGCCGAGGAAATCGAGCTGATCCCGGGCCTGTGGTCTTAAGCATTCCACAAGAGAAAGAATTCAGAGCTCAGTCCAGGGAAGCAGGAGGGAACCAACTCCCTTTCTGCCCCCCACCCCTGTGGCATACAGAGAGGGCTGGAGCACCCAGGCTGAGAGCACGGGTCTGCAGCCTGGCAGCTCAGGTGTCCTCACACATCTAGTGTGGGCCTCGTCCTCAGCCCTGAACGAGGGATTAAACACAGTGTCTACTTCCCAGGGGTGCTGATTGCATTAAAGGAGATAAAACCCTGCAAGCGCTCGGGCCGTGCCGGGCCCGGGGTCCATCCTCAGTGTCAGTAACTCTCCTACTTGCAGCTGGGGCGGGAGGCAGCCAGCAGCACACACTGTCCGTGTTTTCCTGAGGATGGGAGAAGCCCGGGCGTCGGAGCCCAAGGGAGGTAATCAGCGGGGCTTCCTGGAGGAGGCAGACGCTGAGGCCGAGTATGGCAGGGAGGAGTGAGAGGGTCAGGTACTAGCCGTTCTGCCCACTCAGCACCTGTTCGTCTCCCAGCTCCCCGCTCACACCCCTTCTCCTCTGCCCTCAGTCAGTGCGCGGAGGGGCTGACTCCGCCCCGGCCCACCACCTAGGCATGGGCACGTGACTTGGCCCCAGCCAATGAGACACCGGCGTCTCCCAGCTATAGGGATTGGTTGGGAGGTGGGCACATGGCTCAAGCAGAGCCAATCAGAGTCAAGGCATCTCAGACCCGAGGGTTTTGCTGGACCGTGGGGGAAAAGACCCCTTCCGTCCGGTAGGCTGGCCGTGCTTAGGTTGCTAGCACGCAAGCCTGATGCTGCCAGGGGCGTGTCTGCCCCCAAGAGGGGAGAGCCTGCGTGAGAGTGAAGCCAACACAGAGCAAAGTGTAGCTTAGAAGTGGCAAGAGTGGGATTCCTGGCAGTGTTCCTGGATCCAGCTGTGCCTGAAGCCCCAAGACTGTTCTGGTACATGAGCCAATAGACGTTCTGGTACATGAGCCAATGCCTTTCACAATCAGGACAGCCCTCCTTAGATACAAAAGGAGTGGCAGCAATGGGCCGAGGGGGTGGCAGGCGCCAGGTCACAGGGTCCTAAGTGCCTTACTGGGCAACTCAGACTTGAAGGTGGTGGGAACCCTTGATCATAAGCAGAGAACTGATATGATCAGTCCAGGCTCCTGAAGGACCCTCTGAGGAATTATCTGGTCCAGTGTCCGTAGTGCCTTGGTTGAGAAATGCTGATTTAACCTGCCTAGGGGTTTTTTTCACATGTAGCAAATGAGATTACAGGACATACTGCCTGAATGTCTACTTACACTAAAAAAGCATTTATTGTTTACCTGAAATTCAGATTTAAGTGAGAATCCTGTATTTATCTGGAAGCCCTAACCCACCCACCACTGATGGAGAACGTGGGCTGTTCCCGTCCTTCCTATTACACACAGGGCACAAACAGTGAAAGTTGTTGCATATCTCATTTTGCTCGTGTGCAAGGATGCCTATAGGATGAGTTCCTCAAAGTGGAATTACTGGGTCAACGATGGAATTTGTCATTTTGATGGATTCTGCCAGTTTCCTTACATTAGGGTGGCGTCAGTTTACGCTCCCACCAGTGATGTGCGAGGGTGCTTGTTTCCCCACAGCTTTGCCAACAGAGTGTATTAGCAAACTTTGGGATTTTTGCCATATTGGTTGGTGGGAAATGTGACTAGAAAACTTTCAAAACGTTGCGAGCAAATTCAGGTGGAAAATGCAAATAAGGAAAAGTTACCAGATTCAGACCCTGACAAACCAGTTTGCTGTGTCCACTGTGTGCCTGTTGTGTCCAACACCCTCTACAGCCGTGTGAAGTGAAACTTCCAGCCCAGAGAGGTTAAGTAACCTGCCCAAGGTCACACAGCTGGTGAGGGGTGGAGCAAGTCTATGATCTTCCAACCACGGTCATGCTGAGGTGGACCAGGACGGGTGTGGCAAGCTCGTCCTCTCCTCCCATGTCTCTCCTGAAGCTCCCTCTTGTCGCATTTTCGATCACCCATCCAGCTGGGCCACTTGCCTGATGCATGTGGCGTAAGCAGCAGCTCTGGCCCAAGAGGGAGTGTAGAGGGCCTTGTTGAAGGCTGGACAGTCTTGTTTGACTCAGCTAATTGGTTAAATGGATTCTTCTACATGTGCAGCACTGAACTTTCTGCTTCGATAAGGCATAATATTAATTAAATCTCTGCAGGCCTGGCCAAATATTTCCATTTTCCGAGCATGTCCCTTGATCACGGAGCTTATATTCCCCTGAGACGAGATCGCTGGGGGGAGCCACCCTCCCCCTGCCTCTGCCTCCTGCTCGGAGTGCAGGGAGACGGTCGGGCGGTCAGGAAGGAAGCGGGAGGAACTCAGGAATGCAGGCCCTACTGTGTGCCAGGCACTGCGCCTGGGACTTTCCACACGTTGTTTAAACCAAGAACACAACGGACATTTCCATCCCTGTTTCAGAGCTGTAAACACTGGATCAGAAAAATCAAGATATTTGTGGAGGATTCCAAAGCTGCTAGGGTCATGCTGGTGACGTCTGCGGTTTTGGGCCCCCTTGTACCCACTCCTGCCGTCTGGTGACATCACCAGATGTCATCAGCTCTGGCTGAGCTGAGCGAGCCCTGACCTGACCGTTCAGGGCACTTTATCCCTCGGCCACCGAAACTGGATTAGGAAGGGCGTGGGACCCACACCTGCCCCCGAGGTTTGATTCTGGCCTTCGATTGCAAGAGGTGGGAACACATGGGTCTTCCTCCTGGGTCCGGAACTGGCAGAGCTGCCCCATGCAGAGACGCCGGCACTGGGAAACCGGAGCCAAGGGGTGGAAGCGCTGGGAGAAGGTGCACACGACGGCCAGGGTGGTCTGAAGGGAGACCACCCTGCCCCTCAGAGTTAGTTAAACCTCCTCTTCCCCCTCTCCCCACCCCCCCGCCCCTCAAGCCCATGTCACAGGAACCACTTCGAGTCACTTAAACACAGAGCGGTGTCCACTCCAGCTGGAAGAGGTGGCGCGCCATGAAAAAGACCCCTCTGGTCAGAGGACCGTCTCACACCTGGCCTCCCGCCTGCCTGGCTCTGACCTGTCTCCCTGCGGGGGCCCAGCATCTTGTGCCCTCGGACCACCTGCGGGCCCTGGCCGCCTCTTCGGCCCTTCAGCTCCTGTTCTGGCCCTTGGTCCCCGACGCCCTGGGGCCCCCGCCTCTCACCCGGGGGCTGGGGTGCACTTTGGTGTTGAGCCCAGACCCACGGCTAGGGGAGGGTCCAGCTGCCCAGAGACCTCTCCAACCCCCCGCAGGGTGTGTGAACACACACACACACACACACACACACGCACACACACACACACCCCCTATGCAGCCGTTTGTGCGGTAGCTGTGGGGAGGGCTCTGGGGGTCACACTCAGAAACACGCGGTAACGGCTTGCTGGGGGCGGGGGGTTGTCTTTGCTGGCAGAATATCTTCCTGAACAACCTGAGTTTTCTTAAAATGCGCAAATTGGAAAAAATATGTATTCATCATTTTCTTGCTTAAAAATTAACTGTAAATGTACTACATATGAACGATCGCAAAAAAAATTACTAAAAATTTCAAGCAGAATATAATCAATACTCCCCAGGGAAAATGGGAGCACTCATCTTCCCACAGCCTTTCCAATTCCAGATACCATCAACTCTTAAAATTTTACCAATCTAATGGGCGAAACCCGAAATTAGATTTTTTATTTAACCTGTAGTTTCTTTTTTTTTTTTTTTTTTTTTTTTGCGTTACGTGGGCCTCTCACTGTTGCGGCCTCTCCCGTTGCGGAGCACGGGCTCCGGACGCGCAGGCTCAGCGGCCACGGCTCACGGGCCCAGCCGCTCCGCGGCACGTGGGATCCTCCCGGACCGGGGCACGAACCCGTGTCCCCTGCATCGGCAGGCGGACTCTCAACCACTGCGCCACCAGGGAAGCCCTAACCTGTAGTTTCTTGATCAGTGAGACTGCGCTTCTTTTCACTTGTTTGTGGGTGTGTGTTTGCCTCCGTGTGTGAGTTTCCTGCTTACACTCTCGGCCACTGTTCCCACTGAGTTGTTTGTCTTTTGCCGATGATGTCAGGGGCTCTTTATCTTGGTGAATATTAGTGCTTTTCCTGCAATAAATGCTGTAAGTGTCCTCTCCCGGGCTGTCAATTGTGTTGGAAATCTGTTTCCGGTGTATGGTTTCCCATACAGACCTTTCTGTTGTACGCGCTCCTTTATGGCGCCTCGGTCTTTGGTTTTACTTAGAAAGACTTTGCCCCGCCAAGTTCAGAAGTTTATGCCACATTTTTTTCCTTGTGCTTTTACAGATTCTTTATATTCAGAATTTTGATCCCCCTGAAATGTATCGTTGTGTGGCTGTGAAATGGATCGCCCATTTTACTGTGCCCGACGTTCCCGTTTCTTCACCGTCTGACTGTTTCTGAACTTCCTGTGCTGTTTCATTGCTACTGTTCCTGCTGTCATTACTATTATTAATTTGGGGCTATTCCTGTGCCCTCCACACGAGGCTGAGGAATCAGGTTGTCAAGCTCTTCAGAAAAATTCTGTTGGGCTTTTTTTTTTTTTTTTTTTTTGCGGTACGCGGGCCTCTCACTGCCGTGGCCTCTCCCGTTGCGGAGCACAGGCTCCGGACGCGCAGGCGCAGCGGCCACGGCTCACGGGCCCAGCCGCTCCGCGGCACGTGGGATCCTCCCGGACCGGGGCACGAACCCGCGTCCCCTGCGTCGGCAGGCGGACTCTCAACCACTGCGCCACCAGGGAAGCCCTCTGTTGGGCTTTTGATTGCTGTTACATTGAATTAATTTACTGGTGACTGTGCTTATTTACTGGACACCAGAGGTAAGACATTGAGTTACTTATTGCTCCTCATTTCATGGCCTACTAACATCATCCACACCATGTCTACTTCTTATTTTATGTTCATCATTTTTGCCTTTTCCCCCTGATCCCCACACCTATATAAACACCTACTGATTTGTTAGATATGTGTCTTTGGATAGTTATTGATCCTTATAAAATATTTAGTATTGTTCTGTATCAAAGTATCAATGCTATAGATTTTCCCAATCATCCTGATGTTTTAAGGTACCTCCACGCAGCTGTCTGTCTATTAAATTCCCCGCGTCTAGCAGCTGCGCGGTACTGTGTTTCTTCCGCAGCATCCATCCCAGTTTTCTTAGGCGATGGGCCCCAAGGATGCCTCCAAGCCCTCTGATTCCAGAGACACCGCTGGGGTCGGCCTCCTCGCGTGGCCTCCTGTGGACGTCGGAGCACGTCTCTCGAGGCTCTGCAGCCAGCAGCGGCCTTGCTGCATCACCGAACTTCCGCTGGGCGCTGTCTGACCTCTCTGCGGACTGGCTGTGCCTGCTTTTACTCCCAGCCAGTGTCTGGGCCTTTCTGACTCCCTGAGTCTTTGCCAACGTGGATATTTCCCGACTTGCTGATTTTTGCCTCTGCGGTGGGGTGACTGAATGGGCATTTTCTGATGACGAAAGAAGTCAAGCACCTCTCCACACGTCCTTGACAGCGATTTGGCTTCCTCTGCTATGAGTTGTCCAATCATATCCTTTGGCAGGGAGATTGGTTATTTCGTGGTTAATCTGTAGGAGTTCCTTGCATATTCTTGGGTCTCAGCTATTCCTCAGCTATCACTCGGCAGTATCTCTGACTATGTGTTTTTATCGGACAAAAGTGCTTGCTTGTGATGGGGGCAAAGCCCTCGATGTTCTCACCTAATGATTTGTGTTTTACGTCTTGTTTAAGACCTCGTCATCCTTAGGCCACAACTCTGCTCTCTTGCTCTCCCTGTTGGCTTTACAGCTCCATCTTCCGTACTGAGGTTCACCCGCGTAAGTGATCAATTTGCATTTCACACATGATGTTCCCCTGAGCCCACGGTCCAAGGTAGGGACTCAGCTTTATTCTGCTGTGTGTAATGGGCCCTCTCCCCACTGCTCTCCTCTCTCCTACACACAGCAGAGGTGTTCGGCAGGCCTCCTGGACTATTTCTGGTCTGGAAGCGAATACATCTCACGTGTTTGTGTATAAAGGGTGGCGGCCTGTGGGCCTGGGCGTACAGCCTTCACGAGGCTGAGGAAGTCCCCGTCTAGTAATGCTTTTCTTGGAGTCCTTATCACGCATAAATAGGTATTGAACCTTAATAAAGGCCACTTCTCTGTCTATTGAGATAACCGAGTGACTTTCCCCTTAGGCTATTAACGGGTGGCTGCATCGATAGATTTTCTCACGTTAAATCAGCCTTTCACTCCTGGTATAAATACTATTAGGTACGTTATTGTCATAAAGTGAATCGTTCATGGAGGTGTACCTTGCATACAGAAGAGAGACGGGATGGTAAGTGCGCACAATTCTTTTTTTTTTTGCGGTACGCGGGCCTCTCCCGTTGCGGAGCACAGGCTCCGGACGCGCAGGCTCAGCGGCCACGGCTCACGGGCCCAGCCGCTCCGCGGCACGTGGGATCCTCCCGGACCGGGGCACGAACCCGCGTCCCCCGCATCGGCAGGCGGACTCTCAACCACCGCGCCACCAGGGAAGCCCAGTGAGCACAATTCTTGATCAAGAGACAAAACATGACCGTCTGCCCAGAAAACCACCCAAGAGTAACCATCCTTCTTTCCAGCACAACTGATGGCTTTGCCTGCTTGTAAATTGTATAGAAATTGGAATCGTAGGATAGATTAAAATACGTTTTTAAATTAAATTAAAATACGTATTTACTTAAATTACATTTTCAGATACTTGGTTGGGTTTGATTAGCAAACACTAGATTTAGAATCTTTGCGTCTGCGCTCGTGGGTGACGCGTCTCTGTGATTTTCTTTACTTGTCCTGCCCCTTGCCAATTTGGGAACCAGTGTTTCCTCTCACTGTGTAAGATGACTAGGGCAGCTTTCTCTCTTTCCTTAGTTTTGGGAACAACTTGTCTATTATTGGGATCTTCTGTTCCTTGAAAGTTTGGTTGAACTCACTTGTGAAATGATTTTGGCCTGAAGTTTTTGGGAAAGTATGTATCTGATAGTATTTTAGGTTCTTTAATGGTTATTGATCTATTTATATCTTCTATTTCTTCTTGCTCCGATGCTGCCATTTTATACTTTGCCAGAAATTTATCTATTTTGTCCAGGTTTTCAAATTTGTTAGACATACAACTGTTCATAATATTCATTTACTTGGAAATTTTTCTTATGTCTGTAGTCATTTTCTCTTTTTTGGACTATATTTAATTTATTTGCAATTTTCTCCTCTTTTCAGAGATGTGAGAATTTTGAGAAGTTATCCTTTTATTCCTGATTTTGCTTTATTACATTATTGTTAGAGACTGGTTCATGATATTGATTTTTTTTTTAAATTTAGACAGGCTTCACTGGTGCTTTAATACATCGTTGATTTTGTGAATGTTCTGTATGTGCTCAAAAATCACACATTTTCTCTTTATGGGGTGGAACGTTTCACACAGATTAGCTGAGGCTTGTTGTTTGACCTATTCATGCTTGTGAGAGAGTTAAAATATTCAACCGCAGTTTTGGAGTTATCTGTATTTTTCCATAGTTCTTTCACTTGTTATACATTTTTTTTTTTTTTGCGGTATGCGGGCCTCTCACTGTTGTGGCCTCTCCTGTTGCGGAGCACAGGCTCCGGACGCGCAGGCCTAGCGGCCACGGCTCACGGGCCCAGCCGCTCCGCGGCATGTGGGATCTTCCCGGACCAGGGCACGAACCCGTGTCTCCTGCGTCGGCAGGCGGACTCTCAACCACTGCGCCACCAGGGAAGCCCTTGTTATACATTTTTGAGGAAGTATTTTAGGTGAACATATGCTCATTATTAGTATTATATATTCTCAATCCATTGCTTTTTAACAAAATAAAATGCCCTCTTTTGTCCCTCAGGAAGTTTTTGCCTTGGGTCCTCTTTTTTTCCCCTTTCTGATACTAAAGTTCTGTACTGACTTTCATTCCTTATTTGCCTCTTTCTATTTTCACCCCTTTTATTTCCATCTTTTTAAGTGTGTCTCTGGTATAATCCACATTACTCGATTCTTTAAAAAGAAAAAAAATTCCTCTAAGACTCTGTGTCTTCTGTTTGGTGCAATTACCCTATTTATACTTAGTTTCATCCCAGTTACATTAGGATCTATTGCTCCCAAATTCTTTTTTGTTTTCTGTTTATCATATGTCTTTTATTTTAAAAATTTTGCCATATTTCAACAGATAGACCATAGTTTTGTGCTGTTGGTTTGAAAGTTGGGCATTCTGTTCAAATATTTTAGCGCTTCCCCCAACATGCAGACTTTTACGGAGAAGTGCTTTTACCCAGTGCTGCACATTCTGGAAGCTTCTGCTTCCAGAGGGAATGAACTTGGCGGGGGTGGGGGTGTCACGGGAGCCACCATCACAGGGAACTCGAGGACCAGCTCAGGTAAACAGGTGGCCGCCAGCAATTCCTTCTCTGCTGAACCTGTTGCTGTTCCTCGAAGCACCAGGGCTGGGGTCAGTTCCCTCCCTCTGAATCTGGGCTCCAACCTATTAATATTATATTTAGATTTGGGGAAAATTTTTAATGTGTGATATGGGTTTACATAGCTCTATTTTTTTAAATATAGTCTCGCCTAGTTCTCTTAGAAAGAGGTGGAAAGTTTTCCACCTACCTCCATGCTCTTAAATTGGAAACATTTTTTTAACTTTCTTTAATGAACAACTAATTCAGCTAAAAGGTAAATCAAAAGGAAGATGAAAATTACTTAAAAATGAGCAATGAGAATATAATATGTCAAAATTTATGCCCTGTTGAGAATCAAAGCACATGTTTATTTTAGAACAAAAATGCATTTACTTGGAAACCAAAATGGCTTAAAGTCACTAAAAGTTAGCTGAGAGTTCCCCAAGACCACTTTAATTCTTTTTAACTCTAGGGATGAACATATAAATATATCTGTAAATTTAAAAAAACAGGCCTGAAAAATACTTTCCAGACTACTCACAGAGATTAGTCCTAAGTAGGAAACTGCAGTTGGAGAGAAAGGGAGTAATGAGAAAGGGACACCTTTCTGTTTGACTCTATAAACGTCTGTATTGACTGACTCTTTCACAGGGAGAATATATTTCTCTATTGCCTTTGCTTTGTAAGACCAATTTTTTGAAAATGAAAAAGATCACGCCAAACACATTTTCCAAACACAATGCAAATAAAGCTGGAAATTAACAAGAGGGTAACATCCCCAAATCTATCCACTTGGAAATTTAAAAACAAATCTAACTAACGTGAATTAAACAATAAATCAAACCTGAATTACCAACTATTTAGAAATGAACAGTCATAAAGGCACTGCTTATACAAACCCACAGGATACCGCACGAGACGTGTGTACTTAGAGGACAAAGAATAGCTTTAAATGCTGTCATTAGAAAAGAGGAACGTTGAAAAGATAAGGAAACTCAGCGCTGACCTCAATAAGCTGGAAATGAACATCAGAATAAATTTAAAGAAAGCAGACAGAGAAATGAATGAAATAAAATAAAACAATAGTAGATCTGGGCTATAAAAATGAAAGATAATTCTTTGAACAAAAAATTGATAAACTAGACCAAACTAGCAAGATCAGGAAGGCACACCACTAACCATAAAAATGACGGAAGGGCGTTACAGACACACAGATGTGTTAGGAAATTATAGGCAAATGCAAATTTTTCTGCCAATAAATGTGACAATCTAATATAAGGTGGACAATTTTTAGGAAAAACCACGCGCACACCAAATAGCAGACACTGCCAGCTGGCTCACGCCCTCACCCCAGTCCTTCCAGCCGGCCTGTCTCCACTGCACGGGGAAACCTGGACACTGCATTTCCATGCGCCCTTGAGCTGCGGGTGGGCGCGTGCGAGGACCCAGCCAGGACTCCAGGGCTGAAAGGGAGGGGTGGGAGCAGGTTCCTGCCGGGGACCAGCTCCTGTGGCAAAGGTGCCCGGTTCCGCTGGGCGCCTGGTGGCAGGTGGCGAGGGCCGTGGGGTTTCCGCCACGAGGGCCTCTTAGAGGGGTTGGGAATTGCTCCTCGCTCTTGTCTATCTCCCTCAGCCTCCCAGAAATTCCGGAAACTCTCCAAACCCTGTAAAAGGCAGTTTTCTGCCTTGATTAGCCAGTTGTGGTCTATGACCAGGAACCCTGGCTAATGCACCAAAGTTGATTCAAGAAGAGGGAAGGGAAAAAAAAGGAAGAAGAAGAAAAGAAAAAACGAAGGCATTGGGTCCAGATACCTTTATGGGGAAGTCCTCCCAAACCACTACATCACAGATAAGTCCTGTGCTGGAAATCCTGATTTGTGGGTTCACTCTCCCAATGTTTATATGTTCCTAATGAATTCAAGCTACAGTCCAACTGCAGTCCAGTGCAGTGTAAGGTGACCCGACGGGCTTCTGGACTGGATTTTGCTCGTGGGGGCTACAGTCTGCCCTTCTGAGGTGGTCCAGACCCTCACGGTCAAGAGGAGGAAACGGGGCCCAGAGGCCGGGGAAGCCTCACTCGTTCACTCCCCAAGTTCTCCCGCATGCTCAGGCTGTCCTAGGCCTGGAGCAAAGCAGACCCCGCAGGCACAGAGATCTGGGGGCACCCTCCTGGCCGAGCGATGGCCGGTGCAAAGGCCCGGAGGCAGGAGAGTGGCTGTCATGCCCGGGAGGCTGCAGTCAGCACCCCGGGAAGAGGAGTCAGAGGAGTGACTTCAGACCTGAGGGAGGAAGGGTGGCGGGGAGGCCACCAGTGCCCAGATGAGGGGCTCGGGCCGGGGCGGCGGCTGGGGCGCGGGGTGGCTCTCACCAGATGTCTAAAGGTAGGGCTGACGGCAGTCGTGGATGGGCTCCACGTCGGGGTCGGGGGGCAGAGTCGTCAAGGGTGGCGGCCTGGAGATGCAGGCCAGGCCCCGAGCGTCCTGGGAGGCCAGGCTTCCCCAGGCCAGGACGGGGTGTGTCTGTGCTGGGGCAGGGGGCACCGAGCCACAGGGCTCGGCGCAGAAGGGGACAGTGTGTGGGGAGGGGGAGGTGACGGGTGGGTGCCAGAACTGGCACGGTTTCTGGCCCTGACGAGGCCGCTAACTGCATTTCTAAGCACTTTTTTTTTTTTTTTATTCCCGTTATCGGAAGTGCAATTCTGCCGCTATTGAAATACAATGTGCCTTCTCTCTCTTGGTCTCTCTGCTTTAATTGTGAACCCCTGGCTCTGCGCCTCGGTGCTGGCCGGCCGGCAGATTCATAATTTCAGGCTGACACCATAGTAACCACTTAGCTTGATGCAAGATTCCAGTGTCATCCCTGGCTACGCCTGGGTAGAAAGGGGGGCGGGGGCGGGGGGCCTCTGAAGAGAGCTCCCCGCAGCAACAGCAATTATCTCTTCCACTCCAAGGAAAATGTGCACGGAAGGCTTGGCCTGGCCTCTGTGGTGATGGGTTGGTTTGGGGAAACCGGGTCTGCTTGTCCCTTCTCCCCCCGGCCCCCGGCCCCCAGGTGATGACAGGGCCAGTGGCAGCTGTGGCGACAGAGGCGGGGCCGGCGCTGCCCCCCAGCCCGGGGTCCCGCAGGCCGAGGCTCCCCGCCGCTCAGCAGGGGCCTGGGGTTGCCCTGCCTTCCAGCCCCTCCAGTGCGGACTCACGTGGCCTCTGCAGGGGAGCCGCCGGAGCCGCCGCCCTCAGCTGTGAGCCCAGCAGCTGCCCTCGCCCACCCTCCCGGCTGGCGCTGGGCCTGCCTCAGCGGCCCCGTCCCTCCTGCAGACACCCCGTGGGCTGCGCCCACCCCGGCCGCTGGACCGTGCTCGCTGGGCAGCCCGGGACGCACCGCGGCCCCACAAGGCCTGTGATTCCCCCCGTCTGAGCCTCGCTTTGCTCGTCTGTGAGACGGAGACCCAGGCAGCCCCCCGCCCCCGCTTCCCCCAGGGTACGCCTGGCCGTGGGGAGGGGGCGCCTTCGGGCACCGCGGGTCCAGGCAGGCGCTAACCCAGCTTCTCCCCGCGGCTCTGCTTTGTCTCCTGCCGGCGGCTGGCGGTCCGCTCCCTCCCCGGAGGGGCCCGTGGCTGCTGCCTGTGCCTGTGCCGGGCTGACTTCCGGCCGGTTTAGCGGGAGGAACCTCTGCCTCAGCCCACGGGTCAGTCCCAGGTGCGCCCCGCGTGGCCACGGGTCCTGTGTCCCCCAGCCTGCTCCCCGCCCACCGACCGTCACTGTTTCCGCGGGGGGCGCGCTCTGCAGTGGGCCCGCCCCAGGAGGCGTGGCTCCAGCAGGGGCTGGGGTGCACGTCGTGTGGGGGGGGTCAGGAAAGGGTTTGCTCAAATCGCACCAGAGTCCTCGCGCTCCGCCAGAAAGACAGGGAGCCGGCACTGGTCCTGCTGGTCCAGGGACGTTTACTTCCCCATCACTTCTTGTTTTTCTTTTTTTTAATAAATTTTTAAATTTTATTTAATTTTATTTATTTTTGGCTGCGTCGGGTCTTCGTTGCTGCGCGCGGGCTTTCTCTAATTGCGGCGAGCGGGGGCTACTCTTCGTTGCGGTGTGCCGGCTTCTCATTGCGGTGGCTTCTCTTGTTGCGGAGCACGGGCTCTAGGCGCAGGCTTCAGCAGTTGTGGCACGTGGGCTCAGTAGTTGTGGCTGGCAGGCTCTAGAGCGCAGGCTCGGTAGCTGTGGCGCACGGGCTTGGTTGCTCCGCGGCACGTGGGATCTTCCCGGACCAGGCTCGAACCCGTGTCCCCTGCACTGGCAGGTGGACTCCCAACCACTGCGCCACCAGGGAAGCCCCCCCCCCGTCACTTTTTGAGCGTCAGGATGCTGGGGGCCCAGATTTTACATCCAAATGGGGAAACTCAGAGTCACGGTTTCATTGAAATAGTCAGGAAGATGCGATTCAAAAATACCGTGTGTCATCTGTCTCCAAACCCGGTATGTTGTGTTGAGCTGGCGAAGGAGGCCTAGGGAGCTGTGGCTTCCATGTCTGGGTGAGCTGTGGACATGCGTGACCTCTGTTTCCAAACAGAGGGGCACTGGTGGGGCTCCTCTAAGGGGGAAAAGCCTGGTTCATTATCTCTGGATTCTAGTAAAAACTGACCTCCTCACTAGAGAACATTGCGGGCAACACTCAAAAGCAGAAAGACATTATCAGCGGATGGGGGGGCCCTATTTCCCCTTCCCCTAGCAGTCGGCGACCCCAGGTGGGCTGAAGCCACGTTACCTGCCAGCTCCGGGGCCTCCCCTGTGAGCCACTCCCTTCCGTGGAACGGGTGCAGGATGGGTTTGTGGGAGGACAGGGCTCGGCCTGGCTCGGGAGGGGCTCCAGGAGCAACAGCTGCCAGTGTCCTGCTCTTCCCACGACGCTAGAAACGCTTTCTCACTACGTTTAGAAAAGCCGTTCTGTGGTGGAGATTTTGAGACCCAAGCTGAGCCATCTTCCACTGCTGCCCGGAGGCTGCGCGGTGCCCTCGGGCGAGCTGGGGGCCTCCCGCTCCCGAATCCCCACTCCCCAGGCGTGCCAGCCAGCGGGAGGGCAGTGGGGGTCTTGGGTTGAGCTGTGGGCGCCCCCTCCCCAGGAGAAAGCGGGGCTCCCGGTAGACGGACGGAGGTTTGTGGGGGAGGGGACCGTTGTGGCAGGATGCACTTGGCCCGTTTCCTAGGAAACCCAGCGAGGGAGAGGGAGGATGGGCCGCTGGCTGCTCCTGGGACTCTCAGGGCACAGGAGGGGGCCCCTGCAGCTGGCCCTGTGGTTTCAGCCCCCCGGCCTCCCTCTGGGTGCAGGGTGGAGGAGGCCTCGGGCGCCGCGATTCCCGAAAGCTGTGTGGGCCGTGCCTGACCTCAGTCCAGAGCCTACCTGGGCACTGCCCGGCCAGCTCCCTCGCTCCAGGGGACCCTCCCTGGCTGGACCTTGTCCCTGTGGCTCCTCAGACCCAGACCGCATCACACTTTGCCCCAGATCACCCCGGCGAAGCTTGTTCCTGGCTCTCTCTCTGCTCCGGGTGCCTTCCTTCTTCCCCACCCCCCACCCCAGGTCACCCCCCCCGGGGGGTCAGGGAAGGCTTGCGCCTGGTCAGCCGTGGGGGACCCCTGTCTGCCCCCTCCTCCAGCTGTGCTCGTAAGGTCCTGCCTCGCCCGCGACACGCAGTGCTCCTCTGGCTGTCCCGTCTGTCCCCCGTTTTCACGCTTCTGCCGTGTGCCAGTGCCTCCGGTCTGTCACCTCTGACCTTCACAGCAAGCCGGGTGTGACGCCCGTTGCGCAGATGGGAAAACGGAGGCTCAGGGAGCCCAAGACTTCACATCTGGCAGAGCCGTGCTGCCATCAAGGTGCTAGCTTCCGAACGGGACACCAAGGTCAGTCCACGAGGGACAGAGCGCGGTGGAGCTGGGGGGGTGCAGGGTCCAGTAGCGACGCCCTTCCCCATCTTGACCTTCAAGCCTTGGCTCTGGTCCCGGGAGAGGCCACTCGGAGCGCTCAGATCTGCCCCAGGAGAGGACTGAACCTCAGGTTGTCAGCTGCAATTAGCGAAAGCAACTGCCTCGCGCTGGTTGCTATTCTGGGTGAGCTCTGTGACCAGCTGTGCAGAGAAGGCATTTTGAGTCTCTGTTTGAAGAAACTGTCATGACTTGTGTACATGTGCATTAATGAGCTATGTCCTGGCCAAGACACGAATTTTTCCTCAACGTTCAGCTGATGAGCAGGAAGCACCCATAAACTGGGTGCAGAGGGACCTGTGGGGACCTGGGCTCGGTTCCCGCGCAGCCGCCCTGCTGGGGGTGGGAGGGCTGCCCTGCACCGTCCTGGGAGCGCTCAGAGCCCACGGCTCCCGCCTGCCTGCTGCCTTCCCGGGGGCCCCGCCGAGCCGGGGTGACAAGGGTCCCCGCAGAGCCCCCCGCCCGGGTGTGAACTCTGGCTCTGCCACCGAGAGCCGTGCGGGTGTGCACAAGCTGCTGGCGTCTCTGTGCCTCGGCTTCCGCACCTGGTAAACTGGGACATCACAGTGCCTGCTTTAGAAGGTTACACGAGCTAACGCGTGTAAAGCATTTAGGATGGCGCCTGGCACTGTGGAAGTACAAAATCGACACGCAGGTAGAGACGTTCAGGGCAGGCCGGATGCCCCAGGCTGGGCTCCCCCCGTGGCCTCCTGCGGGACCCTCCTGGGCTTTCTGTGCCCCGAGCCAGCCCTCTGTCCCGGCACCGGCCACAGCACGCGGAGCCGCACGGGAGCCCAGAGCCACTGAGCTGAGCGGATGTCAGGGCAGGGACCCCGTTGCATGGGTGGGACTCACAGAGGCAGAGGGCCAAGGACCTGCTCCCCTGCCCCTGCCCCTGCTCTGGGGCCACAATCTCAGGGTTTCACAGCTTTTCTACTGGCTGTCACCCCCTCCCGGAGCCCCTCCCCGGGGACTCTGGCACTTTCCCTAGGCAGTACTTTCCAGGACCACGAGGAAGTGGCCTGGAGGGTGTACTTGGTAAAAAACACCTCGAGGAACTCTGATATATTTCCTCCCCCACTGAGAGCCGCTGACACAGAAACGACTGATGTTAGAGAAAAAGCATCTGCAAAGACTTCTGATGCAAACACGGCCGGAAGCCTCAGCCCTGACCAGAGCCTCCAACTCTGGGGAAAGGAGGGGTGGGTGGGCGTGGGGGTCCCTCCATCCCGGGTCCCGCTCGGCAGAGGCAGGTGGACGCGCGGCCATCGCCCAGCCGTCCCCTGGGCTCCGAGTCGAGGGCTGGGATCGGAGGGGGGGTCCAGCCGCAGGCCTTGGCAGCGGGACCCCGGGTGGCCCCTTAGCGGCCCCTGCGGCCAGGGTGTGATGCCTGGCACCTGCCGCCCTGCTCTGGTCTAGCTCCCCCCCCACCGCCCGGGGCAGGACCCGAATCCCAGGCAGCTCTGCGCGCCCCCAGCTAGTCTTAGGGGAGTCCGGAGAGGACAGCGGGGACCAGGGGAGGGGCCTCGAATGCGGTAGCAGAACGAGGAGGGCAGTGCATAGCCACGTTCAGGGCAGTTCCCGGCCCGGCCGGGCCCGGGCAGGGAGAGGAGAGAAGGCTGCAGTCTGGAAGGCAGCCTGTCGCGGGAAAGAGGGGCCGTTTGGGCACAGGATCCACTGGCTCTTCTACCCTAACTGGGCTGTTCACCGCGGGGGCCGGGGGTCGTGGAGATCACAGAGGGGTCTAACCCTTGCTCCCGGGAGAGATTTACAGTATCTCCAACAGGTGCCTTAGGACCCAGCCAGCGGGAAGGGATCGTGGGCCGCACCCGGGCCAGGGCAGCGCTCGTCTGCCAGCCAGCTGGGAAGTGTCTCAGTCTCTTAGACGACCGGTATAGCCATACCCGTGCACGCTGCTGAGGGACAGCTCTGTCCCCTGAGCCCTCACCCTGGGGCCATGCTGGGGGGCCCTGTAGGCCAGTGAGAGACGGTGCGGCCAGAAGGGGGAGGCGCGGGGAGGACAGCGGGGCCGAGGGTGAGGGCAAAGGCTTGCAGGGAGCCCCGACGGTGAACCTGGAGCGCCTGGGCCATTCACCGGGGAGTCCCCAGAGCTTCAGAGTTTCCACGGAGCTGGGAGGGGGGTGTGGGCTGTCAGACGGCCCTGGCAGCTAGCTGGGGCACGGCCCCTCCCCGCTGTTCCATCTGGGCGCTTCCCCTTCATCTGGAGAGGGGGGCAGGGACCCTCTTGGACCTCAGGCAGCCTTTACGCTCTATGCATCCCCCAAACCCAGGCCCTGGCGCTTCCCCTCCCCCACCCCAGCCCACCGCAGGGATCAACCTCTTGACAACCATCAGCTCTGCCAGAGTGGAGGGAATTTATCCGCCTGGCTGGGCCTGCTCCCGGCCCCGGAGGACCACGGCGCCTTCAATTACTCCAGGTGCAAATTCATTTCATCCAGATTTGCAGGATGGCCGCGGAGGGCTGTGCTCTGGCGTTATTGCAAAACGCATTATTTTCCCTCCTCTCTCAAAAATATTTATCTATGCTAATTTAGTGCAGGAGCCAGCTAAGTTCTGCATGGGGAATTGTCCTATTAATTCTGCTGCCTGGAAATACTGCGCCTGGCTGCAGAGATGTTTCTGCTGCCTCTGGCCGCAGGGTGAGGCCGGGCCACCTCCTCCCTCGGATTGGGCCCCCGGGGCCGGAATGGGAGCCGCTGCCTAGCTGGCTATTTGGAGAGGGGCTGGGGGCCCGTGTCTCCCACATACCTCCTTTATGGACTGAAAAAAAGAACCCTTTCATCTGGGAAACAAGGTGGGGAGGGCCAAGACGATCAAGTTTACAGACCTGGGTCCCTTTCTGATGCAGGTGCCACCCTTACCCGCTGGGTGGCTTTGAGCAAACGATGAACCCCTCTGAGCCTCGGTTTCTGCATCTATGAAATGAAACCGAAGGCCTTGCAGGAGGCTGCAGGGGTCACTCAGGTGACGCTCTCAAAGCCACAGGCACGGAGCAGGTGCATCAGGGATGAATTACTGGTGTTCCTGGTTTGCACAGCCGAGCTGTCTGGAGACGGCTTTCACCGTTCACCTGCGAGTTAGGTGCTCTGCTTCCTGTCTTGTGGATGAACAAACTGCCTGCCTGACACCCCAGCCGGGGTCTCAGCCTCCCCCAGCCCAGCAGGCCTCCCGACGTGCAGCCCCGGTCCTACCCCGTCGGGGATCACCGCGCAGGCTGGAGCCCCGGGGCTGGTCCCGGAGGCCCCTCTCCTTCCTCTCTCTCCCCCACCCAGCCAGCCCCCCACAGCTTTCTTTCCGTGCCGCCTCCTGCCCGGGAGGCCGCAGCCGCCCCGAGTTTCATTTTTGCTGCCCTCCAGCCCATCTTCCGCACAGCTCTGAGCCGCTCAAAACATAACCGGGGTCACCTCGTCCAGCCATGCAAAGCCTTTGGGGGCTTCCGCAGCACTCAGGGCGAAAGCCTCTCGGGCGGCGTCCCGGGGAGCTGCCCCGGGTCCCTGCTCCCAACTCCTGCTCTCGCTGCGGCCCTCACCTCCAGCTCTCCGTGCGCCGGGACCCCCCTCATTCGGGGCTGGGCTCCCCACATCAGGCCTCCCCGCCTCGTGGGCCAGGCCCCTTCTCTCTCCTTCCCCCGCGCAAACACCCGGCCCTGACGGCTTCCATCTCCTCCCAGGCAGCAGCCTGGCTGACACCCGTTTTCCCACCTCCTTTCCCCCCAACGAGGCTGGGTCGGGGTTCAGGTACCCGCGCTCCAGCGTGCTCCCAGTCCCGGGAGCGCAGACGGGTCTAGGCCGGTCACCGCGGCCTGAATCCTCGCAGCGCCGATTGCTTTAGAAACCGCGGGACACGGGAGCCCAGCCCAGGAGACGCGAGGCTGCTTCAGGGAAGACTGTATCGCTCTCTGTCCTCCCTGTCTTTTATTAACGTATAACTTGCACAGAGTACGATCGCCCTTGCTAGGGGACAGTTTGGTGAGCTTTGAGAAGGGCGTCAGCCACGGCACCGCCGCCACCATCAGGCTGCATCACGGGTGGGGGCACCCGCCCCAGCCTCCCTGTACCCTCGGTCGGTGGCGCCCCCCCTCCCGCTCCGGCAACCGCCCGACCCGCCGAGCGGATTTCTTCTCTGAAAGCTGGGTGAGTGGACTCCCGCAGCGCGCAGCCTGCAGGCCTGGCTCCCCGCGCTCGGGACCCCAGGTTCAGCCTCGTCCTCCACACGTCGGGGGCCGCCTCCCGCGTACTGCTGAGCGGGGCGCCTGGAGTTTGCCTATTCGTTTCCCAGTCGAGGGACATTTGGGCCGTCTCAGGTCTCAGTGATTAGGAATGGCGCGTCCATGACATTCCCATAGGGTTTGCGCGGGCCCCCCCGGAGGGGGTTGCGGGATCCCGCACTAGACGGATGTGCATTTAACTTCGTGAGAAGCCACCGGACTCTCTTCCAGAGCCGCCGCCCTGCCGGCACGGGCCCAGAGACGTCTCAGTCTGGTTGCTGCGGTCTCATGCACCCTCGGTGTTGTGAGTTTTGTTTTGTTCAATTCCAGCAGCTCTGTAGCATTAGCTCACTGTGGTTTTAACTTACATTTCCTGAAAGACAAATGATCCTGCGACTCTTTGGGGGTATGACTTGCCGTCTTTTTGGATGAAGTATCTGTTCGAATCTTGTGGCCATTTTTAGAGTGGATTATTATTTTTCTTCTTATTGAATCTTGAGGGTTCTTTATATATTCTGGACACAGGCTCTTATCAGATACACGATTTCGCTCAGTGTTTGCATCCTCTTAACTGTATCTTTCAAAGAGTGGAAGTACTTAATGGTGATCAAGTCCATTCTTTTCTGAAACAAACTGTGATTCTGGCATTGAACCTAAGGAGGCTCTGCTTAACCGACAGTCACAGAGATTTCAACGTTTTCTTTTAGACCTTTGACTGTTTTAGGTTTGCATTAGCCCTATATTCCATTTTGAGCTAATTTTTTCATACGGTTCAAGATATGGACTGAAGTTGTTGTCTCTCTGCTTCCTCTTTTCTTTTTTTTGGCCTGTGATGTATAACTGTTCCAGCTGCATTTGCCGAACAGACTATCCTTTCTCCGTTGAATTGCCTTTGCTCCTTTGTTAAAAATCAATTGACTATGAATGTGTGGGTCTATTTCCAGACTCTCCATTCGGATCCATTGATCTGTGTGTCTGTCCTTTCTCCAGTACTACACTTCTTGATGATGGTAGCTTTATAATAAGTCTTTTTTTTTTTTTTTCCTAAGCAACCTTTTTTTATAGTAAGTCTTGAAGTAGCAAGAGTCCTCCAACTCTTCTTCTTTTTAAAAATGGCTTTAACTATTCTGGTTTCCTTGCCTTCCCATATGAATTCTAGAATCAGGTTGCAGATTTCTACCAAAATCCCACTGGGATTTTGATTGGAGTTGCCTTGTACGTACAGATCAGTTAAGGGAGGATTGACTTCTTAACTATACTCAGTCTTCCCATACAGGAATATATATCTTTCCATTTTTTCAGGTCTTTGATTTCTTACATCAGTGTTTTTAGTTTTCAGCATGCATGCAGATTTTGAACATGTTTTTGTAAGATTTACACATACGCGTTTCATAATTTTTCAAGCCATTGTAAGTGGTACTTTTTAATATTGATTTTGAATTGTTCATTTCTAGCGCATAAAAATTTGATATTTGTATATTGGCCTTGGGTCCTATAATGTTGCAAAGCTCAATCATTAGTTCTAGCAATGCCCTTTTAGAGTCTTTAGAATTTTCTACAGTGATAATTCTATCATCTGCATTTTGTATGCCTTTTATTCCTGCTTCTTGCTTTATTGCATTGGCTAGGAGCTCCAAGACAATATTGAACAGAAGCAGTGACAGCGGACATCCTTGCCTTGTTCTTGATCTAGGATGAAAGCATTCACATTCCCTTTATCAGGCTGAGGAAGTATTTAGTCACGGGTGGATGTTTTACTGTTCTTAAAGGGAGTCAGAAGGAGGAAACTCCTGTTTTCTTCTGAACATTTTTGTATCTGGTTATGATGTCTGGAACGGTGGCAGTCATCTGTCACCATGAGGAGAGCCAGTCTGAGGAGCAAAGGTATCCCACTGATGCTGGACGAGTGGAGTCATGGAAAGAGCCAGGGTCCTTTCCATCACTGGTTCGCTGAATTAACAAGTCCTGGATCCTCCCCTACCAACAGAATTCCTATTGTGTAGGAAAATCTATAGGAAATCAAATAGCCTTACTGCTTAAGGCTTCGCGTGTTGAGGTTTTGTTCCTTTTGGCCAAGAGCCACTTGCAGGTGGAGACGTTTCCTTTTCAGTGTGACATGTCCCGTGCCTGGAATGGTGCCTGGAATATAGCAGGCACTTGTTAAATGCTTGCTGCATACGTCAGTGGTGCCCAGAGCCTGGGCACTCCCCTTCTGGGAGACATTTGCTTCCACGTGGTGGGACAGCCCCAGGGAGAAAGCAAAGAGCACTTCAGAGTGTGGCGTGTGTCCAGAGGACGACAGCTCCAAGCTCTGCAAAAGCAACCTCAGAAGCTCAGCAAGGATGGACTGGGTTCAAAGTCAGGCCTTGCTCTCGACGTGTGAAAGTGGAAAAGTGCAGGGAAGGAACGTCACTGGACGGGGGAGGCCAGCCACCCTGGGGGAGCCTCACTCACACCCCCTTTCCAGGCCCAAAGCCCAGTCTCTGCCGTAGGAGTGACTTTTCCCTTCTCAAGCAGAAGTCTGGGAGGCTGGTTCTTCAGTCGTGAGCCCTGTTTCAGAAGGTAAACTATACAGATTGCAACCGGGAAGAGAACATGTCGTGCTCGCAAAATTCCCATGAGAAGTTTCTCTCCACCTAGAAATGAGGACCCTTTGCAATTTGCTCTTTCAGCTGGAGAACATCTCAGGTGAGGTGACGGCATTACGAATGCCGTCACCTCGCCCGCCCGCCTTCCCGCCACTCCTGGCCCTAGGAGGTGACAATCAGGGTTAGAGCACCCCTCCACGCCCTGTAGAGCCGCCTGGGGGAGTCCGTCCCCACCCCCAAGGGAGCATGTAAACCACGCCCCTCACGGCTCCCTTGGCTCCCAGGGCTGGACTGTCTCTCAGACTCTCCCTGGCCTTGACGCCCTGGCAGCTTTGAGAAGCCGGTCGATACCCCCTGATTTGGGGAGGAAGAGCACAGAGGTAGACGCCCTCCTCATCACATCCTTTCAAGGCTACAGGATGTGAACTCATCACTGACAGTGGTCTTGACCGCCCGGCTGAGGGTTTCTCCTGTATGAAGTTATTCTTTCTCCTCTTGTCCGCACTGAGCTCTTTGGGAGGAAGGGCGAACATAGTTTTATGCCCATTTTACGGAGGTGGAGACTGAGGCACGGGCGTGGAGTTTTCTGCCTGGTGGCCGAGCTGGCATTCGAACCGGACAGGTTGCTGGAGCCTTTCTGGAGACGGGCACACAGTGTGGCCTCTTGGAGGGACCAGAAAGCTGTAAGTGGGCAGGGAGGGCACAGAGGGGGGGGGCCCAGGAAGCCCCTGCTTCGCTGAGAAGCCTCACACACAGGCTGTTCTCACCTAAGACGTGACGCTTCCCAGTTCACCTCCTCTTGGGATCGGGCGATGCCTGTGCTTTCCTCCTATTTGGGTAACAGTTCCCGATTTCCCTTTGGGGGGGGTGCCCTCCCACGGAGAAGTTGGCTGTGGTAGGGCTCTCGGTTGGCCCCAGGCTCCTCTGTCTACAGGGGGGCCGCTTGTGCCCCCCCTCCGGGTTGTTGAAGGGCGCCAGCCACCCACTCTGCCCTCACTGCCGGTGCTCTTGTTCTGGAAGGGCCGTGGGTAATACTGGTTTGGTCCCAAACGTTGCAGGTGTGGGGCCGGGGCAGGAGCCCCGTGAGCCATTTGCATCTTTGGGAAAATGGACACATGAGAGACCGAGGCCGGGACCCCTTGCCTCCCAGGGTCTCACTGGAGCTGGGGCGGGAGGATGAGCCCGAGGCCGCCTGCACCAGCGCCATCAGAGGGGCGGCCGAGGACAGGCGCGTGAAATGAAAAGAGGACCAACGTCGCTAACCATCAGAGAAATGCGAATCCAAACTACAGTGGGGCACCACCTCACGCCAGTCAGAACGGCCATCATCAAAGAGTCTCCAAAAACAAATGCTGGAGAGGGTGTGGAGAAAAGGGAGTCCTCCTGCACTGCTGGCGGGAATGTAAATCGGTGCAGCCCCTGCGGAGAACGGTATGGAGCTTCCTTAAAAAATTGAAAAGAGAGCTACCATACGATCCTGCAATCCCACCGCTGGGCATATATCCGGAGAAAACTCTGATTCAAAAAGATACGTGCACCCCTCTGTTCACAGCAGCACTGTTCACAATAGCCCAAACATGGAAACAACCTAAATGTCCCTCGACAGATGCGTGGATAAAGAAGACGTGGTACAGATACACGACAGAATACTACTCAGCCATTAAAAAAGAACGAAACAATGCCGTTTGCAGCAACATGGGTGCAGCCAGAGATGATCGTACTAAGTGAAGTGAGTCAGAGAAGAAAGAGAAATACGTACCATATGATATCCCATATATGTGGAATCTAGAATATGATACAAATGAATTTATTTACAAAACAGAAACAGATTCACAGACTCAGAAAACAGACTTGTGGTTGCCAAGGGGGAAAGGGGGGGGGGGGAGAGGGATAAATTAGGAGCTTAGGATTAGCAGAAACACACTACTATATGTAAAACAGATAAACAACAAAATCCTACTGTAGAGCACAGGGAACTATATTCAATATCTCGTAATAAACCATAATGGACAAGAATATTAAAAAGAATATATATATATGCATGTATGTATACCTGAATCAATTTCCTGTACATCCGAAACTACCAGAACACTGTAAATCAGCTCTACTACACTTAAAGAAGGGACACGGTCAAGCACCCACCGTGGCCGTGGCACAGAGGGTGGGAGGCTCGCGGCAGTGATGGGCTAGCGCGATGGCCAGCCCGCGGGCCGTGGCGCTGGGCAGCCCCTGGGTCTGAACCCTGCCTCTACAACTGCCTGGAGACCCTGGGCATGTTTCTCTGAGCTGCAGTGATGCATTTTTAACGCAGGGATGAGAGTAAAGATGACCGCCTTCCAGGGCGGGGAGAGTACGTCCTCTCCGGGGAGAGAGCATACTTGATGGGAAGTGTGCACCTTTTCTAAAAGGTGGCACGGCCGGGTTCTGTATTAGCCGAAGAGCCAGGTAGCCAGCCATCACTACACACACCTGACCTGTGCCAGCGCCCACTGCCCTGCAGCCGGCGCGACCCCTCAGGTAGAGGGGGTCCCCACCAAACGCAAAAAGGCCTCCCGTGGCCCCGTGACGGGGCACTACAGGTGACGGGGTCTTCTGAAGTATCGGGAACTGGGTAGGGCCGCACGGCACTGTCTTTCTGGAGCCCGAGGGGGGTGGGGACCCGTGGGTCTGGGAAGCACCGGCTCCTCGGCTCAGACACACGGCAGGTGAGCGCGAGCGTGGCACCAGGATCCAACCCAGGCAGCCTGTTCCCTTTGAGACAAACACCCACACGACGGGGAGGGGAAGTGTCCTGCCCAGCCACGCAAGGCCAGGCCCCGGTACCCGGGACGGCGGGTCTCCCTCCTCCTCCAGGGACAGGTGAGCAGACGTGAGCTGGAGCCACATGCCCCTGGGAGCTGCTCACTGGGCTTCCCTCCCCTGCGCCTGCACCGCCACTTCTCCGGGGATCCCGGCAGTACAGGAAGTGACAAGTCTTTGTGCTTAATTAAGACACGCGGTCCCACCAATTGGGGAGCAGGAAGTGGCTGGGCTGTTTTACAAATAGAAACAATTCTTGTTCATCACCCCTTAATTGAGGCAACAAAGCCCTCTGGAAAACATCCATCAGAAACACCCCCATGTTCGTCGCCAGAGAGGATCGGGTTTAGGACCACACAAAAGCAACAGCAAATGTTCCAATCAGGAGTTATGCAGACAGAGGGAAACAAAGGCCCAGAGGCACAAATCCTGCAGAATTAGCCCAATTACACAGTCGATGTGGTGGGAAAAAGTTTCCTGGCTTACGGCCAACTCTTCTCTTAGCCTCTCTTTACCCCTTCCACTCCCCTGGTACCAGATGAGGAGGCGCAAGGGAAGAACCTCCCAGACCCCCTGGAAACGTGGCCAGAGTAGGGCAGGGATGGACCGACAGAAAGTCTTGGAGGCCGAGCGTTGCAACCTGAATCGCAGACGTGGCCTGCACACACCTGTCACCTCCCTCCTGCTGGTCACTCTGCTTCTTGTGATGCAACTTCAGGCGTAGGGCAGCTCTGTCTGGCCCTGGTTCATGGTCAGCTCGTGGCTGCTTAAAGCCCCTGAGCTGTGTTTACAGATTTTTCCTTTTCAGGCTGGGGCTTCTCCATCCTATACTGACGCACTTGAATTTTGGGGTGCAATTTACGAGTTTGCACTCATCCGGCTGGTACCAGCCTGTCTGTCTTGTCACTCAGTGGAGCCGAGTGAAGGTGGCTGTGGAGACCAAAGCCCAGCCTGCTGGCCTGTCACCTCTGTTGGGGGCTGTTCGTCCTTTTACTTTTATTTCCCTTGCTGGTCAGGAGATGACGGGTCATTGTGCAAAACTTGGAAATCACCAGAAAGTACAACAGGCAGCGGTAAATAAATGAATCCCCTGGACCGGAGTCACTGTGAACGTTTTGTGTGTCTCCACCCAGCCTTTCTTCCAGGCCCATGTCCCATATGGATGTGACTTCTACTTTAACCTGTCTTTCTGTGCCAACACTTTTTTCACATGATGAAAACTCCGCCTAATCATCTTAATGACTCTGCACAATATATTCCACCACAGGGATGGGCCGTAATTTACTTCATGATTATCACTGGACATTCGCATTGCCTGCGATTTCTCACGGTTAGGAATGAGTCGGTCACGGCCACCTTTGTGCACAGAGCTCCCGTGTTTCAGATTATTTCCTTAAAACAGACCTCAGAAATGAGGCTGCAGGGTCAAAGGCGTGACTCTTTCAAGGCTATTGCTGCTTATCACCAACTTCCTTTCCAGAAAGGCGACACCAGTTTACAGTTTCACCAGCATATTATTACAGTGGCTGTTCCAGTGTTCCAATGTTTGTTTTTTTGTTTTTGGGGGGTTTTTTTTTGGCGGTACGCGGGCCCCTCACCGCCGTGGCCTCTCCCGTTGCGGAGCACAGGCTCCGGACGCGCAGGCTCGGCGGCCACGGCTCACGGGCCCAGCCGCTCCGCGGCACGTGGGATCCTCCCGGACCGGGGCACGAACCCGCGTCCCCTGCGTCGGCGGGCGGACTCCCAACCTCTGTGCCACCAGGGAAGCCCCACAGAGTGGGATATTCTTCAGCCTTTAGAAAGAGGAGATGCTGCCACATGATGGCGTGGGTGGGCTGGGAGGGCACTGTGCTGTGTGACAGGAAGACAGGTACTGTGTGATCTCATTCATATGTGGAATCTAAAAAATCCACCCAACTCGCAGAAGAAGAGATCAGCCGTGCGGGTAGCAGAGGCAGGGGTTGGGGGAGGGGAACTGGAGGAAAGTGGTCAAAAGGTACGAACTCCCGGTTACGAGATACGTGACTCCTGGGATGCGACGGACAGCGCGGTGACCACCCGCCTCACGGCCGTATGCTCTACAGGAACGCTGTTCAGAGGGTAGATCCCGAGCTCTCATCACAAGGAGGAATATTTTTACTTTCTTTTTACTGTACACGCGATGATGGATGTTAACTGAGCCTGCTGTGGCGACCCCCGCACGGTACCTGTAAGTCAAACCATCGTGCGACATGCCTTCCACTCACACAGTGACGTACGTCAACTATTCCCAATAAAACCGGGAGGAAAATTCCTGGCTCCCTCCCTCCCCCCACCCGCGTGACCTGGGCAAGTGATTTCACCTCCTTGTGCCTCAGTTTCCTGGTCTGTAACTGGGGATAAAGATCACGCCTACCGCACGGGGCCGTCGAAAGCATGAAATGGACGACCTGCGTATACAAGGTCTGCTCCGAGCCCGGCACAGAGTACGTGCTAACTTGTCCCGGCGCCGAGCGCGTTTAGCGACTTTACCAAAGGCCTGGGTCCTGCTGGGGAGCTGGTGGGCTCTCCCCCAGGGCCCTCTGCGCCTCCCCTCCCACAGCGGCGCAGCTCCTGCTGGGCGCAGGGAGGGCCAGCCAGTGCTCCGGCCCCTCCTGCCCTCTGAGCCCCAGAGCAGCCCCCAGGCCTGGCCCGGAGGGACGGGGAAGCACCGCGCAGGCAGCGAGACCGCCCGCGAGACTGGGTCCTGCCTCGAGCAAGCAGAGGGGGGCGGTCCCGTCCGAGCCCCCGCTGCCTGAGCCGCCGGGGAGGTTGCCCAGCCCCTCCCGAGGCCCCCAGGCGGCAGGCGTTGAACCAGGCGGGTCCGCCCAGGACGCCAGGCACGCGGGGGGACCGGTGCTCATGGGTGAGCCAGGCCCAGACCTCCCAGATGTTCCGGACACGGGCCACCCGTTCTCGACCCTCCCTTGAATCTCACTCCTTCCGCGGTCTAAGCAGCAAGGACTTCCTGCAGGGGACCGAGCGAGAGCACACCCGCGGGAAGGCAGGGCCCTTTGGGAACAGCCACGCGCTCAGGGCAGAGCTGCGCGCGCACAGGGCCCAGGGCTCCTGCCCTCCCGTGGAGGGAGGGGTCGACTGCCCGCGCTGACTGCGTGCCCCGCCGACCCCACCAGCAGCCGCCTGTCTACACCTGCCGAGCCCCGGCCACAAACACCGGGCGAGATGCAGGACCCAGGAGAGGCCCCGCGGTCCCCACCGCGCAGGGCTTCCCGCTGCAGCGTGAGCAGAGCCAGCGGCCTCGCCGCTCTTCTGGTCCCGGGTCAGCCACACTCACACCCAGAACCCCGGCTGGACGCGTCTGGCAGCGGGCTCCCCCCACCTCACCCACCAAGTGCCGGCTCCGCCGAGCCTCGTGTGGGGTCGCGCCCGGGGCGGGGGGGGTGAGGTGGGGTCGCACCCCGGGGGGTCCACACCAGCATCTCTCCCTCTTTCTCCCGTAAACTGTTTCTCCCAGGCCCGGGTCCTCTGGACTCTTCCCTTCAAGCGTCAATGCTTTTAAAAATATTTCTTCCAAGTAGAGACGGTGCCATCCCCAAGAGGAATTTGGGGATGGAAAGATTTTCCACCTCATTACAGGTGTAATTGCTCTCTTCTACTTTTGTTTGCAAGTAACAGGAACTCACACCGGCTGGCTCAGGCGAGGAAAGGAGGTTCCTGGTTCACGAGACTGGAAAGTGCGGGGCAGACGTGAGGCGCAGCTGGATCTAGGAGCCCGGACGACGTCACCAGCTCTCCTGCCTCTGCTTGTCTGCTTTCCTCTGCACGTGAACTGTCGCTGCTGCAGCAGAAACACCACAGACCGGGTGACTGACACAGCAGGTGTTTGTGTCTCACGGTCCTGGAGGCCGGGAGCGGAGGCCGGGGAGCTGGTTGGCAGACGGCTGCCTTTGCCCTGTCCTCCCCGGGCAGGGAGCGAGGAGGAGCCAGCCCCCGGGTCTCTTCTCGTTGTCGGGCGCTAACCCCATCACCAGGGTGACGCCCTCGTCGCCCGATTACGCCCCAGGAGCCCTGCCTCTCGACGCCGTCACACGGGGGGGTAAGGCTCAACGTACGGCTCTTAGGGGACACAGGCATTCAGTCCACGACACGCCCCCACCCCTGCCCCGAGAAGCGGGAAATGGTCGCCAGCACATTTCCACCCGCGGGGCTGGCCATCCGCGGGGAGAGCAGCCTCCCTCCCACGCGCTCTTCCCAGCGGCCAGCGCGGACTCTGCTCGGCAGGGCCTGGGCTGTGCGCGCGCCTCTGAAGGTCACGGCTCTGAGTCGGGCCCCATCTGACCCCCTGCACCGAGAACCACAGAGGGGGCCACGCCCGTCGTCTCCTCCTTGCACTGGGGCCCTGCTCCCCCTCACGCACAGGTCACGGGGGGGCCGCCCCGGGGGCCCCTCCCCAGCATCACACAACAGCTGGAGAGGCGCCCGCCAGCAGGTCAGGGGCAGTGGCAGGGGCCGCGCTCACACGGGATGGCCCGAAGCTGGTCAGGAGGCGCCACGCGGAAGTCACCCGTGTCTCTCCTCCCGGCAACCTACCCTTCCTCTCCAGGCTTCACGAAGCCGGCAAGAGGCTCTTGCTAAAATGTGGGCGTGACCTCATCCGGGCTCAAGTCCCCCTGTTGCAGCGGACCAGCTGCTAGGCCTGAACCTCTGTTCCGAGCTCGCCTGTGGGGCACCGGCCAGTCGCTGGGCCTCTGCACGTCCTGCACCTGCTCCTGGGAGCCTGGCCCCCCGAGGCCCAGCAGAGCCTCCCCATCGGCCTCCTTGGCCGGCCCTTGCACAGTACGTGCTCCTTCCTGTCTGCTCTGGAATCACGTTTTCCTGGTCTGGCTGTCCCTCTCTCTCGATGGTGGTGTTCTGGCGACTGACGCCGGGTGACCAAACGCCCTCAAATTCGTGTCTTACAGCAATAGCGAGCATTTTATTATCTCTCGTGGGACGTGCCCAGCCAGCAGCTCTGGCTGGGCGCTTCTCACGTGATTGGTGTCAGATGGAGAAGGCCGCGCAGCGGAGGGGGTGGAGTGGAGGCCGAGCCGCTGGCCCTGCCCGTTTCTCCTGTGTGACCTCGGGGCCTCCTCGTGCGTCTCTGCGCCTGGGCTGGTTGGGCTTCCTCTTGGCATGGTGGCCTCTGGGGCTGGACAGCCCGCTTGGTAGGTCAGGGCTCCGGCAGAGCCGCGCAAGGCTGCAGCGCCTTTTACGTTATCGCCTCGGAAGCCGCGTGGCATTATCTGCTCGTTGAAATGGCCGCAGAAAGCCCAAATCACCGTCCTTTCAGGGAGAGCATGTAGGGCAGGAGGTCTCGTGAGCCCCTCTTCTCAGGCGGGAGGGGGGAGGCGGGGGGACCCGTCTCTGGGCCCCCAGCAGCGCCCAGCAGTGAGGCCCAGGCGTGCTCAGGGGATCCATCCTGTTTTTCCCTGAGGACATCACCAGTTTCACCTCAACCAAGGGTAACTCTCGACCTTGTAGCACCTCCGGGCTGGTTCTCTGCAGCCCTGGAGAGCACAGCTGGCCCAGCACCCCTCTTGCTGCCCCCGAGACGCTGGGAGGAGGGCTGTGCGGCCCCGAGCACGGTGGGAGGGGGCACAGAGGACTCGGCCCTGCCCGGCGCGGACCTCGGCCGCGCTGCTTTCGAGCGGGGAGACCCTAACACCCGACTTGACCCGAGTCTCCGTTTCTGCGCTTGCAACATGGAGATAATGATCCCCTTCCTTCGGTGCGCGGCCAGGATCGACGGCGAGGCCAGATGAGAGAGTGCTTGGCTGGGAGAAAGTGCGGCCACTGGACGAGCTCTCGCCTGGCACCCAGCCCGACACAGGGTTTAATGACAGCTGGCTGCTCCCTGGGATCTTTAATTAATTGTCCCGGACCTACAGTCCCAGTGCCAGCAGATTAAACGGCGCCGCGGCAGGAAGCAGGCTGCCGACCGCTTTGGATGCGGATCTCCGAAGCGAGGATTTCCGCGGCTGAAACGGCTGAGCGGTTGGCTTTGGAGCAGCTGCGACCAGGGCGGCCCCGGGGGGATTAGCCTCTGCACCCTCAGCAGAATCAGTGCAGCCAGAGGGCCCCTGGCCCTGAGCGACCCATGGGGGGGAGGGGGAGGGGTGGCAGTGGGGAGGGAGCAGGCAGTTCTGCGTCGCAGCGGGTGGGGCTGAGCCATCCCCGGCCAGGCGGGAGGCCAGGGAGCTCCCTCCAGGCACCCCCGCCAGGTAACCCTTCAGGCGTGCCCCCAGGGGACCCTCCCGGCGCTGTCCGTGCGCCCCGGCGGCTCATGGCTCCTGAGGACGGAGGCACCTCCCACCTGCTGCTCTTCAGCTCTTGCCACTCTGGCCCTGACCCTCACCGCTCCCTGTCCCCTGTCCCCGAAGCCCTCTCCGGGCTGTCGCAGCAGGAGTGTCTGTGCCGCAGCCTCTGGGTGTCAGCAGCAGGAGTGTCTGTGCCGCAGCCTCTGGGTGTCCACTCTACTGGTTCCTGCTTGCCCGCCCGGGGGGCCCCTCCCGCCTTGTTCGCTCACCCGGCGGTCGGCGATCGGGGGTCGCAGCGCCCCGGCCCGGCCCTCCCAGCCCTCGGCGGGGACAGCGGCCTTCACCTGCTGCTGCGTGCCCTCACCCGCTGACGGTCGGCTGTGGCGGTGCGGCCGGTCGGGGGCCGCAGGGAGCACACGCCAGGCTCCTCGGGAGGGCCCCGGCCCAGGCCTGCGGCGGGAGCTCAGAGGGGGCGCCGGGCTGCTCGAGGCCTGGACTTGGAGTGGCCCCCGGGGCCGTCCCGAGTCGGGGACGTGACCGAGCCTGGACGCGCCGGCGCGGGTCAGTGACGGGACGTGGGCCCAGAGGCGGCATCTGCGGCGGACACTCGGACGCCCGCGGCAGCCCCAGAGCGCCGGCGACAAGAAAGGGGCCGTGGGGCGCACCCCCGGGGCCACCGCGGGAGGTGAGCACCTTGACCTCCAGGTGGGACACAGCGCTGTTAGCCGGCGGGAGCTTAGCAACCCTCGCGGCAGATCCACGACGAATAAGACCCAGGCCCCGTGTAGCTCCCTGCTCCTGAAAGCCCCTCGCCGCCCGTGGCCGAGGGCCCGCCCTGCAGGAAGCGGCGACCGGCCCGTTGCGGAGCCGGGCCCTGGGCTGGGGGCTCGTCCTCGGAGCCTGGCCACCGGCCCTCTGCTCTGCGCTGCAAAGGAAGGGGCGCAGCCTCGGGCCCACAGCCGCTGCCCCCACCCTGCCGCCCTCGCCTGCTGCCAGGCTGGCCCACGCCCCTCCTCCGCTGAGCTGGGACTCGGACCCTGGCCTGCGGTCTGGGCTGGACCTCTGCTCTGGGGCCCCTGAACCTGGGCGGGGCCGGGACCCCTCCCTCTGGCCCTGGCCGGCGCTTAGCCCGGGCCCCCCTCGGGGCGCCTTCTTCCTGGGACCCTGGGGCCGCTGCTGGTGGCAGAGGGCAGCTTTCTTCAGTACCTGCCTCCTCAGCGGGTGTCCAGACCCCAGGAGAACCCCCGTCTCTCCCCGTGCCCCCTGTGAGTCCCCAGCACGTGAAGACGGCAATCACAGACATCCTCACGCGGGTCCCGAGCGGGCACTCTGTGCCAGCCACGATCTTTACGGGCCCTGCTGCGACCAATGCCGGCCCTCCAGCCAGACAGCAGAGTCCTGGGGTGTCACGGCCGTGGGGAGGGGTGGAGCCTGAGACACCTCTTTAGGGTAACTCGCTGGGCTACGAGCGGAGGGGTGGGAGCCGCAGGGCAGGGTGCCCGGGGCTGGGCGAGTCTCAGGGCAGGGAGGCCACGCTGCTGACGCGGTGCCTTCACTCCCCGGGCCAGGTGGAGCCAGGCGGAGCCAGGTGGGAGGGACAGCGGCGCCCTGGATCAGTCCCGCTCCAGAGCCTCCTGAATCCCACTGGGGTCTGAAGAGGTCATCCAAGTGGCCTGTCCCCCTGGCCTCCCCCACATTCCGTGTCCCCCAACACTTTGATTTTCTCCCGGGTCCTCCTGGCTGCAGCTGGGCCTCTGCGCTGGCTGCGCCCTCCCCTCCCCTGCCCCCACCGGGGACCAAGCTTCCTGCCACCTGCTGCCCACGTGTGCCTGCCTCCCAGGGGGCAGAATCCCGGGTGGTCAGTGCCGCGTGCCTGGTGCCTTGCGGAGCTCGCGGCGCCTGTGAACACTTGCGAACAGATGAGGCATCATTTGTGTGATGACTCGACTGAGCTGGGGTCTGGGTCTGCTAGGCCCCCCCTGTGTCCCCAGCACCTGGCAAGGTCCTGGCCTCTGGGAGAACTCAGTACACCTGTGATGAGATCATATTTTGCTGTGTTAAAATTAGTTCTTCGTTCATCCTAATTCCTCTCTGACCTGTAGCTCTTCCCCTGTTTAAACTGTACCATGAGGCACCTTTCCCCCCATGGAGGGAAGTGACAGCAGCTGCACAAGAGTTACAGAGTCTTGGCTTTTTCACTTCAGGAGCCAATGCTTTTAATTGGCAAGAGCCTGGGATGCCAACTACTAAAAGCCCCAAGGATCTCAAAACTTGGAGATGGATTGGAAAGAACACGTGATGATCCAGTGACAGCTTCTCTTCCCCTAGGGGACAGTCTCCCGGGCCGGAGGTGTATCAGTTAGCTTTCACCACGTAACAAGCCATCCCCAAAACTCAGCGGCTTAAATCAGCAAATTTACTACTTCTCATTGTTCTGAGTTGGCCGGGCGGTCCTTCTGGTCTTTGCTGGCCCTGTTGGGATGGGATGGCCCATGGCAGCCGCACCCACACATCTGGGCCTCTGCTGAGAGGCTGGGGTGGGCGGGCCACGCTCCCATCCTTAGAGAGGCAACCCAGCTTCTCTCCATGGTGGGCTCGGGGCAGCCAGAGGGGCAAGCGCTTGCCAGCCCCTTCTTGCATCATGTCCTCTGGTGTCCTGTCCGTCCCCCTGGCCAAAGCAGGTCACAGGACAGACCAAGCACAGGCTCAAGGGCCGAGGTGGGGCATGAAAGCAGGTTGCAGGGGGGAGCACACAGGGTAGATGTCCTCGTGTCCCGGAGAGGTGCCCTCGGCCCTGCCACCATCTCCTGGGCTGAGGGGGCAGCAGGAAGGAGAGAAGCCACAGAAGGACTCACGGATCCGGAGAGATGGCCACCTTCGCAGCACTCGGGGAAGGCGGCGTGATTCCAGAATGGCGGAGAAGAGGGGCTCCAGGGAGAGTTCCGGAACCCACGGGATCAAGGACAAGGTGAGGGGGTTGCAGAGCCACCTGGGACCGCGGCCAGCAGACAAGTGGCCTTCAGACAGCCCGGTGGACACCCCGTGGGCCGGCGACACAGGACGGACACGTCCCAGGCCCCAGCGCCTTGGCGCTCGAGGGGCAGGAATCCTGGACGGAGAGCGCCGACCGAATGCACGGACGCTGCCGTGTGGAGGACACCTGACAGCCTGAAGGGGGCTGGTCCAGGCATCTTTGTTTTTTCCCACTGAGAAATGCACTGACCTATTTATTGATATGCTGCCAGATGTTTAAACAACTGAATAGTCCCGGCGCTCTATTTCCATAGCACAGAAGAGATCACTCAGAGATGTTTTCTATCAGAGACAAAGCTTCTCTGCCTCTGGGTGACTCCCTTACCAATTTGAGGACGACCCTGATATATTAGGGTCCCGCCTCACAGCACAGTGATAATACTTCTATCGATATAGGTGCACGTACTATAAGACCCTCCCTTTAAAGCACAAGATTCCGTGCTTTTTGCATCCACCGCCAATATCTAATCCCAGCACATTCTGCTGCTGCCAAAAAGAAGCCTGGCTGCCAGCAGTGACACCCCAGCCCCTCCCCAGCCCCCGGAGCCACCAGCCCACTCCCACCTCCGTGGCTCCTCTTCTGGACACGTCGCGGAGTGGGACAGAGGCCACGCGACGCGCTGCCCTGCAGAGGGCTCGGCCCGCGCCGCTCTCAGGGCTCCTCCGCGCCGCGGCGCGTGTCAGCACTTCAGCTCTTCTCACGGCTGAGTGACAGCCCATTGTGTGGCCCTGCCACACCGCGGCCACCCGTTCATCGGGGACGGACAGCTGGGTCATTTCCACTGCTGCCACTTACAAGCTTTTCAGTGGATCTCTGCTTAGGTATTTTTTCTAACGCTTCAAATTTGACACAGCATATGATGTACGTATATTCTCCCTTTACAGATATATCCATACCTATGCAGAGGTGCCCCGTGTAACAGACGGACACACCTTTCCATCTACAGCATCTCTCTGCAGGAGCTGGCTCTTGTTTGCCTTTCCCCACCACCCCTCAGGGGACACGAACGCACAGTGTCATGAGGCATTATCGCTGCGGGATCCAGGGGAAGGGTGTGGCCCCTGCAGCGCTGGACCAGCCTCCGCCCGCTCCGGCTCCACGACCCTGTGAGTTCGAGGGGGGGGGGCCCGGCCCCCCGCCGAAGAGAAGGGAGAGGCCCGTGAGCGCCCCTCAGGCTGGGGCTTCCGGGTGCCGCTGTATGCACTTCCCACACACCTAAGGCACGGGTACGGCGATGCCACTTTGCAGACGGGGAGATGGAGACCAAGGCAGGTCCAGGCCAGCAAAAGGCAGGGCTGAGACTCACCCAGGACGGCCTCCTGCAGAGCCCCACAGCCGCCGGGCTCTGTGGGCAGACTATAAAGGGGCCCTTGGCCTTGAAAGAGGACGGCTAATTAACAACACCCCTCTCCTCTCCACCCCTCCCTTCCCTAAGGGAGGCAACTCCTACTTCATCTTCAGACAAGGAGACAGCTTAACAATAGGCTAATAAAGAGCCTATGGCTTCTAAGGCAAAACTCTGAGGACTCCCCTCGCCGGGAATCCGCTTTCCCAGTTCACCCCCCTCCTCAGTGCTGGGGGAGGCTGGGGGGCAAGGAGCAGGGCCCAGTCGCCGCCCTCATGGAGACCTAGGAGCCGGGGAGCCGGCTGCCACCGGGGCCAGACGGCTGGGAACAGCTGTGTGCCTGGCATAATCACGATCAAGATGAATCAGCGCAGCTCACCGAGGGCCCAGGACTAGGCGCCGGGCCCCTGGACTCGCAGGCCGGTGCTCAGAGGAGCGGACAGGAGGGCCTTCCTTTGGCCAGACTGGCTCCGCACTGATCCAGACCAAGGGTCGTGCCGGAGACCCAGAGAGCAGTGGCTGCAGGCCTGGCCCCAAAGTTTGGGCTGTTTCTGGGCGGCCGGACAGGCGGGCCTTGGAGGGTGCAGAAGAGCAGCTGCCCTTCCGCAGAGCCGGGGTGGGAGGGGGGGGCAGTCTGTTCCCAGCCCGGTCACCCCCCCACCCCCACCCCCCGCCAAGACCAGGAGGGACGGTGCCACGGAGAGACGGGTCCAGGAAGGCGGGTGAAAACGGCCTGCCCCGGGGCCCTTCTGGGTGTGAGGCTCTCGGGCTTCACCAAAGGTCATCTGAAAACTGGTCGCGCGCAAACGTCTCCACGTTTCCCGTAAAGCAGCGTCAGAGGCGCTGGCCGTTCTGTGCCGCACGTGACAGACGGCTGCTAATTTACTGAGAGGAAAAATGCTGTGACCGGCAGTGAGATGTCACGCCTTCCTTCCAGTCGGCACGGACTGAACAAAGAGCCAGGGAATGAGGATTTTCATCCACCAAGTGTTTGGTGAGCAGCGTGGGCTGGGGCTGGGCCGGCGCCGAGGACACCGGCTGGGCTGGGCCGCCGACCTTGACCCCCAGGAGTTTCAGCCCGGCCCCCTCTCCACTCCGGCTGCTAGGCTGCCCCTCCGTAACCTTCAGGATGGAAACGTCACCCCTCCTCCTTTCGTCGGTCCTGATTTTCTACTTCTCTTTTAATCTTACCCTACACACATCCTTTATTATCCACGGTTGCAACGTATTTTTAATATGGGGATAAAAAAGAAAAAGCTACAGATGGCAGACTGGGTTACAGCCCCACCTCCCCCTGCTTCAAATCCCTGGAAATGATGCAAGGAGCCTTTCTCTCTGTCTCTTCTCCATCTTGCTCTCTCTCTGTCTCCTGAGTCTAGAACAGCTCTAGGAGACAGGGACAAGAGTGTCATAAGCAAAGCAGAGACCTTTGGATTGGAATGCAGAGGGGGCTGGATTGAGGAACGACCCCCAGTGTGTGCCGGCCGAGGCGAAGGGATCCCGGGGTCCCCTCCACTCAAGGTGCGGACACAGGAGTGGGGCCTGAGGGCACGGCTGGGGTGCCTGGCCGCAGAGCCGGGTCTCAGGAGCTGCCCGGAGCCCATTTCCCTCCCCGCTGCAACACGGGTCAGGAGGGGAGGCAGCCGACGGCCGCGTGAGGGCCCTCGGGTGACGGCGGGCCGCGGGAGACCCAGCAAGTCACCGCCCTGCGCCGCGGATGCCACGGTGGACAGAAGCCGCTTCCCACGGGCAGCAGATCGGGTCCGAATCCGAGCTTCCGTCCGAGATCACCGAAGGCGCCGGGGAAACCCTCACCTCACCGGGGAGCTCGGTATTCACGCCGGAGAACAGACCCCCGAGGAGAGCAGGGAGCCCTCGAGGAGAAGAGCTTAGAAAATGACCCTGACCGCGTCACAGGCGGAGGGCAGCGTACCAGGCATGGAAAAGAGGCGCCCGGACACCCGGGAGACATAGTCACTGGGATGAGAGCCGTAGACGGGCGGGACGGCCAGCGGACGGGGCTGGAGGTGACTTTGGGGAGACGGAACTGAAGGACACGCATGGCACCGCTCTCGGTGGCGCCGAAGACGCAGCGGCAGACGCGGTGGCTGGAGCAGCTCCGCTTCCTAAGCGCGCTCGTGAGCGGCCCCACGGGACGTGCCGGGGGGTAAACTCAGGGCCGAGGCGCGGCTGGTTAGACGCGGAGCCGCGTGCTAACAGGCTGAGAGGGCCGAGTGCCGCCCGGGCCCGGGATCTGGGGCCAGGGGAGGTGCCTGACTATGACTGTGGGTCGTCTCCCTCTGCGGAGAGCAGGGGCGCCTGCATGTACGTGGACAGTCTGGGGTCTTACACGTGGCGAGCAGCGCGTGCTCCGAGCAGCCAGGGGTGGGCGGCTCGAGCGGCCGCAGCTGTTTCCCATCCTCTCGGGGTGCCTGTGCCTCTCTCTTCGGTGGAAGCAGCACCTGTCGCCGTGGGCACTGTCCCCCCCCCCACGTGGTCCTGGTGAGCCTGCCAGTCGAGGTCCACCCCCCCCCGCCACACACACACCTGCTACGCGCGCACGCACACACGCGTACCCACACGCGGTCCGTGGGACAGGCCGGGACGCTGGCTAGGATGCTGACAACCCCATCCCTTGGTGCACGAGGCACCCAGTGGCTGGGCTGCGACCCAAAGGGGGTCGCCAACCATCCTGCCTGGAAATGGTGCGCGCCCGGGAGAGACAGAAGCGCCTGCCTTGCCGGGCTTGTGCGTCGGGGGCAGCCCGTGGTTCTCTTCCCTGATACTTGTAAACTTCCTGTCTGGAGAACGGAGCCAGGCGGAGGCAGGCAGACATGCGCACGGACAGGGACATGAAAAGGCGTTTGGGCATTAGCGGAGGCCCCGCAGCCGCTGTGCTGAAGATGGAACCACTGCAGGCTGCCCGCTTAATGAGAAAAGCCATCTTGAGCTGGGGGACCCTGTGACCCGCACCGTCCTGACCTACGTAGGATCTTTGAAAATCGTGCTGTAGTTTGCATCCTATTGTATCTGAATAGCTTTCTGGATTTTCTTCTTGAAAATTTTCGGTCGGTATTTATATCAGATGCAAAGACTTGTAGTTTAATCTTTGCTCCAGTATTTACATATCGTGTCTTTTTATCTGTTTTGTTGCTGTGTCCATGATTCCCAGGATGATGTGGAATAGTAATTTGATACTAGGCATCTGTGATTTGTTTCCGTTGTTCATTCATTCATCATTTCTGCAACATTTGCTCCGTGGCAGACATCCCTCCAGGCCCTGGAAACACAGAGGTGACCAGCGGACAAAGTCCGTCAGAAAGTTTTGAAGAGAAATAAGGGAGGAGTGAAAGTGTGTATCAAAGAAACCGGACACAGCTCTACCCCAGAGAACAACAGAATCTTCCCTGAGAACTTCTCAAAGAAAATACTTTTTGTCTCTCATCATGAAATCTGATTTTGCTGTTTGCTTTCTGACAAATAACTCTATCAAAGGAGAGAAAGTTTCCTTTTCTACTTTGTTTATTGAAAGCTGCTTTTAAAAAACCAGGGATGGATGTTGAATATTATTAAATTCTTTTTTAGTCCCAAGGACATAACCCAAGCTCTTCTCTGTTGGACAGTTAATGTCATGAATAGCAGCACCGAGGGCACTGACATTGAACCAGCCTTGCATTCCTGTATTCTCGCCTTGCATTGGCACCTTATCCTCTTCTGGGCCTACCGCATCCATTCTGCTAATGCTTTATTCAGGGTTTTTGTCTTCTTTTTATAAGTAAAAATTAGTTTCACTTGTGTGTTTTGTCAGGTGCTATGGAATGAGGTTGTTTAGGTCCCTGGACGTCTATACTCTGAAATAGTTTAGGTAAGTAACATGCGTCACCTGGTTCCCTCCCAGACCCGTTGGGCGTCCTGGACGACCTGCTATACGCTTTCCTGCTTCACTCTTAGCTCGGAGCTTCTGTTGCCACTGAAATGGTTCTGTTTTTGGATTGTCTCTCTCACCCATATGGGCTGCCTCTGTTCTGCTTTCTGCTGCTTCTGATGTATGACACATCTCTCTTCCCTACACCAGGCAGATGGGTGTGTTACAAAATTGGCAGAGGATTTAAGAAGATGGAGGGGAGGTATGCCACAGTTACCGCCCAGCAAATAACCCCGAGTAAACGAGCGGCGTCCCCCGTCCTGGAGGCTCCTCCGGCCTCCCCTCAAAGGGCCCCCACAATGCTCCCCACAGACTGGCCGCAGCTCTGTTTTCCAGCACCGCTTCCCTCAGGTTCCCACAACTCATTAGACAGGCAGATTCAGCTTCCCTCTCTTTTCACCCCAGAGCTACCTTTGCAGAGGCAGAGACCCATTGTGGTTTTGCTAAACAGGGGCCACCGACTCTAGACCCCCAAATTTTTCCATCAAAGAAAGGGCACAGAGAAAAAACATTTACTTCCTCACTAGTTTTGCATTGCACCACATAACCTGGGAAGCAGAAGTGGCCGTGGTCACTTTTGATTTTGATTTTAATAGTGGACCTAATAGCGGATTTAATAGACAGCTTCTCCAACTCCTGGGCTAGTTCACCCCTCAGTAAAGTCAGAGGCTGGCAGGTGGCAACAGGCCGCCCAGGGTGCAGTCTTCCTGTGATTTCCTGCTTGTCCTGGCTTCCCTGTTTCACATCCACCTACCCTAACTTCCCTGGGCTCTTGGCGGCCCCTCGTTGGTCCTCACAAGCAGCGCTGCTGTGAACATCATTGTTCACTTCTCTGGGGGACATCAGGATGCCTTCCAGCTGGGTATAAACCTAGGAGTGGAACTGCTTGGTCATCGGGAGAGCAGGTGTGCAGCTTTAGGAGAAACTCCAAATCCATTTGCCAAGGTGGTTGTACCAACCTGCTTCCCCGTCAGTAGAGCGTGTTCCAGTATTTTCAACACATGGTATAGTTCTGTCCTTTCCGTTATAACGATTCTGAAAGGTGGGTAGTAGCAGCTCAGTGGGGCTTTAGTTTGCATATATATTATATTATACATTATATATATAATATAATATATATTATATATTATATATTATATATATTGTATATATTATATATATATATATATATTTTTTTTTTACTGTGTTTTTCCTTGGTGACGTTTTGCAGGTGAGGGCACTGAGTCTCAGGGAATCCAACTCGAGAACATTTTTGGACCCTGTTCTTTGTTCCAGGCTCTGGCTTGAATCTGGAGGTACAAAGATGAGTAAAATATGGCTTTCGCAGCCATTTTGGGGGCAAGCGGCAGAGTCAAGAATGGAACTCAGGACCTACTCTAAACCCCACATTCTCTCCGTTCAGACGACAGTGAAGAGGGGCAGAGGGGGACCCTTCTGAGAGGGGGAATCTCGAGCGTGTTTGCAGGCTCTGCGGTAGTGCCAGAGAGCGATCAAAGGTGGGCCACCACCTTAGGCTTCTTCTGTCCTGCTCCATGGTTCGAAACATGCAGCAAACCCCTTATGGGCCAATAAGGCGGCTCCGGCTCCAGCCATCACACCCCCAATCCAATGAGAAGGAGGGAGGAAGAGCAAGGAAAGGCTCACCTTTCCAACCACAAGACACTTCTAAGGAAGTCACGCATTTCTGCCCACACCTACTTTGGTAGGACCTTTGTCACGCGGCCACTGTAGCTGCAGAGGAGACAGGAAGGCCCACGTGGCCATGCACCCAGCTGAGAAGGACAGAGAACACAGTAGGGGTCAAAGACAGTGTGCCCCAAACCCAGTGCCTCTCCTGCGGTCTGCAGTCACTGCTCATTTAGTGGTGATCTGATGAACGCAGTCTCCGCCCGCAAGTGGAAGCCTTCCCAAGAGCGGGGAGTCCCACGTTGCACCCTCGGACCCCCCAGCCCAGCACGGTGTCTGGCAGACAGTCGGGAAGATTTGTAAACAGGGGGTGAAACTCGTCTTGGACCCCCTGCTTTGTTCTCCTCTGCCAGCCCCTTCCCCACATGCCGCATCTTTCCCGATCTGCAGAGACAGCTCTGGGGGCTTCCCTCGGGGGCTGCCTGCCTGCGGGCTGCTCTGGGATTGGGCGCGGAGGACAGGCCCCCTCCCTCGGGCTGCATAGGATCATGAAAGGAGCCCGACGTGCAGCCACTGGCAGAGGAGCTGACTGGTTCCCGCACAGAGGCCGGAGCACGGGACACGGGCAGCCTAATTGTCCACACGTATGAGCGGTTCTCGGGCACAGTTGGGCCCGTGAATCACCTGGGAACTCGTTAAAAATACACAACTTCTGAGTCAGTAGGTTTGGGGTGATATATTTGGTTGCAAGTGACAGAAAGTCAACTAGCTCAGGCAAAAGGGGGACTGACTGTGAGGCCCGGGGGCCCCTCCTGCAAGGCTGGCGGGTGGGTGCAGTGGACGAGGACCCTGAGCGGCGGGGGCGGGCTGCCCCGCGGCTCCCCCACCCTCACTCTCCCCGGGGGCCCAGCACCACTGTCCCGGGCGGCTGTGTCCCAGCCCCTGTGGCCAGCGGCCATGCCTGTGGGCTCTGCTGGCGGCTGGCACCTTCCGTAGGGGCAAGTGGGACGCGCAGCCCCAGCCGATCTCCCGTGTGGCCCCAGGCTGCTGCCCTCAGAGAAGCCCCAGTGCTTCCTGGGGGGCCCGGTCATCAGCACGCGCCGCAGAGGGAGGGCGTCTGAGGAAACCTCTGTGAGGGGCGGAGTCACCAAGCAACTGGGGCCAATACGTTTTGCCCGGATTCGGCAGCACGGGGGTGGCGGGGTTCGCTGGGGAGCCAGGGCTCCGGCGGGGGCCGAGGGGGCAGGACGCCAGCGGCACCGCAGTCTGGTGCCTGGAGGGGGGTGCGTGCACCCGTAGGCATCACCTGGGACGCTTCCTGAAGTGTGCGTTCCGGCCCCCAGCGCCCCCCCCCCCCCCACTCCAGGGCTGAGCCCTAGGAGGTGGCATCCAGTTCCTAACCTTGACCTTGGACCCTCCCCTTCACACAGCCCAGGGCCTGGGCCTGAGTCTGTGGGGCCTCTTCCCTGGGGGGCGGGCTTGCCTTTCTCTGCCGGCTCCCAGGCGCCCGGGGCAGGTGCGGCAGCGGGGCAGGCGGGGATGGGAACAGTGTTACTGCGCCCCCCCCCACCTCCCCCGGCTGCTGGCCGGGCTCCCAGGCCCTGCACCTGGGCCGGGGCCTTGGGGTCGGGCCTGCGTGGATGTGCGGACTGGGCTGCGCTGCTACACTTCCGGGGAGCTGCCGGCTGCCCCCACGGTGCCCCTCTGGTGGACCGGGCCCCTGCCCCGGGCGGGTCACTGTGGCCCGGGGTGCAAACCGGGCCACAGCCAATTCAGCCTGGGATGCTTCACCGATGTGTAAGCAGCTCATTGCAGGGAGCCGCCCTCAGCAGGAAGCCCCTTCTCTTGTCACCTTAGCAAAGGTATATCGTCACCAACTTTTAAACCACGCACGCCCATGCTCTACTCATCTCCGGCCCAAGCACACCTATCAAATCGTTTAAGCAAACGGTGAGCAGCGAGACCTGATTCTTTCGGTAACAGATGGAGTTCTGACCAAGATGTGAAACTCCGAGATCTGGTATCAGGACACCCACGCTTCCAGGTCCTTCAGAAAGCTCGGCTGAGCGTGCACGCTGGGCCACGTGGCAGGCGGCCCCCAGCCGCGCTGTCCCTCCTCCCGCGGCCCCCCCTCGCTCCTCACGCTCCCTGCTGCCAGCCCCGGCGGGCACCAGAGCTCGCGAACCACAGCCGGGCGTCCAGCTGTGTCTTTGCCGAGAAGGCGTGAGCTATTATCGTTGTCATTGCGTCACTGTTTTCAATCAGACGCCTCAGATGCAACCACGTGGCTATTTACCCATTTTACAGGTGAGGAAACTGAGGTTCAGTTGCCTAATGACTTGCCCATGGTGGCCCAGCTGGTCAGTGGCAGAGCTGGTGTTTGGATCAAGGTCTGTCTTGCTCCCTTCGAGCGGGACGCTGGCTGTGCCCTTGCCCCCTGCCCCCTGACTTGTGACCTCAGCGTTTTTACTTCTCTAGCCCCTTCCCCCACCTTCCGGCCGACAGCGCTCCTGTGGTCGGGCTCATGCCAGCTCCTCAGAGCCCGGGGGTCTCGGGCTTCAGTGAGGTGAAGGGGTCGGATGTAGGGTCAAGGGCACAGGGGCAGACGGCTGGCTGAGGCGCCCTGGCTCCCTCCTCATGCGGCTGTGAGTCAGCCCATGCCTTGACCCCAATCCGTAGCCCTGAGGGGGTTCCTGGGGCCCTCGTCGGAGCCCCTTGGAGACGGGGCCCCGATGTGCACTTTGAGGGGTGCCTCTGGGACGCTCTTCCCTACCGTCGGCTAGGGTGTCTAGAATTCCACCCTTAGCATCTACAGCAAAATCACTCTCACTTTTCGGAAGGTGTAACCGGGCTAGGGAGGGACAGGTGACGCCATCATGACGGACATGCCCCTTCCAGGCCCCAGTCCAGGTTGTGAAGAAGCTCTGACAAAGGCAAGGGGGGCAGCCGGTGTGTGGGAATCAGGGAGCTGCCAGGTTGAGCCGAGGACCCTGTTGGGGAGGAAGAGCAGGAACAGAGGGGGGAGGGGGAGAAAGGGGGAGGGGGGAGGGGAGAAAGGGGGAGGGGGAGGGGAGAAAGGGGGAGGGGAGGGGAGAAAGGGGGGAGGGGGAGGGGAGAAAGGGGGAGGGGGGAGGGGAGAAAGGGGGAGGGGGGAGGGGAGGAGGGAAGGCACAGCAGGCTGGGGCTGCCCCTGGGGGGCCCTCGCTGACTTAGGCCCAGGGCTCCTGGCTGCCTCCCTGGCCCGCTCCACTCACCCGTCGCCCCGTCTCCTGTGTCTGCACCCCTCTTTGCTCTCCTTCCACTCCCCACCCCACCCCAGCCCTGCACCTCCGTCCTGCTTTTCTGCCTCTTTTCCATCTCCCTATGTGTCTGTCTTTTCTCTGTCTCTCTGGATGGCTCTCTTCCTACATGTCCCCCTCCGTCTGTCTCTCTTTGTGTCTGTCTGTCTGTCTCTGTCTTCATCATTCTGCCTTAAGCTCATTCTGGCGCCTCTGGTCCCCAAGTCTCCCTGGTGTCTTTGTCTCTTTGTGTCGAGTCTTTCTCCTTGTCTCTCTGTCCACCTCTGTCTCCCTGTGTGTGTATCTTCCCCAGGGGTGTGTCTGTCCATCCATCCATGGGTCTCAGGCAACTGAAACACCCCCCGTGTCCCATGTGATGTGTGGTTGTGAGATTCCCTTTGAATATTGCAGGAGCGAGTTGACGGTTGCCAAGGGAACGGGTCAGGAGAAATGGGGGGATGGGGGCCAGGAGCCAGGCAGGGGGTGTGGGTACGCTTTTCTGTTTTCATCTTCTTTGGTGCTTTCCTTTTCTGAAGCATAAAAAAATGGGCGACAATTTAAAATGATTTTTCAAGAATCAACACGACAGAAATAATGGGTCCTAACTGTGCTGGACGAAGAAAAGGCAGGCAGGGAGGGTGCAGCTGCCCCTGTGCCCGGAGGGAGCTAACGGCCACATTAGGGCCTGGAGCCTTTCGCCAGCACTGGGCTGGCATTGCCCGCGGCAGCTTAGGCTGCTCAGCCCTCGGAGAGATCTCTGCACCCCCTTAGCCTCCGGCATCACAGACGGGCACAGGGTGAGAGCCTCTGTGGCCACAGACCAGGCCGGGGGCCAGGGGCCAGAGGTGGACAAGGGGGCCAAGCTCTGGCCACTCAAGACCCGGCAGGCAGCCCAGCTCTCCCCAGGCAGCGCTGAAAAGCATCCCTCCATGCTCCCCCGCCTGGCACGGACCTGGTTGTCATGGGGATTATCAGAGCCGGTGCCCACACAGCGCCCAGCACGCCCGCCACCGCCGTCCAGCAGCCGGGCTCAGAGTCCTGTGAGTTTGGACTGGACTTGACCACCTACCAGCTTCTGGGGTTGTCGCTGCTGTGTGAACATCTGCTTTACACAAGCCAGGCTCTGGCTCGTGAGGGACGCGGGTGAAAGGTTGGCAGTGATGGCGGCTACTTATCAGCTTCCACAGGCAGCATTACTAACCAGCAGGGAGCCAGTGCCCACGCCCCACACAAACCCCCTTGCGTTCCGCGCTCTTCCAAGCTCTCTATGTGCCTTTGAGGAGAGTACCATTATCAATCCCGTTTTACAGATGAGGGCATTGAGGAATTCAGCAGCTACAATACAGAAGGAAAGTGCAGGGAGTGGAGAGCTCAGGAAGCCGGGGACACAGAGACGGGGGGCCCCTTCCACGGCACCGGGGCTGGTGCAGGGGAGCAGGGAGGGCTCCCCAGGTGACCTGTGAGCCGAGGGGGATGGCGAGTGAGCAGCAGGGAGGGGAGGCCGCAGGCCGGTGTCTGGTGTGGAGGCGGGAAAGGCAGGCCTGGGGCCACGAGGATGCGGGAGCTGTGAGAGGTTTGGGGGGGGGGGCGCTTGAGCACGTACCCCTGTCCAACCCTGCTGGAGAGCTCACCACGTGAGAGCTTTCTGGCCCTGCCCCAGCCATGTGCTTCCACAAAGGCCGCAGGAAGCCAGCCCAGTGCGGAGCCCGAGGAGGTGTGTACAAATGGCCTCTCCTGCCAACCGGCCCAGACCTCTCCTCCTCTCCGCCACCCAGGGCCTGTCCTCGGTGCCTCTTTTTCCCGTCGTCATCCTGCCCACGCCCGGCCGGAGTGGCCGTGGTGGTGAAGGGGGTTCTGGGGAGCGGGATGGGGCGGGGACAGTGTCCCCGCCGTGTCTGGAGTCTCCGTCCGGCCAGGCGTGGTCTCTCCTTCCCCAGGTGGAAGCAGCTCTCCTTCAAGACCTGGCCTCCAACAGCTCCAAGGGCCAGAGAGGCTGCCGGGGGTCTCGGGCCTGTTTCCCACGGTGAGCAGGCCGGTTCAGCGGGGGGGCGGGTCACCGTCCCATTGGCCCCGAGGGAGGCGTGCTCACGGCCCCCCAGAGCCACTGTCTGGGGAGGGGGCGAGTCAGGCCTGGAGACGAGAGTGGGTGAGGGACTGGGGACAGGGGCTAAGCCCTTGGTGGAGCTGCAGCCGGGAGGGGAGAGGGTGGCGTGGGCCGCGCATGGCCCGGCCTGGGGGGGGACTTGGGAGGGGGGCAGGAGGAGCTGACCACTTCCTGACGCCCTTTGGCAACTGGGCCTGGGCCGCAGGGTCCTGGGTGGGAGCCTAGGTGTGGAGTCTGTGCGGACCAGTGACGGCAACTGTTGAGTCTCTGTCCCCCACGACCAGGCCCCTTCCAACACGAGCTGGTTCCAGCCTGTAAGAACCACGCTTCCTTGCTGCTGCATTTGCTGGTTGGACCTCTGGGCCTTGCCGACCCTGGAGGGACTGCCCCTCCGGAGACGAGCCAATCCAGAGACAGAAGAGGACTCCCCTGCCCACGCACCTGTTCTATGCAGACCAGCCGATCCTGGACCCGCCCTCTACCTCATCACCCGGGCCGGTACCAGACCACGCCCCAGAGCCCAGCGACCAATCATCACCCGGGCCGGTACCAGACCACGCCCCAGAGCCCAGCGACCAATCATCACCCGGGCCGGTACCAGACCACGCCCCAGAGCCCAGCGACCAATCACACCAGCCGGTCCCATATGCCCACTCACCCTGCCTCGCTGTTTCCTTCTGAGGAACCAGAGCAAAGGCTCCCGCCCACGTCTGCCTCCTCCTGGGCTCCCCGGTGCTTCCCTGCGTGGCCCCGGGCCGTGCCCTGCCCACCCCGTTTCTAGGGGTCGGCGACTCACTCAGTCTTTCCAGCTGCAGTTCTCTCCTCATCTGCTGGCCTGCGTTGGACACGCGCCCCGGCACACCCACCGCCCTCCTCTTCCGCCTGCTCTGTGCCCCGGGGGCCTGCCCCGTGGACGGACACTCCTCGACCTCTGCAGGCGGCCGACACCGGCCGGAGACCAAAGGGAGGGAGGCGAGGTGGGGGCTTTCTTCCCCGTGCCCCCGTCCTCGGGCTGGGTGGGGGGTTCCCTGGTTTCCCCTGCGAAGCCACAGCTCTGGCTGGTGTCCCTCTGCCACACGGTCCTCCCTGGATGCTGGAACTGGCTTTCTCCACCTGCACCTCGGGCCTGGCTCGGGGAGGGCTTCCGCTGCTGGTCTGAGCGCACTGCCACTGCCCCTCGGGGTGACCCCGCCCACACCGGGTCAGCGGGCCTCGTGGGCGCTCCCCAGCTGCCCCGTGGCAGCGGCTCTGTCCTGGAGGACGGGGCCTGGGGCTGGGCGGCCAGAGGTCAGCACGTCTCTCCTCTCCTCCCTGGAGGCTTCTCACTGATGTCTCCTTTAAACTATCACAGGACAAACCACAAAAATGCTAAATGATGCAGATCAGACGCGAGAAAAGAGAGGCCCTCCTCCCCGCTCACCTTCCCCAGCTAGGTTTCTTCTCTTTAGAGACGCGTATCACTGGGACACACATAATGCACTGTTTCTCCAAATGTATCCATCCTGCTGCCAACTCCACGATTTTTGCCGTATCTGCATACCACCTGTACCATTATGTATCTAATGATTTTCTTTCACTCGGCTTACTTTCTGAAAAAGTCAGGTGTACACACTTCCCATAATTGGAGACGTAATTTACATACCCTAAGAGGCACCCCCTTCAAGGGTGCGGTTCCGTGAATTCTGAGGAATGGTACAGCCCCGTGGCGACCGCCATGGCCGAGATCCAGGTTAGAGCCCTCACCCCAGACAGCCCTGTGCTTCTCCGTCCGTTGCGTCCCTAACTCTGGCGGCCGCTGATCTGAACCCTGTTCCTATGATTCTGCCGTTTCCAGAAGGTCATACGAACGGGGCCGCCCAGCACGTGGCCTTCTGTCTTTGGTACCTTCCTCTTAGCACGATGCTACCGTTTTCTGAACAACCTTAAACCAAACCCACAGCGTATCCATCGCGCTGTCCGTTGTTTGTGTTTTCTATACTGTGTTTCATGCGCTGATTCCACAAATCATCAGTCTCAGTCTTATTTTAGGTGTCTGTTAGAAAGTCGGGTTTGTTGAAGTTGAATTTCCACACAGTAGAATTCACCCTTTCTAGCGTGTGGTCCTTGGAGTTTTGACAGGCGCCTACATTCGTGTAACCAGCATCACAAGACGGGGAACGGTGCCAGCACCCCACACCCCAAGCCCCCTCCCGCCCCGCCCCGTGCTGCACCCCCGCTGATCACTTCCCCCCACACACACACCCCTGCCTGTTGCAGAATTTCCTGCGAAGGGATCATACGATGTAACCTTTTGAGGCCAGCATCTTTCACCGAGCGTGCGTTTGAGACCCTCCCACACCGTGGCCGGTATTAGCACTCGCTGAGCCCTGCTCTAGTGCGCGGGTGGGCCTCGGGTCCTCAGACCGGTCACCAGTCGACGGGCACTGGCCTGCCTCCAGCGTGGCCTCTTCATCATAACGCTGCTACGAATATTTGCACGTAGGCCTTTGGCCACATGCGCTCATTTCTGTCACCTGGGAGCGGAGTTGCTGGGTAGCAACTTGATACGAAACGGGCAGACTCTTTCCCAGTGAGGCCGAGCTATTCTGCATTCCTGCCGGCAACACGTGAGTGTCCCAGTGGCTCTGGGTCCTTGTCCACACTTGCTGTCGAAAGCTTTGAGGCTGTAGCCGAAGCGGTAGACCTGAAGCCCCTGCTCTTCGTGATTCTAATTTGCATTTCCCTGATGACTAATAACGATGCATGTCGTTTCAGATGCTTATTTGCCATCTGTATCCTTTCTTTGATGGAGTATCTGTTTAAATCTTTTGCCCAGTTTAGGGGGGTTGTTTGTTTTATTATTACTGAGTGCAAGAGTTCATTTTATATTCTGGATATCAGTCTTTTGTCAGATATGTGTTTGGCAAATATTGTTTTTCCCAGTCCTTGGCTGCTTTTTAATTCTCTTAACAGTGTCTTTCGAAAAGCAAGAGTATTTAATTTTGATGAACTCCTCATGCATTTTTTTTTAATTGGGAGTATAATTGCTTTACAATGTTGTGTTAGTTTCTGCTGTACAGTGAAGTGAATCAGCTATATGGATACATATATCCCCTCCCTCTTGGACCTCCCTCCCCCCGCCAATCCAACTGGGTCGTGACAGAACACCGAGCTGCGCTCCCTGTGCTTTATAGCAGGTGCCCACTAGCTATCTATTTTACACACGATAGTGTATTTATGTCAAACCTAATCTCCCAATTCGTCCCACCCTCCCCTTCCCCCACTGTGTCCACACATCCATTCTCTATGTCTGCTCAATGCATTTTTAAAACTTAAAAACGTGGTTTTACAGCTTTAAATGGGATACCCATATTACTTGCCATCACTTGATGTATTAGAAATGCTTTTGGCAGAAAGTAACAGCAAATCTAATGTTCAAGGGCTTCAGGAATTATCTTCATAAACATGTGATTATCTCACAGAACCAGAAAACTTGAAAAGGCAGCCCTCTAAGATCCCAGGAGCTTCTGCCTCTGTAGCATGGTGACTTTTTGCCCCCAATCTCGCTGTCTCATATCCCCACGGAGCTGCCTGGAGCCGGGCATCGGGCCCACAGTCCAGAGCAGGAGGACGCGAGGGGCAGACAGAGCAGGGCTGGGACCAGGACAAAGCAAAAGAGGGGCCCGCACATTTCAGGATGCGTTTGCTCTCAGATGCTGCACGCGCCTTTGTGTGGCCTCAGAGCCAGTGCCCCCTTCAATCTGGCACCGTGGGCACCCCTCTTGCCTTGCCCTAGACCTGAGCCTGGCACAGAGCTGGAAATTCTCCTGCCCTTCTTCTCTCATGTGCTAACAGCTGTCCAAGAAGCTCCCCTGGCAGATGTTGGCTTATGTCTCATGGTTGGAACTCAGGCCTGTCTCACGGTCATTCCTGATGGCAAGGAAGCCTGTGAGGGGGGTATCGCTGAGAGCTGCACGGACAAGTGCAGAAAGCATTCTTCTATGTGGAAGTGAGGAACGTTTTTACGTGTTTAGGATGCAAACAAGTTGTACGCACCGAAAGAGTATGACCTGAGATGCCGTTTTGAAACCAGGCAGCTTTGCTAACTTACCAGTCCTGTTTGTCTTCAAATGCATTTGAGTTTGTGAACTTTACTAAAAGCCATGGACATATGGAATTACCAAGGACACAGAATCGCCACAACAACCTTGAAAAAGAACAGAGCTGGAGGACTGCGCTTCTCCATTTCAAAGCTTACCACAAAGCTACAGGAATGACGGCTGCGTGGTACTGGGGTAGATTCATAGACCGAAGGACTAGAACTGAGAGCCCAGAAATGAATGGGGTCAACTGGTTTCCAACCGGTGCCAAGACTACTCAATGCAGAAAGAATGTCTCTTCCACTAGTGGTGCCAGGGCAACTGAATCTCTGCATAGGAACGAATGAATTTGGATCCCTTCCTCACACCATATTCAAAACTGAGCTCCAACTGGACAAGGACCTAAAGGTAAGAGATAAAACTATAAAACTCTTAGAAAAACACATAGGGGAAAGGCTGTGTAATTTGGATTAGGCAATGGCTTCTTAGCTATGACACTGAAACCACAAGCAACCAAAGGAAAATAGGTAAATTTGACTTCATAAAAAGTAAAGACTTTTATGCATCAAAGGACACTATAAAGAAAGTGAAAAGACAACCCACAAAATGGAGAAAAATATTTTCAAATCGTATATCTGATACGGGTCTAGTATCCAGAATATATAAAGAACTCTGACAACTCAACAATAAAAAGATGAATAACTCAATTAAGAAATGGACAAAGGATTTGAATAGACATTTCTGCAAAGAAGATATAGATTGGCCAATAAGCCCCTGAAAAGATGCTCAACATCTTTAGTTATTAAGGAAATGCAAATCAAAACCACAAGGAGACATGACTCCTCACCCATCAGGAGAACTATAATAAGAAAAAAAGAGGGGGAAATAACAAATGTTGGTAAAGATATGGAGAGATTAGAACCCTGGTACATTCCTGGTGGGAATGTAAAACGGCACAGCCACTATGGAAAAGAGTTTGGTAGTTCCTCATAAAGTTAAACACGGAATTAGCATTTGGCCCAGCAATTCCATTCTTAGGTATACACCTGAGAAAACTGAAAACATATTCACACAAAATTTGTTTATACAGCATTATCCATATTAGCCACGAAGTGGAAACAACCCAAGTGTCCCTCAGCTGATGATGGATGAACTGTGTTCTATCCGTACAACGGAATATTATTTGACCATAAGAAGGAATGAAGTGCAGGCTCACGCAAAATACGGGTGAACCTCACAAAGTGAAAGGAGCAAGTCACAAAAGGCCACATGTTATATGATGCCGACGATACGAAATTCCTGGAATAGGTACATCCACAGAGATGGAACTAGAGTGGAAGTGACCCGGTGATGGACGGAGCGGAAACTGGGACTAACCGCGAACAGGTATGGGGTTTCTTGTGGGGCGATGAAAGCATTCTGGGATTAGATGGTGGTAATGGTTGCCCAGCATGAATATACTGAGTGATACACTGAGAACCACTGAGGTGTCCGTTTCTAACTGGTGCATTTTATGTTGTGTGATTATACTGCAATTAAAAAATAATAAGGGGACTCCCCTGGTGCCACAGTGGGTAGGACTCCACGCTCCCAATGCAGGGGGCCCGGGTTCGATCCCTGGTCAGGGAACTAAATCCCACACGCATGCTGCAACTAAGGGTTCGCATGTCACAACTAAGGAGCCGGCGAGCCGCAACTAAGACCCGGTGCAACCAAATAAATTAGTAAACATTTTTTAAAAATTATACAAGCGACCTGCACCTGCAGCACCCGCAGCACCTGCCACAGAGAGCTGCCTCGGCTCAGGGCGGAATCCCTGGCCACCAGGACAAATACCACCCGGGGAGGCTCCGAGCCGGCTCGGGGCAGGTGCAGCACTTGGAGATACCCAGGGTGCCGGCGTCCGGGCCCGCCACCGCCCCAAGAGGCAGACAGCCTGCCGTCTCCTCCTCTGTTTGCGCAGCCTGGCCTCATTAGCAGGGAGGTGATGAGCTAATTCCTTCCAAACAAATGTTTGGGGTGTGGAGTTTCCTTTGACAATGAGCAGTGGCAGACGGTGAGAAATCTGCTCGCACCTTCGGGGGGTGGAGGAGGGGCCCCCCTGCACGCCTGCCAGCACCGAGGCTCTGTCTGCCGCGGCCAGGGGCTTCCTGGCAACACAAGCGGGGACACAGAAAAGCAGGTGATGCTGGTCCATCTGCACCGGGCTCAACGTCTGGTGGTCGGATGGCCCCTCACTAGCTTGGCAGACAGCCCTGGATTCCCACACCCTGTGAGTGACTTGGGCAGGGCAGTGACCCACACTCCACCTCAACATCAGAGCTCAGCGAACAGGACGTGCACTGAGGAGAGCCCTGGGGATCAATGCAAGGAGGGAGACAACAGGAGCAGGCAGAAGGGGATGCCAAGTTGAGTGCAGGTGCCACGACAGCCTTGGTGAGCCCAGGGGGCCTGGAGCTGGAGGGGCCTGCAGAGCTGTCCCGAACTGAGGAGGTGGCCAGGCCTTAATTCACCTGCAGGGTGCTCCTCCTGGGGCAGTGGCATCTGCAGCCGGGGGCAACCCCTGAGGAGGCCGATGGCGAGGTCTCTCTGCCCCAGCGCCGCGCCCCGCAGAGGGGTCTGGGCAGCGAGTCACGGTGCCACCACTCTCATCTCTAAACTCAGGGACTGAGCTTGGAAGACCCCAGGGAGGTGCTAAAGATGCCCTGCATGCCTCACAACCTGCTCTGGGAGGGATGCTGATGGGGTGAGCAGGTGGGGAGAGGCAGGGAGGGAGCGCACCCTGCACAGAGGGCCACCACTCGGGCCGCAGGCTGAGCCTCTGCCGGGTCCTCAGTTGTCAACTGGGAAATCATCACAGTTGTGACGATGCCATCAAGAAAGTCACAGGGCGTTTCGGGAGAGGACGTGGGGCAGGCAAGCCCGCTGTGGTCAGGGAAGGCACGCTGGAGGAGGTGGCTTCAAAGAAAGTCAGCCTGTGAAGGGCGGAGGGCGTGCCCCGGCGGGGCAGGGCATTCAGAGCTGCGTGTGCGGCGGGACCGTCGGGGGTGACCGGGACTGTGTTAGGGGGAGTCGGCGGCCGTGGAGCAAGCGGGGGTGGGGGCAGAGTGGTGCCTAAGGGCCAGATGGTGCCGGGGCCACACACAACAACGACGTCAGCCGTGCATTTCCGCAGGCGGCGAGGGCGTCTGCAGCGGTTCTGAGGGCTGCACGTCGTCCCACGCCAGGGACATGCTTACCTGACCAGCGTGGACTATCCAGTCCCCTCTCGACACTGGACGTAGGAGTCGTGTGTGTGCACATTTTACTCTTCCAAACGAGGCTGCGATGGACATTCTTGCATCTGTGAGTACGCGTGCATGTAGATGCGTTCCCAGAATCTGAACTGCCAGGTAATGAGATGTGACGACCACAGTCACTTCCGTTGTTACCCAGTGTCGTTCCAGCAGAGTCTCAGGCACACTCCCACCATCACCGACTCCTTACCAGCAGTGGGCTGTCAATCCTTTCCATTTTTCCAAGAGGAGGTCAATATAATGTCATAGTCTTGATTTAATTTGCATTTCTCTCCTTTATAGCGAACGTGGGCTTCTTTTCACTGTCTTTAGGGGGAGGGGAAACATCTGGAGTTCTTGACTGTGATAGTTTGCCTGCTCGTCTACTTTGCCCATTTTTCTATTGTGTCGTAATTTTTCCTCAATGACTTGTGAGACCATTTTACCTATTGGAGAAATTTAACCTTTGCTTCCGGATGGCAAGTAACTGTTCTTTTATTTGCCTTTTTTTTTTTTTTTTTTTTTTTTTGCCTTTTGCCAGGTGCCTTTTGTCTTCTTAGAAGGTATTCTACTGAACGGAAGTCTTGTCCTCTTACCTACTTGAAGCCGTCAGCCTGTCCATCCTAGCTTCAGAAAGGATTCCCACATCAACCCCCAAATCACCCACATCTTCTTCTATTACGTTTTTAGATTCATTTTTGACATTTGCATTTTGATGCTTTTGGATTTTTTTTTTTTTTAGTACAAGAAACAAAGTAGAGATTCAGTTTTATTTTTTCCAAATGGTTACACATTTATCCCTGTACCATTTATTAAACAATCCATCATTTCCTCAATTTTCATGCCATTTTTATTAGCTACTAAATACTCATATATTCATGGGTCTATTTCTGGATTCTCTTTTCTCTTCCATTGATGTATCTGTTCATATTTTGAATACTTTTGTCAAGTTCAATTGAGTTTTTTGTCAAAAAATTCAATTAGAATTTTGATGTACAGAGGATTGGCATCTTTACAACTTTTAGTCTTCCTATTTAATAAAAAGGTGTGACTCCCCAATTATCGTATCTTATTTTATGTCTTTCAGTCGAGCTTCACAGTTTTCTGTATGGAATCCCTTCACCTTCGTTAATTTTTTTAGGCATTTCATATTTTCAGTTGCCGTTCAGGATGAGTTCTTTCCCTTCATTATAGTTTTAGCTGTTTTATATAAAAGAAAGTTATTGATTTTGATATGTTAATTTTGTAACTAACCACCTTAGTGAATTCACTTCCTGTTTCCAATATTTTTGTGTCTTCAGTTGATGATACCACCATTTTCAATGATAAATTTTTCTCCTCCTTTCCGATCCATATGCACTTTCTTTTGCTCACTTACTTACTTGCAGTGATGCTTCAGAAGAAGGGGGCTAAGTGGCTCCTTGCTTCAGGACCCTGGTGGCTGGCCCAGCCGGGGGGGGATGGCGGGAGGCCAGCCAGGCGGCTCCTCAGAGGAGGGGAGGTGGGCTTCCTGGGGGATGTTCCTGGCACTTTTCTCCCCTCTCCTTCCAGCAGTGGTTCGGGTCATTGCCTGAGGTCTGAGCTGTCTGACACGGAAGCTCCTAGCCACTGCCTAAATCGAAATCTAAGTTAATTATAGTGGAATAGAGTTAAAATCCAGTTCCTCGGTTGCATTAGCCAAGTTCCAGGGGCTCGTGGCCACGTGTGGGTCATGGCCGCTGCACTGGACGGGGCGGGTGTGGGCGCTTCCATTGTGGCAGAATGTTCTGGCAGGCACGGCTGCAGACCCTGTCTACACCCCAACTACACAGCGCTCCCTCCAGGATTTCCGTATTATGCATCTGGACTGGGGGAGAAGGTCTCCTGGAGTGCTTAGAAGTGCATCCATGACCCCCCAGCAGTGCCCTCGCCTTCAGCCATCGGGCTGGAAAGTGCGAGTGAGCTGTGGTTGGTTGGTGTTTTCTGGGACCCCTCCCTCCCCATCTCCACACCCTATCCTCCCCCAGGAGGAAGGTGGGTTCCCCACAGCGGCACTTCCTGTCCTGAGTGTCCCCGTAGGGCCCTGACACTGTCTGCAGGTGGTGGTACCCACGCCCCCTCCTCAGTAGCACGGCGCTTCCCCGGGTGGCTACCCTGGACCCCACTCCTCTTACCGTGACTTGGAACTGCTTCTGGCGGGAGGTGCGCCCGTGGGAAGGAGCAGCGACTCCCCCATCACCGCGGCAGCCGTGGCTGCCACTACATGTCATCGGGGAGCCCAGGTAGATTCCTCCTGGTCCCCCAAATCTCCCCTCATCTCACTAGTGCCCATCTTTCAGAACTCGTAGGTCTTCTCCATTCTTTTTATGATTTCAAGAAGAAAATGCCGGGCTTCCCTGGTGGCGCAGTGGTCGGGAGTCCGCCTGCCGATGCAGGGGACGCGGGTTCGTGCCCCGGTCCGGGAGGATCCCACGTGTCGCGGAGCGGCTGGGCCCGTGAGCCGTGGCCGCTGAGTCTGCGCGTCCGGAGCCTGTGCTCCGCAACGGGAGAGGCCACGACAGTGAGAGGCCCACGAACCGCAAAAAAAAAAAAAAGTAAAAATTAAAAAAAAAAAAAAAAAAGAAGAAAATGCCTCAGTTCTTCTGCCTGGACTGTGTGGATGGATATCAAAGCCACTCTGACTTGACCGTAGCTACCAGGCTCTAAGCCGGCTGAGGCTGACGCCCCCTCTCGGCGGCTTCCTTGGGAGGCGCAGTCGAGGTCTGCATCGCAGCGTCTCCTCGGGGAGGGGGATGCGGCCTCGTGCCTGGGCCACACGCTCAGCACCGGCAGCCGTGGGCCTGACCTGAGGCAGAGGACGAAAGCCGTCCGGGCCCGGGGGCGCAGCGCGGGCTCCCGAAGGGCTGGGAGACGGCAGAGAAGGCGGGATTGGAAAGAGGCCGGACGCGCCCGCGACGGAAACAGTGGGGGCGCTCCTGAAAACACTGAAGGAGGAACGGCCACAGCCACAGCAGTGCCACCCCTGGGTACGGCACGCCTCTGAAGGGAACAGGATCACCAGCTCAAGGGACACGGGCACCCTGTGTTCACCGCAGCGCTGTTCGCAACAGCCGAGACGCGGAGACCCCTCAGTGCCCGCACGTTTACACGGCGGGACAGCACTCGGCCGCAAGGAAGAGGAGGAGACCTTGCCGTCGACGACGGCGTGCGTGGGCCCGGAGGGCACCGTGCTGGGCGCACTAGGTCACACGCAGGAAGGCACGTGCCCTGTGACGTCACTCGTACGCGGACCCTAGAGGGCGGAACTCTTAGGTCCAGAGTAGGACTGCTGGTTGCCAGAGGGGGCGGAACGGGGGGGTGACACGGGCGAGGGGTTAATCGGAAGAGAGGCGTACGGAGTATGCCAGGCACGCCGACGCGCAGGAGCGGAGGCAGGGTGTGCGTTAAGACGCTGCCATCTAACCTCGGCTGCTCGGCTGGGCCTCCCCAGCAGGGCGAGGGGGCCGTGCGGGACTCTGCTGACACAGGCGTGGGAGACGGAGGTCCCGGGGCGGGGGGCAGGCCCGGTGTCTTCAAGGACAGCGAGGGGGCTGTGAGCCAGGCTGGAGAGACACCACGTGGGGAGGCCTGAGCGGCCGACTGCGGGGAGCGAGATGGGGGGCGGGGGCTCCGGGGGGGCGGTCCCCTCGCTCCCCGCCTCTGACGGGGCCGCCGCGCCTGCCCCCACCCCTGACGGCCCTCTTGCTCTTGCTCTGCTCTGAGCACAGCCCAGCCCCTGACCCCGCGCCGGCCCCCAACTCCCACTACTTGACTTTTTTCTTTTTAGTCCATGTTCTCTCTTTGGTCTCACAACACTGTATGATCATCCGTTTATTTTTAAACTTTCTCTGTCATTTTGTTTTAGATGTTTTGGCTTTAAAATAGTATTATCAAGACTTCCCTGGCGGTCCAGTGGTTAACAATCCACCTTCCAATGCAGGGGACGCGGGTTCGATCCCTGGTCGGGGAACGAAGATCCCACGTGCCGCGGAGCAACTAAACCCACGCGCTCTGGAGCCTGCGCCACAACGAAAGATCCCACGTGCCCGAACGAAGATCCCGTGTGCCACAACGAAGACCCGATACAGCCAAAATAAAAGTGAATCAATAAATATTTTAAAAATATTCTACAAAAAAAAATAGCGTCATCCTTGGATTCTATTTTTGACCCTTATCTCTTAATGAGAGGTTTAACCTATTTATGCTAAATAGTCATAACCCTTGCTCTTACTTCCGGTGTTGTCTTCTGCGTTTTAGCTTTGTTTATTTGCTTTCTGTCTTCTTGCCATTTTAACTTCACTTTCTTTGATTTTCCCTCTGGTGACTGGGAAGGTATACACCTTATTTTTAATTTTGCTGGTTTACCTTTATTTTAAAATGGACGTGTGTTGTAACATGAACATCAAGCATAAATGTATGACCATTGATTCCCCGTCTGTGTAGAAAGAAATTAGACTATTTTGCTTTCTTCCTCCCCAGGGTTTTATAGGTATAATCTAGGATTTTAGATTCAATTTTCATTTTGAATTTGTTCATTTATTTTTACCATTATGCATCTTCTTTTTCAAGAATAATTGTTCACACTTAGAATTTCTTTCTTTCCTAACTTCCCCATTCCTGACTCTTGATTAGGTAGACTTTTTCCCCAGTGAGTCTTCAGAAAGACTGTCACTTATGAACTCACGCTCTTCTGGAATAATCTTTCTGCTGCCCTCACGCTTATGAACCATGATTCGGCTGGACACTGACATATTTTTTAAAATTCACCTTTAATTGTTTAAATCGAAATTAGAAGTGACGCAGGTTAAAGATCATCTCTGCAAGGCTTGCTGCAGAAATAGCAGCCCACCCTGTGTCTCGCCACCCGCTTTCCGGAGGAAAACACTCAGTTTTCACGAAGAACGAAAGAGAAATCGGGAGGAATGTTCCGGGTTAAAGCGCAAAGAGACAATCATGTCCAATACTGATTAGACCTTGAGGCAAAGAACCACACACGAAGGGACTCTGGGGGACAACCAGGAGATCTGAATACGCGCCATTTACTAGATAATATTCGTGTTTCAGTGCTGAATTTCTTTCTTTTTTTTTTCTTTTTTCCGTACGCGGGCCTCTCACTGTCGTGGCCTCTCCCGTTGCGGAGCGCAGGCTCCGGACGCGCAGGCTCAGCGGCCACGGCTCACGGGCCCAGCCGCTCCGCGGCACGTGGGATCTTCCCGGACCGGGGCACGAACCCGTGTCCCCTGCATCGGCAGGCGGACTCTCAACCACTGCGCCACCAGGGAAGCCCCATTTCATATACTTTTCAAAGTGGACATTTGTGTCCCTGGGATGTTGAGGGGTGCAGTTCAAAGGGCTGGTGGTGAAGACAGCAGCTGTGACCAGCCTCAGGAGGTTAGACACGTCACACTCCAGCCAGCGTCCAGGCGCAGGTAGTATGGGGAGACGCCCCTCCCCTGGGTGGGGGGCGCACACAGTCCACCCTCGGGGGGCAGCTCCTCCCCGCCGTTCAGACGGGCGCTCTGATCAGACGACATCCGGTGTCCGGCGTCGAAAGGCAGCTCTGTCCCCAAGGGGCCCTTTGGTGGGTTTCGCCCGCGTGACCCATGTCTGGTCCAGGAGGAGCACTCACCCTGTCTCCCTCCCTCTCCGTGTCTGAGTGGCCGTAGGCCCGGGGGAGTGGATGTCGCGCCACAGCCCTGGCGAGGCGCCCCCGAAAGAGGGTCTCCCTGGGGTGCGAACTCAGGCCCTCGGGTCCCAGACGCCCTGCTCTCGACGTTCTGCCCCAGGCCTGCAGCCACAGCCACTGCCTTCACGGTCCTCAGACACGCGCCCCGCTCCGGCGCACCCGCAGCTTCCCCCCGGGGCCCTGCTCACTAGGCTAGAGAGGGCGCACACTGTCCCTGTCACCCCGTCACCCTCTGGCACGCCAGCTGCCCTCCCCACACCCTCTTCAGAAACCGTCTTTCTCCACTGTCGCCCCCTGCAAACTTTTTTTAAAAAATCTTTATTGATTGATTGATTTTGCCCCTGCAAACTTGACTCTGACTCTAGTTTTGAGGCCCCTTCTTTGTGAATCACCTTCAGGGAGCAGCGTCTGTCGGGTCTGGACACATCTATTAAAAGTCCTAGTTTCCCATCCAGATGCACTGAAATGTATTTTAAGCGGGAACATTACATCATAGATTGCTTGAGCTAGATATAGTTTGGTTAAATACATCTAAAAATAAATACACTCGAGTTTTACAATAGGAGATCAAACTATTCGAATTTAAAATGCTTGTCCAAAGGGGTCTCTTCAGTAAATGGTGCTCGGAAAACTGGACAGTCACATGCAAGAGAATGAAACTCAACCCCTATGTTACACCACACCCAGAGACTAACTCAAAGTGGAGTAAAGGCTTGAATGTAAGGCCTGAGACCATATGACTCCTAGAACATAAGCAGGAAGCCCCCTGACACCGGTCTTGGTGATGATCTTTTGAATCTGACACTATCAGCGGTGAAGGCAGCAAAAGCAGAAGCAAACAAGTGGGACTGCATCCAACTAAAAAGCTTCTGTACAGCAAAGGAAACCATCAACAAAAGGAAAAGACCACCTACCTAACGGGAGCAAATATTTGCAAATCAGATATCTAATAAGGGGCTAACATCCAAACAGTATAAAGAACTCACGCAACTAAAGAGCAAAAAACCAAACAACCTGATTAACAAATGGGCCGAGGATCTGAGTAGATGTTTTTCCCAAGGGAAACATGCAGATGGCCAACAGGTACCTGAAAAGATGCTCAGCATCACTCATCGTCAGGGAAACGCCCGTGAAAGCCCTAATGAGGTGTCACCTGAACCCTGTCAGAAAGGCTGTTATCAAAAAAGACAGCAAATAGCGAGTGCTGGTGAGGATGTAGAGAAAAGGCAGCCCTTGTGCCCTGTTGGTGGGAACGTAAATTGAAGCAGCCACGATGGAAAACAGTATGGAGGGTCCTCAAATAATTAAAAACAGAACTACTATATGACCCAGCAATTCCACTTCTGGGTATTTATCCGAAGAAAACGAAAACACTAACTCAGAAACTTATCTGCACCCCCATCTGCACTGCAGCATTATTTACAACCCCCAAGACAGGGACACAACCTAAGTGCCCACTGCCTGATGAAAGGATAAAGAAACTGGGGTACATATACATACAAGGGGATATTATTCAGACACAAAAAATAATGAAATCTAGTCATGTGACACAACATGGATGGACCTTGAGGGCATTATGTCAAGTGAAATAAGCCAGACAGAAAAAGACAAATATCATACGATCTCACTTATATGTGGAACATAAAGAGAAAAACAAAGCCGAAACAACCTTCCCAAGCTTATAGATACAGAGAACAGATCGGTGGTTGCCAAAGACCGGGGGTGGGGGTAGGAGAAATGGGTGAAGGAGGTCAAAGGGTAAAAAGAAAAAATAAAATAAAATAAAGATAGAATTTTAAAAAGTAAAATGCTTGGCCATCTACCACCGCAATCACTGCCAGCGTCACCAGTGGTGACATCCTTTGGGAACAACAGGGTTTGCAGACCACTGATGTGAGGCTCTGTGTAGACGTGCACCTGCTGGTGCCTGGCTGGCTGGGAGCAGAGGACTAAATTGCTCAATGCAATTAAGCAAGAAGGATGCTGAGGCTTCTCTAGCAGGCTGTGAAGGAGGGTGGGGGACACCCAGAATGGAAAGGAGCTGAGATAGGGAGCAAGGGTGGGAGAGGGGGAGGGTTGAGCGGGGCCGGGGCATCTCATCACCCTTCTCCCTTCACCGCTGTCACCCTTCTCTCCTCGTTCCTCTGGGGGAGGAAGGCATGTATCAGTTAGCTACTGCTGTGTAACAAGTCCCGCCACAACCCAGTGGCTTGGAACAACACACATTTCTCACGAGTCCCTGGACCGGCTGGGCAGCTCTGCTGATCTCGGGTGGGCTTACTCTTTCATCTGGGGCCGTGGGGCTCCAAGGGAAGCTCTGCTGATCTAGGTGGGGATCTCACATGTTGAGGGTTGGCTGGGTACAGGCTGCCCTAGGGTGCCTGGAACCTCTCTCCCGGGTCCTCCAGCAGGTTACCCGAACTTGTTCACATAGCAGTTCAGGCTCCAGAAGATGGAGTGGAGGCTGAGTCCCCACCTCAGAACTGCGCCCTGCTCTGTGGGCACAGCAAGTCACCAGCCAGCCCAGGTCGCTGGGGAAATGGACCCCACGTCTTGATGGGAAGAGCTGCAAAGCCACAGTGCAACGGGCACGGACACAGGGAGGATGGAGAGCTGGGGCCAGGCTCACATCCAGCCACCACATCTTGTAACTGGTGGTTGGGAACCCTGGGGAAAACCTACAGCTGCCGCTGGCTGGGGCCAGAGGTCACTGCTTTGCCCTGTGGGGCCCCCCGTCCACGCAGCCCTTGGGGAGGGAGGCACTGCTCAACCCAGTGGAGGGCGGGCCCGGCGCAGCCACGAACGGTGCAGAGGTGAGGAGCCTCCCCGCAGGACGGCCAGCGTGGGGGGCCGGCGGCCCGGGCCTTCTGGCACATGGTTGGGGGAGAGCCATGCCAACACAGGCTGCCAGTGGGGAAGAGAGCCAGAAGAAGGTGGGAATTCATCCCCGGCCTCGAGACGTCCTGGGCCAGGAACGAGGGACTGGGGCCCAGATGGTGTTTTTCATCTCGTGTTCCAGCTGGCGGCGGAGGGCCCGGGAGGGGAGGGAGCACATGGGAACCAAGTTCTGTCTCAGCAGATGCCGTGGAAGAACCCGGCTTCGGCTGCCTGGACCGAGGCTCCAGTGGGCTCAGGGCTGGGACCTGACGTTAAACGTCTTAATGGAGCGCGTTCGTCCAGGACTCAACTGCTTAGAAATGGCGCTCGCGGACGTGTGGGTCCAGTTCTCACTCTCCAGGAACTGGGCTTGAGGCGGGGGAGATGTTGACCCCGTTTCATGGGTGGAGTCAGGGAGGAGAGGGGCCTGCCTGGATCCTTGGCCGGTGGGCATCCGGGCCGGGTCTGGATCCCACATCAGCGCTCACTCACCTTCCACACGCTGCCGTGAGGATGGTTTGGAGCAACGTTTTTCCACTTCTTTGTGACCCACGGAAGTAAAGCATTGACATCGAGACTCAGGATGTAGATGTGCATTATGGTGTGTGTGTGTGTGTGTGAAAAGACAGGAGGCAGAGGTGCCTGGATTCCCAGAAGGAAACCACAGGAAAGGCAGCCCACCCCGTGCCCAGGATGTGTATGTGGGGAGCTGTCCACGGAACCCCTGACGCCCCCCGACGCCCCCTGTGCCCACCCGCTGCCCCGACCCGGGGCGGAGGCGGGGACGGAGCCGCTGAGCCCAGCAGGGACGCTGCCAGCCTCCCGGTTCCCCCACCACCTCCCCACTCTCGTCTCTGGTCCCAGTCGGGCCGCACCTGCTGGGCCGCCTGCCCACCCCCCACCCCGCCGGCGGGGACAGGACCCAGGCTGCCGGGCCCCTGTGTCGCCCTCCCCTGGGCTTCGCTGGACCCCCGTGGCTGGGCGAGTCCCCCCAGACCCGACCTCCGGGTGTAGGTGTATTGTCTGTGCCCACCGGCATCTGACCCGGGGCTGACTGTGTGCCCACAGATACCCAATATGCTATGGCCACTGACGTAGTGGCCCCAGGACGGGGAGGAAGCGTGGGCGTTTCCAGAGCTGCCCGGGGATGCTGCTGCTGAAGCCACTGCCTATCCCCAACCTGCCCAGGGGCTCTCACTCAGACCCCCTGTGGCTGTCCTCCCTCCCGGTGGCCTCCTGCCATGTGGCTGCAGCGCACGCGCTGGGCTGGGGGGCCTGGCGGGGGGGGGGGGGCTCTCTCCACCACTGCCCTGGCCATGGCGGGCTGCAAGGCAGGGGGGTCTGGGTCCGGTGCCTTCCACGCGGTTGCTCCCTGCACCCTCCCAGCACGCAGACAGACCCTCTTTGTCAGAGAAGGAAACAGGCCACATGACCTGCCCGTCCTCAGCGCACCAGCTGAGCTCAGCTCCCTGTGACGCCGCTGGGGTCCCCCGAAGGGTGACGGCGCTCGAGACATGGCGTGGAAGGGAGCCCCGAGCCCCGCATCCGGCACCATCAAGTTCCGCAGGGAGAAGTCACTTCCCTACAAATTGTCTTTCTAGTCTTCCATGGCTTCAAGGAGAAAGACTCGATTCGGTGCTACAATGTTTTAACACCTTTGTAACACCTGCTACTCTCTCTTCCTTCAGCTGAGAGGGAGCAGGCCCGGGCCAGCATCCTGCCAGGCAGCGGCATCGAATGAGGATTTAATTAACGTTATTCTGATGTCACTGTGTTTTCTTGTACTCGTGTTACGGAAAATGAGACTCTTTTCCACTTATGAAGTGGTATAAAGCTTCCTGCTAGGTATACACTAAATATAAATGAAGGAAATGGAAAAATAAAAGAAGATTTAGGTATGAATTACAAGTAACCGATTTCTAAGAAAACACATTTGAGAAAGTCTGAAATCAGAGCGAAGGGAGAAGCTGAGGGGGACTTGGCAGGGGGGCCAAAACCGGGAGGATGTGGGTGCTGCAGGGCCGCGCCCACCTCCTCCCGGGAGCAGGACAGCAGGTGGGTGTCCCGGACCACGCCCACGGTGCCAGCCAGCCCCGCACCTGCCCCCTTCCCTGAACGGCACCCCTGGAGTGGACACGCCCGGCCGGAGGGTGGGGACCTGGCGGTGGCTGGTTTCCCGGGACCTCCGAGCCGCACCTGTGGCTGGGGGCCGCCTGCCGTGGCCGGGGGATGGCCGGGCCGAAGCCCAGCTCCGGGCAACTGTCCACTGTCTCTGGACCCTGGAGGCAGAGGCTGTGGTCCTGGCACGCCGCCCAGCCTGCCTAGCCCACTCCTCAGTTAGAATCCTGATAACCGTGCTCCGCAACGTGCGCCCGGTCCAGACTCCTCCACGGCGCCCGTACCCTCCCTCAGGCCTGGGTCCGTCAGGACTCTTTGGGGCGCTTGGAGCAAAGTACTGGGGTGGCCGATCTAACCAGGGTGGAGTGAGCTCGCTCCCTCACCGAGATAACCATCCCTTCCATCCCTGCTGTGCTCCTGTCTGGGTGGCCACTCTCCTCCAGGAAGTCCCGGACGGGGGTGGGTCTTAATAAGTCTAAGCCAATCACAGTCACTCCATTCCCCTAGCCAGTGATTGGCTTAGGAAGACGCGGGTGGCCCGATTCTGGCCACTGGGACGTGAGGTTGCCTCTGTGATGCCTGGCATCTTGGCAGCCATCCTAGGCTCAGGAGGAACACTAGCCTGAAGGGACTGTGCTGAGAACGACAAGGAGAAAGACAGAAGGCTCTGGGTCCTCGGACTTCTCACTGGGCGGGATAATCAAGTCTTTAATCCAAGGCACACTGGTTGGGTTTTCTGCCCCTTGCAGCCAAAAAGCAGCCCAGGGGATACACACAGGGTGGGTGCTGGGCAGGGGTCGGGGGAGCCGCAGCCTCAGGAACCGGATGCCAACACCCGTTCCCTCTGTCTGCTCGTCTATAGCCTGAGGGTGTGAGGGTGGGTGTAGGAAGCTTGTCTGGTCAGGGGAGGCCTGGGAACCATTCTCTCTCCTGGGATCCCAGTAAACGTTGAGATCAGGGCCAGCCCCTGCCCAGGACGTGGCCCCAGGGGTCAGCGGGCTCCTGCACAGCTGGGAAGCTTGGGCGCCCCCATCGGGTACCCGCTACCATACTCTCTCACCCCGTGACTTCTCTGCCATGAGCAGAGAAGGCAAGAGCAGGACACCCCCAGACCTGAACGTTTCTTTGACAGTGCCTATTTTTAATAGTGGTTTTATGGCACAAGGTTTTTCTATTTCCTTGTAGGTTACTACTCATCCATTATTTTCTTTTTATTTTATTCTGTTTATTCATTTTTAACTGTGTTGGGTCTTCGTTGCTACGTGCGGGCTTTCTCTAGCCGCGGCGAGCGGGGGCTACTCCTCGTTGCGGTGTGCAGGCTTCTCATTGCGGTGGCTTCTCTTGTTGTGGAGCACGGGCTCTAGGTGCGCGGGCCTCAGTATTTGTGTCGCATGGGTTCAGTAGTTGTGGCTTGTGGACTCCGGAGCGCAGGCTCAGTAGCTGTGGCGCACGGGCTTAGTTGCCCCGCGGCCTGTGGGATCTTCCCGGACCGGGGCTCCATCCCGTGTCCCCTGCGTGGGCAGGTGGGTTCCTAACCACTGAGCCACCCGGGAAGCCCACTACTCGTCAATTTTTGAGTGTTAAAAAAAACTGTTTTCTCCCCCTTCGTTTTTACTATTTTTTATCTGTTTCACTAGGCATTGGGGTAGAAAATTCTGAGATCCTGCTTCGTGTTAGCATTTTTACCCCGATTTCAGCTCCGCGGCCCCCTCCTGAGCAAGCCACCCTCTCACAACCCCTAGGAATGCTGCCTGGTTCAGCAAAGCAGGGGAACAGTCTACCACCCCTTTGCGGCCTGCAGGGGACGAAGGCCATGTGTCATTACACAATAGACCACCTGCCACGTTCCCTGTGCCATGGACCACTAGCTCTGACTAATGGAACAATTTTCTACGTGTTCTTACTTATTGTGAAGCAAAATAGGACTCCGTAAGCGTAGCTCAGCATGAGCTCTTACTGTAAAAAAAAGTGGAGCCTAGTTATGAAAAAATGGGTCAGAGCCGTGGATCAGACCAGATGAAGGTTTTCAGCCAGACCGACTGGGGTCCGAGTTCGGGGCCTCTGTTTTACTCCATATTTCACTAGCCATGTCTGAAATTGTACAATAGCTTCTTATTTAACTAAGGGACAGAACATGGGCAAGTCACACCATCTCGCAGAGGCTCAGAGCCCTTCTCTATCAAATGGGGACGATAGTAATAACAGTACGCCCGCTGTCATTATGAGGATTAAAAAAGATCATGCAGGTAAGTGCCTGACACAAGGTGTGGCTTTTTTTGGTCAAAATCGGGAATGGGGCTTCCCTGGCGGCGCGGTGGTTGAGAGTCCGCCTGCCGATGCAGGGGACGCGGGTTCGTGCCCCGGTCCGGGAGGATCCCACGTGCCGCGGAGCGGCTGGGCCCGTGAGCCGTGGCCGCTGAGCCTGCGCGTCCGGAGCCTGTGCTCGGCAACGGGAGAGGCCGCGACAGTGAGAGGCCCGCGTACCGCAAAAAAATAAATAAATAAATCGGGAATGGTTGTCACTCTTTAGAGCAAGACTTAAAGAAATGCAACGCTCAGGTACACTTAAGTGCAAAACCCACGAATTTACGCTGCTTGTCAATAATCACCGCTTGATTCCGTCCCAGTTTTCTCAGGCTTGAGCTAAAGGAACATAATGAGAAGCCCGCAGCCCCCAGGTCTGGGTCGGAATCTGAGCTCCAAGCCAGCAGCTGCGAACCCCCTTCACCTCCGGCTCTACGTGTTCAAGCCCAGCACCTCCTCCCCTCCCCCGGGCTCCCTCTCCACCAGCCCTACCCGGGCAGCCCTGCCCTCATTCCCCCGCTGTCCACCCTGGACGACGCACGTGGACGTCCCTCTCCTCTCCGGCCTCTGCAGCAATGCCCACGCCCAGTCCGGGAGTCTCCACCCTCTCTGGAACCGGGGCTCTGCTCCCCGCCGGGCTGGAGAGGAGGGTCCATGTGTGTCCTCTCCAGCTCAGGGCCAGACACGCTGCAGGCGCTTGATCAACGCCTACTGGTAAGTACACTGCAGGCCGGCAAGACGCCTCATCTGCAAGGTTCCCCGCACCCTCCACCCTCTCACCAGTGCTCATCACGCCATGTTTACCACCTGTGTGTCGGCTGCCCGTTTGGGCGCCAGGAGGCGTTTGCTCTCTGCCCCGTACCCAGCGGCTGTAGGATTCACGGCACACGGTAGGTCTTCAGTAAATAAGGTCCGCACGGTCCACCACGGCGGAACTTCGGTCACTCCTCGTGAGCTGGACCCCTCCCGGGAGCCCCAAGCACTCCCGGTGCACAGGCGCACACTTCACCAAGTGGGATGCGTTGGGGTCCCGGAAACGGGGGGAGGGGACAGGGCGGCAGAGACGGCCGCGGCAGAACGGCACCAGTTAACTGAGCCCAGTGACGAGCCACCGGCAGCCGGCTCGATACCTTTGTACCCGTCTGCTGGCTAATCAAAGTCTGCCTCCTCTAACGCTGCTCATCTCCCCTCACACGGATCCCAAACGGCGAGCACCCGCCCGGGGGGCAAAGCGAGTGCAATTAACAGCCCGGTGGCTTCATTTCAAAGCTGTCACCCTCCAGTTTGCCCTAACGCTGCAGATTTTTTATCCTCTGGGCTATTTCTCTCCTCACCTTTCCTTTCTGCAATTCATGCTTGAAACAATAAGCAGGGCAAGAATTTATAAAAAGAAACTATGGGATTACACCAGGGATTCCCAAACTTTTGGAAGTCACGGAACCTTTCCTTAAAAGAACTCATGGCAAATGGAAACTTTATGGTTATATTTAGAGGAAGCAGATATTCACCGGGCACGCTCCACTCACAGCAGTCCTATCAGGTTCAGAGAGGTAAAAATAGTTGCTAAAGGTCACACAGCCAACAGGTGGTGCTGGGGTTTGAACCCCAGTGCTGGCTCCAGGCACAGGGCTCAGGCCTCCCGCGCCCAAGATGGCTGCCTAGGCCGGGGGCCTGTTTGCCAGACTCCAGTGGTCTCACGTGTGGCACACGGGTGACCGAGATGGGGCAGGCGGGACTTCCAGACCCAGGCACCCTCCCTGGCCAGACCAGAGGGACCCTGCCTGTCCCTTTCAGATGTGACCCACAGGGTCAGGCCTTAACCACGAGTGGCTGGGCAGAGCTTGTCCCCGGAAAGGCTGAGAGGCAGCCCTTGGTTCTCACTTGCTGGGCTGGACCCTCAGACCCCCACCCAAATTCCACGGCTGCTCTGGGGGCCGGGGGGTAGGGGTCAGTCTGTGGGTGGCGGTGAATGGAGCCCAGAGTAACTCCAGGTGTTTCAGTAAATGGGATAAAGTTGGGGCAGCGGGAGAGAGGGAGGGGTGAACTGGAGCTCAAAACCCAGGCAGGTGGCTCAGCTGAGATGGACGGGGGTTGGGGGGGGGGACTCGGGGCACTAGGACCGGAACCAGCTGTGGACCCCTTAGAGAAGCCGCAGCGTGGCCGCCCTCCCTGGCCCTGCCGCCTCGCTTCTCTGTGGCTGTCCCCCAGCAGCCAGGGCGACTCCAGGGCTGGCTGGGGAACACAGCCCAGGTCCTTCCGGGAGAGCTACCAACAAAGGTGAAGCTGCAGGCCAGCCCTCCTGGACCACGTGTCCAGCCCCCTCACCCGGCCGGGGGGCTGGGGCTCGGCCCGGCGACAGGACACACAGCACGGTAGGGGTGCTGGGGCCACAGGGCCCTGACATCGGACCCTCTGTCGGCAGAAGGTCCCCCCGTCGCTCGGGCGAGGCCTCTAACCTTCAGCCCGGGAGGGTCCACGCGTGGGGCGAGGGGTGGCGAGACGAGACCCGAGACCGGCTACGGAGCAGAAGGCACCCCAGCCCGGGTGTCGGCTGAAAGGCGGACGCAGCAGCCCTCGCTCCTGCGGCAGCTACCGTTTTCTCTGCGAGCCCGGGGGTTGGCAGGATGCGGCTTGAAGGACCCTGAAGGGAAGTGGGAGGCCCCTGGGGCCCTGAGAAGACCGGCCCCCACGGGCGAGGGCGCAGAGGTGCTCCCTGGGACCGGGACGGACGGGAAAGGGGTGCCCCTCCCCCAGGGCAGACGCCTGCCATGCGTTCTCATCACACAAGAAACGCTGCGAGCTCTCTTTTAAAACAACGAAAAGACGCCAGGACGGGTCTCCCTCCTCCGTTAGAGCATGCTTCCAGGTCGATCCGTGCAGAGCCAGACCCAGCTTTCACGTGAGCACGCAGATTCCACTGCAGGGTCACGGACCGTCCCAGCCACCCCGCGGGTGACCAGCGCGTGGCTGCTCCAGCGTCCTGGGAGCTTCCACCCCCCGCCCCCAAGTGGAGTTGCTGTGTCCCGAGGTGCACGTGCTTCTCAGGGCTCTCGCGTGGCCGTTTCCTTCAGCTTCAGCCAGTTTCGCCAGCCGTGGGTGAATAAGATGGTATCTCGAGTTGATTCAATTTGCATTTCCCCGATGGCCGGTCAGGTCTAGCATCGTCTCGCTGTCAGTTGGCCCATCTATTTCCTCTTCGTTGAACTCAAATCCTTCAGCCATTTCCTGTTTGCTTGCTTATCTTTTCCCATTACTGTGATGTGCTGGACACTCGGGATAGACCTCTCCGGGGAGAGCAGCACGGTGGAGGCTGCTGTGGGAGGCGGCAGGCTCGTCTCCAACCGGAAGCTCTGTGGCCTTTTCTTCCCAGTCGCACTGAGATATAATTGCCATGCAGCCCTGTATGAGTTTAAGGGGTATACGGCATAATGATGTGACTTACATACGTTGTGACATGAGGACCAGACAAGTCTAGTTAACACCTGTCACCTTATATAGATACAAAGGAGAAGAAAATGTCTTTTCCCGTGTGATGAGAACTCTCAGGACTGACTGTCCTACGAGTGTCCTACAGGCGGTACAGCCGCCGTGGGAGCCACAGCCACCGTGCCGCACATCACAGCCCACGGCTTTAGCGGGACGCCCGTGGCACTTCTGATTGACAGCCGAGACACGGGTACGGCGCAGGTTAGGCTGCTGCTGGAGGAGGGGGGGGTGCGTGGGGGCCACAGGAAGTCCTCACGGGGGGACCAGTCATTCCTGTTTTGAATCCACCTGTTCCCCCCACGGGGAGGAGCACCAGCTCTCACGCAGCCCCGCGGGCAGCTGGTCTTGGGTGGGGAGCTCAGCACCAACACCCGGAGGCACCCAAGGCCAGGGACACCGCGTCTTCACACCAGGAGCAGGGGCACCCACGCCCTCTGGGTGCAGAGTTGGGGGGCGGGGGTGCTGAAGTCACAGAGGTGCTTCCTCCCCCCGTGAGAGGAAGCCCAGCCCGGAGGAGGCGCCCTGCTTGAGCACAGGAAGGCCGTGCCCCGTCCAAGGGGTTAGCCTCTTCCGCTCATGCTGCCTCCTCCGGGGACCAGACTCCAGACTCAGACTCAGACTCGGAGGCAAAAATGTGCTTGGAGGTGATCTGGTGGGGACAGCAGCTGGTGGGGAGGGGGGGAGGGGGCGGGGGGAATGAGGAGGAGTGGGGAGGAGGGGAGGGGGAAGAGGGAGGCTGGGGGAGGAGGGGGAGGAGGGAGGAGGAGGAGGAGGGAGGTGGGAGGGGGAGGAAGGAAGGAGGGAGGGAGGGAGGGAGGGAGGGAGGAGGGAGGGAGGGAGAAGGGAGGAGGGGAAGGGGAGGAGGGAGGAGGGGAGGGGGAGGAGGGAGGCAAGAGGAGGCAGTGCAGCCTCGCTGAGCTCCCAGGGCTCCAGGGCTGGAAGGGGCTTCAGACTTGTCCCAGACTGAGGTGAGAGGGCTGGGCCTTCTCACCCCCACATTTGGGAAGGTGCGGGGGTCTTCGCAGAGGCAGCTCCTGCAGGGGCTCAGCCCTCTGCCAGGTGGGGACTGAGAGCCCGGGTCCCACCTCACTCGGCACAGCTGGGTCTCGGGTCTCGGGTGTCGGTGGAGCCCCCCGGCCCAGCCCTGCTGCCCCTCTCGCCCCACAACCCCTGCTTCCCTCTCTGTTTCCCACTTGGCTCGAGGCAGCCGGGCCTCAAAGCCGCAGGGCTCCCTGTGCTGGGGATTCACGGAGCTGACAGGCATGTCCCGTCAGCACCCGCACGGCACGCCTGGACGCACAGTTCAGAGCAGCAGGAAGCTGGACTTGGAGGCCGGGGCAGGGGCGGGCGCGAAGGAAGGGCCTTTGCAGCTGCCTTTCCAACGGCACGCCCTGCAGGTCTCGGGTGCGCCGGCCGCCGCACAGCCGCCTGCGGTGAGCAGCGCTGTCTCTGTAGCTGTGTGTGCACCCACGTCGACGTCTCTCTCGCTCTCTACGACCGGCTCCGTCCCTCTGGTGGAATCCTGGCTAACACAGATGACGAGTCAGGAAAAATCTCACTCGGAGACGGGACTATAAGCACATTTTGCTCCAGTTGGTACAGAAAACTTTCCAAGACGTGCCTGGGCACAGCCACCTGCGGCTTGGGCGAAGTTGGCAAGGCCCTTGGTCTGGATGGCACGGTCGGTACAACAGTCGTGCGGGACCCAGGCGACCAGCCCGTGACGGGCAAAGACAGAGCGCAGAACAGGAGATGAGGATGGACACTTGTCCCGAATACGGCTGCTCAAGGAGACGGTCACAAGGAAGAGGGCGGTGTCCACAGCTTCCCAGGGCCTGGGTGGCCAGTCCGTAGCCACGAGGACAAAGCCAGAGGGGAGTTACTGTCCAGGACGCCATGGTCAGGAACGCAGGCCTTGAGGGCAAAGCCAACGTGGACAGTGAGCACGGGACACCACCGGCCGGGAGCAAGTCTCGGGGACGCAGGGCCGACGCCAACAGTGCCAGCGCCGTGCAGGAGGCTCACCGCCTTCGTACCCTCGTCCTTGACACGAGCGCCAGGGCGCACGTCCGCGGGCCGCGGGCCGCCGTTTATTTTTCTTATTTATCAAGGAGCTATTTCTGTTCATTAAAACCTAGTTACCTGCCGCATCTAGCCGGGATCCTGCAGTGCGCGCTTGGTTAATTTAAGCAAGCAGAGCTTTGACGAAGTAATTTTATCGTCCTCTGGGATTGGCCAGCTTATGCCAAGCCTCACTCTTTCCGTTGAAACGGAGTTAATTTCTGCTGAAATTGCTTCTCGGCAGACAGACACGTTCCCCATCACGGAGGGCTTACGCTTCTGCAGCTCTATTATTCCTTAATTTACACACCCGGGCAGCACGGTATCGGCGCCCCACAGACGGAGACCCCTGGCAGGGCGCAAGGAGGTGGAAGGGGCGCCGCACCTGCTCGGCCGCGCACACCTGGCCGGGGTCAGCCCTCAGCGACTGGTCCTCCAATAGCTGGTACAGCCCCAGGCCCCGGGCGTCTAGCTGCGCGCTCAGCACAGCAAGAGGGCGCCAGGCGGAGGGTCTGTGACTCCTGCCTTCAGCGACCTCAGCGAGACTTACGCACGACGCTCAGCAACAACACAGGGCAAAGCGGCCTCAGGCTTTGGCCCCGGGCCATGATATGAGAGGATGGACCCACCTTCTGATGGGACCCGAAAAAGGAAGAGAACGGCCCTTGCTATGAGGAGCCCCGGCGCTTCCGGTGAACTTCAGGGAGGGGCTGCAAAGTGGGGGGGGGTGGCTAGACTGAGTGAAGGGGCCCAGAGGGGCAGAAAGACACTCAGTGTACTTCAGAGAGAAGGGCAGGCGAGGGGCAAAGGCCGGCGCTGGGCTCAAAGCCCCGAGGATTAAGCCAGCATCTGAGGCATAAAGCGGGTCAAAGGTAGGATCAAGGCTAGAGGGAGGGTCCTCGGTCCCATAACCGGGGCCGCGGTCAGCACCACGGAGAGCTCCTGCAGAGGCTGGGGCCGCCGCTGGGCATAAATATTCAGGTCCTGCGTGTGTAAGAGGATAGGTATAAGCCCGTACTCTTTAATTCAGCCTTGGCTGGAAAGTGAAACTGAAGCAGCAACTACGGGCTTTGCCTAGCACTTAATGAAGAACCTTGAAAAAAATGTGAATCTGTTGACTCAGATGCTTTGAGAAGACAAGCAATAAGTTAGCCATTACATCTTGTTAGATGGATTGGGAGAGTGCTGGGGAATATTTGCATACCAATTACCAGGAAATTTAAGTTCAATCTATCCTTATTTTATGTCTTGCCTTCAGAAAGTTGAGTTTCTGTCTACATCTGTTTGCTAAGAAGATCTATTTTCCTGTAATATTGAAATTTTGTCATAATAGTTTCAAAGAGTGTTGACTTGTAACCCTGAGATTAAACATGTTTATTAGAAAAAGCTGCATCTGTTAAAATGTCTGTAGGAGGGAAGCATTCACGCAAAGTTTTGCATTTGCCTTGACGATGATTAACCCACTGCTTCCCTCACTCACCCTCCAAACCGCAGTCAGCTCAGGTGTATCAGACAACGCGGATTCCTCACTACCGGGAGCACAGCTGAATGAAGGCACATTTGCACGTGAAATGTATTTGCAAGGACAGCTCAATGACCCCTAACGTATGGACTTTTAAACCCAACGCTTAATCTTTGTTCAGGGAGGGGCAGGGGGGCCTGGCTCCCGGGCTCAGGAAGCCCACGTCTGATCCTGCCCCAGACAGAGGCTGCAGCCCCTTGCTGTCTGCGACCCAGCTCAGGCGTGAAGCCCCGGTCGCCAGAGCCCAGGCCCCCGTGGACCACGCACTTTCCATTTCACTCACGCGTACTGAGTGGCCTCTGCATCTGCCACCGGCAGGTCTCAGGGTTTGCTTTCGAGCTGAGCTAGGCTCTTACAACAGAGGGCACTTGAGCACCTCCGCACGCTTGGGGTGCACGGGGGCGGGCTGCCACTTGAGCTGGACCCGCAAGTGCCACTGTTAACTGCTGCCTGGTCAACTAGCTGCGTACCAGTCCAGACCTTCGCAGCGCTCAGCACAGTGCAGGACGTACTGGCTGTGCGGCAAACTGGTGAACAGACGGGGCGATGAGTGAATTTCAAACAGCAGGTGCGTGTGGACTGTGAAAACGAACCCAGGAAACGTGAACCACGCTGGAGCCGGGGAGCCACGAAGGGGGCGGGTCCCACGCACACCCCGCCACCAGGGCCCACAGGCCAGCAGGAACAAGAAAGGACGTCTCCCTCTGACCCAGCGGCAAGCTGGCACCGCTGCCCTCCCCCCACCTGCAGGGGCCACTGTGGGGGCCTCTGATCTCCCCAAATGTGTGCTTCTCGGAACTCACCTTGAAGACCACAGCTGCAAAGCAAAACAAACCGAGTAAGATGCCCATTTCGACCGGCACCGTGAGGAGTCCAAGGACATTCAGGGCTCTACAACGGCCTCTTTACAAAATGCTGCTTCTAACTTGACCAAGGCAGGTCAACAAACGAGACAGGATAAAAAGGCACAGGGGGCCTCTTCACCCCCATCACCAAGCCCCAACTTCCTCCTCCCCTGCTGCACCGGCTTTGGGAACCCTCTTCCTCACCCCAGCCCTCTCCCGAACTCCCCTTTTCCCTTAACCTCTCCCTGCTCACTCCTGCCCCAAACCTGTTGGAACCCGCCCCTTTGCCTCAGACCCTCTGAGGGTCCTAACGCTACGCCCCTCGTTTCCCATCTCCCGGCCGCGCAGTCCGAGATGCTCCTCGAGTTCCCGGCGACGCTCACAGACTCACCGAGGAACTGAACCCGGTCACCCAGGCCGACGAGCCGTGTCTCCCAGACCTAGACCAGCTAGTTCACCCTCGGTGACGAAGGCCACGCCGACACGGTAGCTGCGAAAACAGCTGCTTGGAAAGATCCTGAAAAATCTCTCGAGCTGCAAATGGGACCAAGCCCTGCCTTGTTACAGGATCAGGCCTGGCAGCCCCTAACTGAGCCCTCAGGGCAGCCCTCAGGCTGTCCCCAAAGCTGCCGGCCGAAACGGGACGGAAGGCGGCGCTCAGAGGTCCGGGGGGTCCGTGTGCGACTGTGACAGTCGGCTCCTGACTGTTCGAAAGAAGAACTGCTGCCTCCCAAGGCTGCTGAGTCCACCTGGGAGGCCTTCAGCTCTGCGCCCGTGCACGGGCCAAGCCAGGACACCCCCTCCCGCTGAGGAGAACCGACTGGAACGGGGGGCTCTGCCAGTGCCCCAGCCACTACTGCCGAACGGCCTCCCTCAGGGCGCTCCGACGAGCCCAGGTGTGGGGTCTCCCGTAAACCTCAGCAAGCCGTGAAAAAGGACGCTTAGCGCCCTTCCAGCGGACGTGCAGGAGGCGCGCCTTTCCGTCCGGACCGGTGGTGACAAAGTGAAGGGGCAGGTTGACAACGCTGCTGGAAGCGCGGCATGTTGTGGATTTTCACGCCAGTGCGCAGGCTGCCGTGATGCTTTTCCCAGTGATGAATTCTCAGCAGGCGGTATCAGGTAAATGGTATGCGGCATTATACGGGGAGATGTTGCACCTGGGGTTGGTGGCGTGTTCCCAAACCACAGTCAGGGCGAACGGTCCACGCCGCGCCCTCCCAGGTGCTCCGTCTGCCTGATGGACCGTTCGAGGTGTGGCCAGTGGATTTCACAGAGCCGCCCCCGTCTTGTGGGCACAAATACGTCTTGGTGATGATTTGCATGTTTTCTCACCGGACTGAAGCTTCTCCACGTAGACAGGCCGCTGCCTCCCCCGAGGCTACGGTCCTACAGGACTGTTCCTACCTGGGGAGCCCCTCGTGAACTTCACAGTGATCGGGGAACCTGCTCTACTGGTCAAGAGCTACAAGCCGGTGCCGTTCGGCCAGTTCTGCAGCATTTTCACCGTGGTTGTCCGTCCCCAGGATGAGGCGAATGTACCAACAGCATCATCAAAACCCAATGGGCAGAATTTGTAGCGACCCTCCAAATGCCCTGGTTCCCGCTCCTTGGGACCCGCAAACTGTGTGGCCCCTCCCTCTTCTGACCACAGCTGGTAAAAGGAGACATACTCTAATGTTGTAAGGGCCTAACTGCATCCGTTGACAGCAACCGTACGTTAGTGGAACGACGTGTCCACAGTGCGTTCCCAGGAGCTGAAGACCTGAAGCGTCGCACCTGACAACCCAGAGATTTCGTCCATTGGAAATCCTCCAATAAATCCTCCTCTTGCCTCCAGAAAGACTCTCTTCAGCCCCACTGGAAAGGCCCCCATCAGGTGCTGCTGACCAGCCCTCGTGCCGCTACATTCCGAGGAATACACTCTTGGATCCAGGTGTCACATCTAAAGAAATCACCAAACCCCGACTGGACCTGAATACCAAGTGGAAAGTTTACTTACAGCTAGAGGCAAAGATCTCCGGGAATTGAAGCAGACGATAGCTGACGGAGACAGCTTTCCCAAGAGGACTGGACCAGAGCTGTGCATCTTTTCCCCACCACTAATTCTCACCTTATTTTCTCCCTTTCTTTCTTAGAAAGACAACGCTCTTGTCTGTATTTCCCAATCTACTGCCAAAGGGAGAAACCCTTTTGATTACTGGATTTGCCACCAGAAACCCTCACCTGTCCATGACAGTGGTGACTCTCTAGTCGTATCTTAAGTACGCTTGCCGTAACCAAAGAACCTCTCTCTGTGCAGACTTTGGGGACAACGTCCACAGAACGATGGTCTCTCCCTGAATATTCCCCAAATGCCACTGACCCTGGGCTCCAAAGGGCAAAGCAACAAATCCCGGTGAAAGGCACTGTTAATGATCAAACCCTAGCAAGGGGTTTGCAAGAAACCGTAGCAAGAATCTTACGTGCGCCACCTGGATTTATCTTTGTCTGTGGTGAGCATGGCTCCCCATGAGCCCTTGAGTGTTCGGAGAGCTGGCAAATGGGAGAGACACTTAACTGTCCCTGTTAGCATCCATGGTAAATCTGAGGCTTCCCATGAGTCTTCCCCACTAAACCTTCACAAGTGTCTTGAACACATGACTCTGAGTTTGCCTCCATAGAGAGAGCCTTTCCCCTTGATTTGGAGTAAGTGCCAATGAGCAAATATATGATCAGAAACTTACCCCTAATATCAAGAGAGCTGGCCAATTCCACAGCCAAGGCAACAGCAGCCCAACAACAATCGTTTGATTCATTGGCTAAAGTAGTTCTAGACAATTGCATAGCTCAACAAGCAGGCAAATACCAACTGTTGCAGCTGTATAAACACCTCTGGAGAACTAGACAATCACACTCGATCAAGGAACAAGCATACTGGTTATTCGTTCAGAGAACCGCCATACACTCTGAATTTGTCAATATCACATTTTTATAAAAATATTTATTTATTTATTTGGTCGCACCAGGTCTTAGTTGTGGCAGGTGGGCTCCTTAGTTACAGTAGGCAGGCTCCTGAGTTGCAACTCGCTGGCTCCTTATTTGCGGCACACGTGCTCCTCAGCTGTGGCACGCGAAATCTTAGTTGCGGCATGCATGTGGGATCCAGTTCCCTGACCAGGGATCCAACCCCAGCCCCCCACATTGGGAGCGCGGAGTCCTAACCACTGCGCCACCAGGGAAGTCCCTGTCATATTACTTTTAATTCTGCTTTGCGTAATTATTTGAAAACTTTGAACTTGATGCCTGTCAACACCCTGCAGAAATGATGTCCTGAATAGAAAGATGCTGGCTTAACACTTTGAGATGATTGCTGATGCTGATAAACTTCACAAGATACGATCCTAAGAGTGATAATGCTTGAGATTTCCCTCTTCTACCTTCCGTGTTACTCAAATGTGGCCTCACAAGATTTATGATCACTATGCACTTTCACCTCTGGTGTGGGACATGACATCCAGGAAAGATTCTTCTTGGCACCAAGGGACAAAAGCCAATTCTGCTAAAATTGGATAACCTGACCCTTGATCAGTGATGCTTTCAAGGAAAGATCTTGATCAAAAGGGGGAAATGTGAAAACGAACCAAGGAAACCTAAATCAAAGTGGAGCTGGAGAGCCATGGGGGTGCTCTCTCACGCACACCTCCCTCACCACAGCTCACATACCCAGCAGGAAGAAAGAAAGGACGTTTCCTTCTGACCCAGCAACAAGCTGCCCACCACTTGCAGCCAATGAAAAACTGCCATATCCCTCCCCAACTTCTCCCAAAACCTAATACAAGCTCACCTTCCCCATAGGGGAAGTCTCCTTAGACTTGCCTGTTGTTTGCCATAGTTTGCTTGTCCCGAATTGCAATTCCTCTGCTATTCCTATATAAACTCATTTTGGCTAGCTAGAGACCTCATTATTTCATCTTCAAGGTTGACAGGAATTTAGGCCTCCTGGGAGAGCAAAATGCCTTAAATTCAAGAGATGAATCACTAGCATCAGGGCCAGGAGGAAGGCAATCTGTTGGGAACCAATTTAACCAAAGTCTTACACAGCCTCACTTGGCGCCAGAGGCTGCCTAACACATAACCCTGCCCAGACCTGGACAATGTGACAGAAGGAGCGGGGAGTCTGTCCAACCGACCCTGCAGGTCTCTGCTCGCCCTTGAGGGCAGGAGAGGCAGCCCGGCTGCCTAGACAATCTCCAGTGTGGGGATCTAAAATGAGACAAATTTGCATTGCACTTAGGAGCTGTGTGGCCCTGACTCAGCCCCTAGAGTTGTTTCCTCAGCTGTGAAATAGGGATAAGTGAGGGTGCAGCCTCATCAGGGCATGAGATGACTTGACATTCTGCACCCACTCGGCACTGAGAAGGTGCCTACGCAGCCATGAGCTTTGTGGAGCAAGTGACACCACCAGCTACCCTCCAGTAGGAGCAGTGGCCCCGGCTGTCAACTTACGGCGTGGCGTGGGTGGCACGGTCACCACCAAAGACGCGGCCCACAGGCACGGCATGACCGATGCTTCACTCAGAGAAGAGAGCGGCAGGACTGGCTACGGCAGCGGGCGCTGGTCTCCCGGGAGCAGCAGGCTTGGCCCAGAGCCCCAGCCGCGCAGGGCGATGGCCTGCATGCAGCCCTCTTGTGCTGCAGGCAAAGGACCCGGTCCCTCCACGTTGGGAACAGATGCAGTGACGGGGCTGGACAGGGGCCACGTGACACACATATGAGCCCGACAGGGAAAGATATTCCCAAACTAAGAGGTGTGCCAGGCTCCCCTCCACAGAAGGACTGTTCCAGGTCCGGCACGATCTCTTCCCACCTACGAGCTGGGTGTGACTGCCTTTCCCAACGAGCAGCAGTACGGCCAGCAAGGTCGAGGTGGCCACTGTTTCTCCGGAACAGTCTGCACCTCCCTCCCACCTGCCTCGATAGGAAGGGCTAACGAGGCAGGACGGACGGATGCCGACGCGGACCTCAGCCCAGAGCCAGGCCCAGCCGCCTTGGTGCTTCCTTCATCTCGTTTGCTTGTTTTGTTTCTCGGTGTTTATTATTTTCTGATTACAGAATTAATATATGTTCATGGTGAAAAAACAAAAAGAATGAAAATCCCTGAACATGCAGAGAAGTGGAAAGAGCAAAATTAAAATCATTGACAAGCCCATTACTGCTGTTAATATGCTGGAGTACTTCCTTGCAGCCTTTCTTTCTACGGATATACATACACATATTATAAACAACTTGGAATTACATTATTTGTAAGGTTTTTAACATACATTTTTATTTAACATTTCCCCCACCCTTTACCACATGTTCTTTGAAAGCACATTCTGAATGCCTCGACGATATTTCGTATTAGGGGTGTGACTCGTTTTTATCACTCTAGTGATGTAATTCTCGCAGATGTGATGTTCTGTGTCACATGTTTATGTAGACAGACGACGGTAGCATTTTGCATTTATTTATTTCTCTACTTAATTCCACTTCACGCCCCTTCCTCAGATGGCAGTAATTTTGGTCTAGTCTTTTCCAGGGAAATTCAGTCACTTGAGATTTAAAATGAGATCATTTCCACTTCTTCCCTTTTTTCTCTTCTCCTGGGTTGACTGCTAAGTTTCATTATTTTCTGTTTCTCAAGAGCAAAACCCTAAACGCCTCAGGACGTGAAGCCAGTGTGGGAACCTCGCAGGAGAAGCTCTCAGAGGCACCAAGAGGGCCAAGACCGCCCTCCCTGGGGGGCAGGGGGTGCACCTGCTTCTCCCCCGGCTGCTTTCAAAATTCCTGAAGCCCCTCCCCCAAGCCCCTGACCAGTGACACCAGACTCTGGATTGGCTCGGCCTCAGCACTTTTAAAACCTCTCCAGGTGGGCTCGAACACCAGCTGAGGACCTTTTGCTCTGCAGACCCAAAGGCAATGACCCAGGAGCGGCTCAGACTCTGCACTGTGAGGAGACCCCCAGGTGGTTTACAGGGAAAGCGATCCAAGGGGTAAAAACCACTTTTGCAGCCCTTGACCCCGTCTGTATTGATGACGGAGGAGAGACAATATGCTGAATGGGGTGACTTGGGGGGGGTCCGTGCCGTGAGCCCCACTTGCCAAGCGGGGGGCCGGCTGTTGGCCTGTGACCTGAGAAAGCGACCGGAGGGACCAGCACACGGGACAAGTGAGAGGTGGCCCGAGCGGCTAGGCTGAGGGGCTCGGGTCAGGGGGATGTGCGGGCGTGGGGGGCGGACGAGCGTTTCCCGTGGGCTGGAAGGACGTCTCCCAGCTGCCCGGAGGCCCGAGGGGACCCTGCGGATAGAGCTGGAGGTGGGTCCCCGGACGCCTGGGGGCTGAAGCCCATGAAAGCACCTGTAAGAGGAAGGGTTGGCTTGAAACATCTGGAAAGTTCCAGAAACCAGAGAACAACCATGTCCCAGTCAAGGAAAGGCCTTCCTGCTTCCCCTTCTCCGCTCCAACCCTGGAGTCGGCCCAGGTTGACGGGGTGGTGGAGGAGCAAAAGAACGAAGGGACCAGAGCCTGGTTCCAATCTGGTCTGACGGCCTCCACGGAGCAGACGTCCGGGTCCTGGGGTTGAGACACAGTTTGTGGCTCAGAGTGGCCAGAGGACCCTGTGTTGCCATCATAACTATAACAACCATCGCTACCCCTGTTGTCTGCGGGGACAGAGCAGGGACAGGGCCTGCCGGGGGCGGCGGGGGGGGGGGTGGCAGGGCGAGAGGAAGGTCCTGGCATTCATAGGCTGAGGGGTGGGGCACAGAATTCCCAGGGCTTAGGAATTAGGTTAGGAGAAACCACATCTGTGAGGGCGGAGCGGAGACTCAGGCCTGGTTATGCACCAACTCCTAGCCTGACCACACAGGACAGTAAGGGGGGGAGGTGAGAAAAATGCAGCAAATTACCCTCTTGTGCTGTCCATGGGGTAAAGTAAAAGGGATATACAATAGCATCACACAAATATTCATATATAACACCTGGAAAGAGCTACATTAAAATATTAATAGAGAAATCTTTGGGTTATGGAACTGTGGGTAATTTTTAGTTTAACTAACATATATTATAGTTTTTACACAGAATATGTATTACTTTAATAAAAACAACAAGAAAATTTTTAGAAGTCTTTTTCTGTACTGGCATAAGGTAAATTATCATTTCTATTTACTTCGCGTTCTTTTATAGTTTCCCCTGAACATTGAAATCTTTCATCGTCTATAATTTACTTTGGTGCAAGTTGAGGATCTGCCTGTGCTTTTTCAGAATGTTTAGCCCAAGTCCCAGCAGCATTCCCTGAACAACCCGGCCTGTTTGTCTGGCGTCTTAGCCTTTCTTTCTCTTTTCCTGCTCCCCAACTCCATGTCACCTGTGCCACAAATACAGTTACAATGCCTGCAAGGGTCAGTTTTGGGGGCATTCCTCCTTCTCCACTCCTCTGCTCAGCTGTTCTGGTGGCGGTCTGGCACCTTCTCATTTTGCATGGTTATCTGGAAGCATGAGATCACCCTCCTTATCCCTCTATGTGTGTTCTTCCACACAAACTCTGGAGTTATCACCCTGTCCATTTTGAATCATACGTTACAGTGATTTAAGAAGAATTTGCATATTTGAACCAGTTAGGCTTCCATTCAGGGACCTGGATGTTTCTACACACGTTTGCCTTCTTTAACGTCTGTCATCATCTTAACGTTTTTTTTTTTCCTTTGACCAGTACATGCAGTCTTCTAAGAAACATCCTTGACCAAAGAAAAATTAATCAATCTAGTTAAAGTTTGTTTAAAAAGTAATAAAATGGGGCTTCCCTGGTGGCACAGTGGTTGAGAGTCCACCTGCTGATGCAGGGGGACACGGGTTAGTGGCCCAGTCCAGGAAGATCCCACGTGCCGCGGAGCGGCTAGGCCCGTGAGCCGTGGCCGCTGAGCCTGTGCGTCCGGAGCCTGTGCTCCGCAACGGGAGAGGCCACGACAGTTAGAGGCCTGTGTACCGCCAAAAAAAAAAAAAAAACCTATCAAATGGAAGCGCTACATATTTAAACAGAGACAACTAAAGCTGTTCTCAGAGGAACAGTCAAAGCCTTAATTCTTTTAATGTAAATAAGAAAAACTGAAACTTAGAATCCAATGGTACATAAGAAAAATGGAAACTAAGGCAGTAAAGAAAATAGGAGGAAGGAAATAATAGCACTAGAAGTGGAATTAAAAACAGAAAACCAAATCGTACCAATGTTTTCTTAGGTCAGTCTCCCACAGCAATAGAAATAAAAACAAAAATAAACAAATGGGACCTAATCAAACTTACAAGCTTTGTACAGCAAAGGAAACCATATTTTTTAAAAAAAGAAAACCTACAGAATGGGAGAAAATATTTGCAAATGATGCAACTGACAAGGGCTCATACAACTCAACAACAAAGAATACCAAACAATCTAAGAAAAATGGGCAGAACGGGACTTCCCTGGCAGTCCAGTGGTTAAGAATCCGCCTTACAATGCGGGGGACGTGGGTTCAATCCCTGGTCAGGGAACTAAGATCCCACATGCCGTGGGGCACCTAAGACTGCGCACCACAACTACTGAGCCCACATGCCACAACTAGATAGCCCATGTGCCACAACTACAGAGCCCACGTGCTCTGGAACCCATGTGCCACAACCACAGAGTCCATGGGCTCTGGAGCCCGTGCCACAACTAGAGAGAAGCTTGCATGCTACAACTAGAGAGAAGCCCGCGTGCCACAACAGAGAGCCTGCACGCCGCAACAAAAGATCCCGTGTGCCACAACTAAGACCCAACATAGCCAAAAATAAAAATAAATAAATAAAATTTTTAAAAATGGGCAGAACAACTTAATAGACATTTCTCCAAAGAAGACATACAGGTGGCTAGTAGGCAAGTGAAAAGATGCTCATCATTGCTAATTATTAGAGAAATGCAAATCAAAACTACAACGAGGTACGACCTCACACCGGTCAGAACGGCCATCATTAAAAAGTCTACAAAAAAACAAACGATGGAGAGGGTTTGGAGAAAAGGGAACCCTTGCACACTGTTGGTGGGAATGAATGTAAGTTGGTGCGGCCACTATGGAAAACAGTATGGAGGTTCCTCAGAAAACTAAAAATAGAACTACCATATGATCCAGCAATCCCACTCCTGGGAATATACCTGGCAAAACTATAATTCAAAAATATATATGTACCCTAATGTTCATAGCAGCACTATTCACAACAGCCAAGATATGGAAACAACCTAAATGTTCATTGACAGATGAATGGATAAAGGAGATGTGGTACATGTATACAGTGGAATATTGCTCAGCCATGAAAAAGAACGAAATAATGCCATTTGCAGCAACATGGATGCAACTAGAGATTATCATACTAAGTGAAGTAAGTCAGAAATAGAAAGACAAATACCATATGACATCACTTATATGTGGAATCTAAAGTATGATACAAAGGAATCTGTCTATGAAACAGAAACAGACTCACAGACACAGAGAACAGACTGGTGGTTGCCGAGGGGGCGGGGGGAGGGAGAGGGATGGAGTGGGAGTTTGGGGTTGGTAGATGCAAACTATTACAGTTAGAATGGATAAACAACAAGGTCCTAATGTACAGCACAGGGAACTATATCCAATCTCCCGGGATAAGCCATAATGGGAAAGAATATAAAAAAGAATGTCTACCGGTGTATAACTGAGTCACTTTGCTGTACAGCAGAGATTGGCACAGAACTGTAAAAGAAAACAAAACCACCACCACAACAGAAAACCAGGAGAATTGATGCATGAATCCAAGATCCAGTTATTTATCCTCCACCTTTAACAGACTTATGTGTTTCTTCTTCTAGCCCTCCCAATTTCTGCCCCAGTGTTTTGAAGTTCTGTTGTTGGGTGCATATACATTTAGGATTGCTCACGTCTTCCTGGAGACTTGTGCAGAATGTCCCTTTTTCTACTAATGGTATTCCTATTCTGTGTTTTGAAGCCTATGTTGTCACATGTTAATCTGGCCCCTCTAGGTTTCGATGAGCATTTTATGGTATACCTTTTTCCTTTCATCCTCTCTATGTCATTATATTTAATGCAGATTTCTCATAGACGACACTTAGTTGGGCAAGATCTAGTTATTTAAATGTACCAGAAAAATAATCCAAACCTCTGGCCAAACCAAAGCGAAAGAAAACAAAAAATTAAAAATAAATGAACAGAACAGTATATTTGTGCAATTTGGGAAAACCTGGTTTTAGGAAGAGTTTCCCCCTCCCGGTAGGTGAAAAGGAGGTAGAGCCTAGAGACTTACAGATTCACAATGACAAAGTTATTTTTCCTGCAAGGATTTTAACAACAAGGGCATTTTAATGTAAGCATGAGTGGGTAGTTGTAAATACCTACGTTTCGCTGGTAAAGTTATTTCCTCGATGGCTTTTGCTCACAAGTTATATCCTTCCTTTTGCCCTCAGCACCCTCATTACAGAACAGAATCCCTTACTTGCTGTTGTCCTGTTTTATCACGCACTGTTGTGATTTTTTAATTTTACACTGTCTTTTAAATTTAATTAAAAGGCCTTTATCACACAAAGCAGTCGTATTGCTTCTCTACTCCTTACTTCGTTATCTCAAGATTTCTTGATCTTTCTAAACCGCACTTTCTAAAATTTCAGTATCTCCTGGGACTTCCCTGGCGGTCCATTGGTTAAGACTCCACGCTCCCAATGCAGGGGGGTCCCAGGTTTGATCCCTGGCCGGGGAACCAGATCCTGCACGCCGCAGCAAAAAGAGCCCACGTGCCCCAGCGAAGATCCTCTGTGCCACAACTAAAGACCTGGTGCCGCCAAATAAATAAATATTTTTGGACAATAAAACAGGATTTCAATATCTCCCGTTGGAACATAAGCCCCACGAGAGCAAGGATTCCCGTTGGTGTTGCTCACGGCTGCGCTCCAAACGCCTAGAACAACCCGGAAGGCACTTGGTGCTCCATGAATATCTGTTCATCATAAACAAGTGAGCTGCCCAGGATGAGAAGTTAAGTTGTGATATAATACATACACCTGGTCTTTACCCCGGTTCTTGGCAAAGGGCTTCGCAAGCCCTTGAGTGACAGGAGCGCCTTTGTTTGCTAATGAGGTGATTCCTGATGGGCCCCTAGAATGCTCCAGGGTCAGGGCTGGTCACCGGGAAGGTCCAGCCCGTGACCAGAGGCTGGAGCTTTGAGCTGCCCAGCCCTTGGGAGGGGAGGGGGACTGAGACGGAATCAAGCCTGTGGCCCATGACTGACTCAGCCATGCCTCCCTAAGGGAACCCTGATAAAAACTCTGGCAACGAGGCCCCGCGGGTCTTCCTGGCTGCCAAACGCAGTGTGGGCTGGGAGGGCGATAGATTTGAAACCCTGAAAAACTGGAAGATTTCTTTTAAAAAATATGAATAGTCAAAACTGACTCAAGAAAAGGCAGCAAGATGGAATACACTCGGAACTGTGAAAGAAGATGAAAAATTCATAGAAAAGAAAAATGACCTCCGATGACAGCTCTGATGTTTTGGCAGGTTAGGTTTTAAAATTTTTCTCCCAAACGTGGACAGAATGGGCGGATTCTTGGCTGTGTGAACCTGCCGTGAAATCTCTCACTGAGGTTGGCTCCAGGAACCATTTCTTGCCGTGTTTGGTTTGGATTCATCTCCTCTGTCGCCAACTCCATTGGTTTGCTTTCTGTCCCAGGCAGGGCTGTGGGGCTGCTCACGCTCCACACAGGGTTTTTTTTTTTTTTTTTTTTTTTCTTTTTGGCTACCTTGGGTCTTTGTTGCTGCGCGTGGACTTTCTCCAGTCGCGGCGAGCCGGCGCCCCTCTCTGTTGCAGTGCGCGGGCTTCTCATTGCGGTGGCTTCTCTTGTTGTGGAGCACAGGCTCTAGGAGCACGGGCTTCAGTAGATGTGGCATGTGGGCTCAGTAGTTGTGGCTCGCAGGCTCTAGAGCACAGGCTCAGTAGTTGTGGCGCACGGGCTTAGTTGCTCCGCGGCATGTGGGATCTTCCCGGACCACGGCTCGAACCCGTGTCCCCCGCATCGGCAGGCGGATTCTCAACCACTGCACCACCAGGGAAGTCCCTCCACATGGGGTCTTATTCTTCAGGAGGCGGCCCTCCAACCCCGGCTTAGAGCACACACATTTCATAATGGAATCCTTATGAACCAGTTTCTTTTAAAAACGTGTAACACACAAGGAGTGCGTTATCATTATGAGAAAATAAGGGGAAAACATAAAAGTGCTCGGTTCTCGAGATCTGCTGTATAGTATTCTGCTGGTGGTTCACAATGTGGTATTGTGGGCTTAAACATTTAAGAGGGTAGATCTCATCTTAAGTGTTCTTACCACACACAGAAAAAGATATTAAACTTTGTGACAGCATTGAAAAAATTGTAAAAGAACCTTCATTGAATTCACACACTCAAGGAAATAACTTTATTTTGAGAATGTTTTTACTTTGAGGAAATAAAGGGATACGGGCTTAGAAATCTAGACAAAGCTTGAGTTTTTTAAAAGATGAACAAGAGGGCAGTGGAGAAAGTCCTTGGAGACGGCGTCCTTCCGAGGAGCGCCCCTTCTCGCGGGGGCAGGAGGAGCCCGCAGGCAGGACCGCGTCCTGTAACAGGATCCTCGCATCCACACGCTTTCTGTGGCAAAGGGCGCCTGCAGAGACCGCAGAGCCGCGTGCGCCGACTTTCTTTCTTTCCTCTCATAATTGTGCTGTATCTCAACAGTCTGTCTCTCGTTTTGCTTGCTTTTCCTTTCGGTGTATCCAAAGAGTTACGGGAAATTGTGTTTATTGACATCGACAACTCAGGTAAGAAGAATATTTTGATTAGGTGTTCGCTTGGGTTCTTATTTGTGCCTCAAGAGAAAAGATAAAAAGGGACGGAACATCAGCGCACGGCTCCGCCTGCCCTCAGCCTGGAGGAGCTGCCGAGGTCTTGGTCTCCTACCCGCCACGCGAGAACCCATCCTGCAGCGGCGCAGGCTCGGAGTCTGGGAAGCATCCGCGTGGCATTAGAACGGGACGTGAACATGGCTCCCGGTGGGCTCAGCCCAGGCCCGGGCTGCTGCCGTGAGGACCTCCTCAGGCCAGGTGCACGGTTCTCTGTGGCCAGGACGCACGGGCCCTCTGACGTCTGCTTCCCTTTCTCCCACTTTATCTGGGCGTGGTGTGCTCCAAAGACATTCCCCGGTGTCCCTCGCAGGGCAGTGGTCGTGCAACACAGTAAGACGTAAGCGCAGCGAGAGGAGGCTGGTTCCACTGGCCTGTCCGTTTTCTCCTTTTCCTGTTTGCAACACGGAACAAAGCGGGGGTCCCGGTGACCGTCCTGAGTGCGTGACAAGGTGGGTCACCGAGGGGGGCACCGGGCTGGCCCCGAATTCCTGTCCTTGGATTGTGATGTGTTCAGGCCGTGGCTCGGGGAGCTCCAGTGGTCTTGCCAAGGCCACAGAAGGAAGCGGTGGGGGGCCTGGAGAGCTGGGAGGACCCTGCCCTCTCCCCGCGCCAGGTGAGGCCTTGGGATGGGGCAGCCAGGGAGGGGAGAGAGAGGGGACACCGGCCCAGGGCCTGATGGAGCAGAAGCTTTAACCCAGACAAGAGCCTGGAGTTTCGGTACCAGACCTTCTCTATGAGGCTCAGCCTGAAACTCCACCGAGGGGTAGGACTGGCGCGAGGGGGGGAAGCTGCTTTCTACCTGCCCCGTCGAGTCCCACGAGCGTGCTTAGTGACAGAATTTGAGATGTCAAAGGGAGGAGGGGGTGTGCAGCGCCCTGGCTGGGTCTGCCTCCGGGTGTGCTGGCATTTCTGTCCCGCTGCAAGCCGAGGAAGCAGGGAGCTCGGCTGGCAGAGAGGGATGGCATCCCAGTGGTGGAGACCGCCAGGTGAGAGACGAGCATAAAGAAGGAGATACAATCTGCTTTTCAGAGGTACCACTCTTGTTGGGGGGGGGTCTTTCCGACTGGGTTCTGGGGCGGCGACGACACTTCTGCTGTCTTGGAGGCCCCCTTGCTCCAAAGACCGCGCGCGTCCTGTCAGCGCAGAGGATTTCACACCAAACCGGGCCCCTCGCCGACGTCCGTCACCTCCGGGCGCACCGGGGCTGGTGGTTCAACGGAGCACAGGCGACCTGCTTAGACGCAGAGGGCGTGGCGCATCCGTCCTTCAGGCCAGGTGGGACGGGCCCCAAGAGTCTCCGTGAGCACTGGGGATGTGTGCGGTAGGGAACCCGGGTCCTCCTCTGTGGCTGACACCCCCTGGCCGTGGAAACTCGAGCTGCTAGGCTGAAGCACGAGCTGGCCCTTGGGCACTGGCTCACCGGGAGGCCTGCTGGCAACGCCCTCGGGGCAGGCAGGGCAGGGACGTCTGAAAGCAGCCCGCAGGCACAGCTGGTCAGGGCAGGCGTGTCTGATGTCCCTCTCGTCGCTGGACGCTGGGAGTAGATCCAGTCGTGAGCCTCCTCGGAAGGACGGCCTGCCAGGCAGACGCGTCCCCACCAAGGGGGCCGGGGACGGGCTGAGAGCAAGAGGGGGGGCCTCGCCCACGTCAGGGGCGAAGCACTGGGGAGGCCCTGTGGGGTGTCCCTGAAGGTCCCACAAGGGAGCTGCCGGTGAGGGTCAGGAGAGGACCACAAGCGGCCAGAACCACGGACCGGGTGACGCAGCAAAGGGGTGACAGCAGACTGCGTCCTCCTGTGTCGCAGGGCCCATCGGGGGCCAAGTGTCGTGCCAGAGGGGGCGGGGAGGGGGACAGCTTTACTCTGGATGTGAGGTTAGGTTTTGATTTCGACTGGCTGGATTTTTTCACACTTGAAGATGAGACTTCCCTCATTCCGGAAAGTGACCAGATGCGGCCAGGGGTGGGGGAGTGACATCGCAGCTCCCCGCGTGCTGCTGGTGGAGTCACGCCCGCGACGGCCTCTTCCCGCACCCCAGGCGAGGCCCTGTGTTCTGGAGCTTGCATTTAGCTCTCGACACTATGTTGTGAACACCTTGCCATACAAAAATTTCTACAACTTCATGGTCAGTGCCTGACTGAGTAATTTATTTAATTACCTGGGAGAAACTGGGTACGTGGAAGGATTCTTTTTTATCCAGCCTTAGAAACTCGATCTTAAATCAGCAGCCAGCACACCACGGTCTAACAGAAATTAGGAATCAAACGTGGCTATTGGCCTCCGTCATTTTTATTGAACGTTTTCCTGCAGTTTCTAGCTACTTCAATGACACATGAACCATAAATAAGAGGTTTGATGCTTACACGTGAAGAAACAAAATTATAATTATTTGCCAACAATATGTTTACATATACTTATGTTTCCCGAGAGTTTAAAAAAATAAATGGAATTAATCAAGAGGCTTCAGTTCAAACACAAGACAACTACTCAAGCGTATGGATTTTCTATGTACCGTAAGCAACTTCCTGGGTAGTACCATCAAAAGAGACCCCACTCATAACGGGGACAGAAAGTATTAAAATTTTTTAAAATAACATTTCCCCCAAATTTGAAGAACGTGAGTAAAATTTACTGTATTTTTCAGGAAAAATAAAAAACCAAGGGAGAAATGTATTTCTGCGTAAGAACACCTAGCATTTTTTTAAGCATGTGAAAAGATGCTCGCCGTCGCTTGTCATTAGGGAACTCTAAATTAAAACAGCGATGAGACACCACTCCACGCCTGTTTGAAGAGCTAAAATCTGGAACACTCACGACACCCAACGCTGGAGAGAATGTGAAGCAACGGGAGCTGCCATTCGGGGCTGAGTGCAAAATGGTGCAGCGCTTCGGACGACAGTTCAGCGACTTCTGACAAAAGCTGAAGACCGTCGTTACTGTACGATCCAGCAATCCCATTCCTGGGTATCCACCCAAAGTACTTAAAAACTTGTATCTACCCAGAAACTTGCTCATGAATGCTTATAGCAGCTTCGTTCATAAGCGACCAATCTTGGAAGCAACCAAGACGTCCTTCAGTAGGTGACGGATAACTGGACCGGGGTCCCTCCGTGAAATGGGGGATTGTCAGCACTAAGAAGAAATCAGCTATCAAATCATGAAAACACACGGATGAATGTCTTAAATACTTAAACGCATATCGCTAAGCGAAAGAAGCCAGGCTGAAAAGGTTACATCCTGTATGATTCCAACTACATGACATTCCGGAAATGGCGAAAGCATGGAAACCGTGGAGAGATCCGCGCTTGCCAGGGGCTGCGGGGAGGGAGGGGCGAGGAAGTGGAGCACAGGGGGTTTTTAGGGCAGCGAAGCTGTTCTCTCGGATGCTGTGACGGGGAGACATGACATTATACATTTGTTAAAATCCACAGAATGTACAGCGCAGAGCAAACCCAAACGTGAACTATGGACTTTAGTTAATTATATCGCCATTCATGCATCAGTTATGACAAGTCTACCATGCTAATGCATGCTGTTAATAGTGGGGGGGCATGTGGGGCTCTGCGAGGGGGGTATCTGGGAACCCTGTACTTTCTGCTCAAGTTTTCTTTAAACCTAAAACTTCTCTGCAAATAAAGTCTGTCAATTAAAAGAAAAAAATAAAGAAATGAGCTATCAAGGCACAAAGGGACATGGAAGAACCTTAAACACTCATTTGCTAAGTGAAAGAAGCCAATCTGAAAAAGCTACACAGCGCACGACTCCAATTATATGACATTCTAGAAAAGGCGAATGTACAGAGACGATTAAAATATCAGGAGTTGGGGGGGGGACTGAATTGGTGAAACAGATGTTTTTAGTGCGGTGCAATGATTCTGTATGATAGTGTAACGGTGGGTACGTGAAAATACAGAGTTGTTAAAACTCATAGACCCCTACAGCATAAAGAATGCCCTTCACGTGTATAAATTTCAAAGTCATTTAGGATGTAGAGGGATCCCAACGTGGAATGCAGAGCGTGACAAAACGATTTAACCGCGCTACGAATGTACGAAAGAACCCCATCAGAGGGGATGGAGACGAAGGAGCTGCCTAAGTAACTTCGGAAATGAGTGACAACGGAACAACTGCTGGCTAAAGAAGCTTCACCCAAGCGGAGACTCTAGTCGACAAGGTTGCTTCCCGCGGGTGCGGGATGGCGGCTCCGAGGCGCCGCCCCGGGCACGAGCGCCCACGGGGAAGCACACGGGTGGGGGTGCACACACGCGGCTGGTGGGAGCTTGCAGAGAAGCGAAGGGAGGAGGCCGGGGCGACCTACGCGGCAGAGTGGAGGCGTCAGAGCAGACTCGTGCCTAATCTAACCTGACCTAGAGGTTTATGGCTCGATACGGAAGCACGGGAAGAGAGGGGACAGACAGGTGTGTCTACGCACACTTTATTTCCCGGGCCTGCCAGCCGAGCGGGGTCACTGTCCGCAACGTCAGCTGAAGCGACGACACCCCACTAGCAGCAACAAGCGCACCCGAAGTCCAGACCTCGAGGTCTCACACCGTCTCCAGTAAAAGGAACCAGGGCTCGCCGGAGAAATGGCGGATTCCAGGACGGAGCGGGAACGACGGAAGGCGAGGCCAGACCGAGGAAGCGCTCAAAGGCAGAAAGATGGGGGCGCTGTAAAAGGGCACGGGAGCCACGACCCAAGGGCCAAAGTCAATATCCACGAGTCCATCCTGAGATAAAGGAGTGACTGGCCGAATAAACACACAGGGAGAAGAGACTAGTCTCCCACGCAGAGGAACGCCGAGGAGTTTACGCCGACACTGCGGCCTCGGGCGCGCGCAGCGGACGCCCCAGCCCTAAGAGGGGGCTGCGCCTAGTGACCGCTGGCGAGGAGGGCGGTGAAGAAAGGGGGAAAGGCGTAACTGTGTGCTGGAGAGAGCGGACCCCCGGGGCCTCGGCCAGGCGGTCGAGGCCAGCGCCGACGGTGAAGCCCTGCTGGACGCACCCTGGGTGGGACGTGCGGAACCCCTGACCAGTCCCCCTCAAAACCGCCAAGGTCAACACAAAGAAGGGAGTCTGGGAGCTCGTCCCGGCCGAGGGGACTCCGAGGAGACGTGACGGCGGGGCGTGGCGTGGGATCCTGCGACAGAAAAAGGTCTCCGTGTAAAAACTAGGGAAATCCAAACCAAGCACGGACTTCAGTTAACCATAAGGTATCAGTGCTGGTGCATTCACTGTAACAAATGTCCATTAACTGGAACCAAGGTAAGGTGTGCGTAAGTCACGGGGAACTTGTGCGGGGTGCGGGGACATCCTCTGTACTCTCTTTGTAATTTTTCTGTAAATCTAAAACTGTTCTGAAGTTAAAAGTTTATAACGACCTGGATGGGTGCGATGGGGGTGGCGGTGGAAGGGAGGTCCAAGAGGGAGGGGATAGAGGTACACAAATAGCCGATTCACTTCACTGTGCAGCAGAAACTAACACAACATTGTAAAGCAATTATACTCCAAAAAAAAAAAAAAATACGTAGGAACTCTTCTTCAACCAATGGACTAATTTTAGTGTAATTCAAAATTTTCAGGAGGATGTTTTTTCCCAAATGAAAAATTGACCCCGAAGGAACACGGGTGAAAGAGGAGGAACAGCCGAGTACATTCTGGAGAAGGTAAGAAGGGGGTGAATTTCTACAACTGATAACCAAAACCCACAAAGCCACAATCTTAAAAGAACATGGTTCTGATGCAAAAACAGATTGATGAAATGGAATCTGACCCAGAAACAGACCCGAGAGCTTATAAATATGTAACCTGTACAAAGGTGGCCTCTGATGGACTGGAAAAGAAAAGTTTGCCGCATTTGCCTATTTGCACCAGGCATACGGTTGCGCAAAAAGCACCCTGCTTTATTTAATGTCTAGTTTGACCTCAGGGGCAAGAGCGCAAGTTGACACGTTCCTCAGATCACAGCTGCTCTGACCACCCCACGCGCCTTCCCTTCAGCCTCGATGATGTCCCCCTCCTCCCCTCCCCGAGCAGCGCCCCATCTAACGTGTCTGCTTTATGGCTTTAGAAATAAAAGTACTTTTGAAAAATAGGTAGTATTGCTTTTTGTATGTGTTTTCCACGTACCTAAGTGGTAACGTCCGACAGGTCTAACTGTACTTTTCCCCTTTTCCACGACAGCATACGTTCTGGGATCTGTCCGCACTCTGTGCCCGATGCTCTGGACCCGTGGTCCCCAGCACGCGCCCGCCCTCTGTGTCTCTGTCCTCTTCCCCAGCAGCGAGCCCGGGGGCTGCCTCGACCTTCCCAGGCCTTCCGTAGTGCTGGGATGAAGGAACCTTCTTGTTTATGCCTGTCGTTCAGCGTGACCTTCACCAGGACTGAGCCTCGGGAGGCCGGGCTGCTGAGTCACGGGGCTCCGAATGCTCCACTCCGCGAAGGACAGCCAGCTTGCCCTGCAGAAGAGCCGCACCGGCTCACATCCCAGCTGGCGGGGCGTGCGTGTCCCCTTACCCACATTCTCCCTCCCATCACACTGGACGTGATGGTTTCATACGATAACCGGAAGGACTGAGCGGCAGCGCCCCTTGCGCTGTGTTCCAGCCCCCCGCCTCAGTGTTCTGTGCAATTTCCCACCTTTTCCTCGGCGACTCCAGGCTCCATGCATGCTCCAGATCAGCCCCTTGGCTGAGCGCTGTCTCCCCGCCTGCGGATCGCTCGGCAGACTCTGGTTTACTCAAAACAACGCGGGAGACTAGAGTCACGGCCACAGCAGCCCTCCTGCCCCCTCCCCTGGCGAGGGGAGCTGCTGCCCCATCTCCCCGCCCACTCGCCCCACTCAGCTGTGAGCCACACTCAGCGGCTCTGGGAGTTCTCTCCGTTCCCGGCCTTTCTTGGACACAACCACTGACCTCCCTCTAGCTTTGGTGGCACCTCCAACACTGTTTGGGGGGCAGTGGCCCCATGCTAATTTGACACCTTCTCTAGAGCCAGAAGACAGCGTGTCACGTGCCAATTTTACAGAGAAAAAATTGGGGAGAAAAACATTTAAGTATTCTTTATATGTGAGTATTGAAAGTATATTAAAGTGTTTTTAAGGGAAAACATATAATTATTGTGTTTGCCACATCGAGCAGCTGAAAGCTGCTCTTCTTGTTTTCTCCAAGTCCTTGTCATTTTCTTGGTTGGTGGCAGACCAAATTACCACTCAGCAGCCCTCGCCTGATGCCTGCAACATTCAACAGAACCCAGTGTCACAGCAACAACTCGCGTGCTTTTGTACCACGGGGCTGTGGAAGTGACAGATTTAAATCTGGATGGTTACGGAATAACGTCAGCTCTGTGCCCCGGCTGTCCTGTAGCTCATTACTTTTGTGGAAAGAGCCGTCCACCAGGAATTGGAGCTTGTGTCTTTCTTGCGGGGGCTTCCATGGCCGTGCTCCATCCGACTCTCGGTGGGGGTGGACCCGGACATCAGAGCTGCTCAGAACTCTTCAGGTGACGCCAAGGACAGCCGAGGCTGAGGACCAGCGTCGACTCAGACCACTGGCTTTCACACCCGGCAGCACCCCGCACCACCGGAGAGACGACGAAAGATTCCTGGGGGCGTCCCTGGGGGCGCGGTGGTTGGGAGCCCGCCCGCCGATGCGGGGGACGCGGGTTCGTGCCCCGGCCCGGGAGGATCCCACGTGCCGCGGAGCGGCTGGGCCCGTGAGCCGTGGCCGCTGCGCCTGCGCGTCCGGAGCCCGTGCCCTGCGACGGGAGAGGCCCCGGCGGTGAGAGGCCCGCGCACCGCAAAACAAAAAAGACGATTCCCGGTCCCACGTGCGGAGGTTCTGGCGAAGTTGGTGCGGATCGCAGCCTGCGCGTGAGGACGTGTACGTGCTTCTCCGGTGACTCAGACGCGCTGCGCAAGGTTCAAGGGCCCCGCCTTCAGGAGGGTCAGCCGTCCCGCACCGGCTGCAGCCACTGTGCCCCTAGTTCACTCCTGCCAGGCGCCTAAGCGCCCTGTCCTCCGACACTCGGTCATTCTTCGGGGCTGGGGCCTTAACTGGATTTCTCCACATGCTTTCCCCACCTCGACTTCTCTGCTGCGGCCGAGAAGAAGCCTTTGTCAGCCCATGAGCTGTTTTTAGAGGACGTTGCCTCCTGTGGGGTCTGCTTGCCTTTATGCTCTTTGCCTCTGCTTTTGCTTTCGGCAGTTTCGCTCGCGTAGCGCTTGGGCGCACGTCGACGTTCTTCCCGCCTCTGCCATTTCCGATTCTTCCCTCCGAGCGCCCGAGTCTTTGCTCCGCCCCAGGGAGCTGCTGGCGGCCGCCGCCCCTTCTCCTCCCGGCCGCGCGCGCTGCATCCTCTGTGCCCCTGCTTCCGCGTCTCTTAACCTCTCTTGCGTATCTTCCCGCCCTTGCCTGCTCCACCTGCAGTGTGCTTGCATTTTTTACCTTTAAAACTATGTCATAATCACTTAATTTCACATTGCGATGATTATGCTTATTTCTAGAAGTTGCATTTGCTTCATTTTTAAATCGACGTGCTTTGTTTGCTTCCATATTTCCCTGTTTTTGCTTATGTTTTCTAGCCCTTATTTTGTCTCATTAATAATTTTAAGCACATTTCCTTTATACTTCAGACTGATCTGTTATTTCACTTTCTTGGTAGGCTAGTCCTTCCTATTTCTCCTCCTGCTCCACCACTCAGAGACTCACTTCGTTATCTCTGAGATAGGCGTCCTTATCTTTTAGAGATCTATATTGAAATATTTACGACTGAAATGGGAATGTGGGTAAGGGGAAACGCACGCACCGCCAGCTGGGATGTGAGCCGGTGCGGCTCTTCTGGAGGGCCAGCTGGCTGTCCTTCGCGGAATGGAGCATTTGGAGCCCCGTGACTCAGCAACCTGCCCTAGGGTTTGATGGCTAGGCTTTGCTTCAAAAGAATCGAGTGTGGAGGAAGTGACCACGAGCGCAGACAGACTGAGACTGGCCTCCTGGGCTGTAGTTTTCACGCATGGGTTCATCTTCACGGAGGATTTTTTCTTCCTTTTGGGGACTCTCGTGCTCTGCGTTGTGGAAATACTGCTAGAGAGCACATTTCTGTCTTCTTTGGCCAGTTGGCCTCATTGAGTTCACGATAAGACTTTTTAAAGACTGTTAACTTGCCTCTAGGATTTCTGCAACGTGTGCTCCGTATAAACTGGGACCTTGTACCAGGCTGAGGAGCCTGGAATCTTTGGGCTAGAGCCTCGGAGACCTAAGCTGCCTCTTGCTTCTCCAGCTGCTGGGCGGATTCATCTTGGTGCCCCCGTCGCTGAAGGGCAGTTTCTCCAGGATCCCAGGTTTCAGCTGAGGTCTGGCTCCTGGCTCTCAAATGCGGGGGCACCAGGGCAAGTCTCCATTCCGGAGGGAGCATTCAAACCCCTCCCTGCATCCTCTGGGGTTTATTTCTCAGCCAGTACTGATGACATCTACTACTTTATCAGCGACACACAGCAAAATTCCCTTTTTGTCTCTCAGGCCCTGTGCCTGCACATTTCCAACAGATCTGTTCTGTGCGCGTGGGGCTGGGGGAAGCGCCCACATCTGTTCTGCGCGCGTGGGGCTGGGGGAAGCGCCCACATCTGTTCTGCGCGCGTGGGGCTGGGGGAAGCGCCCACATCTGTTCTGCGCGCGTGGGGCTGGGGGAAGCGCCCACATCTGTTCTGCGCGCGTGGGGCTGGGGGGAGCGCCCACATCTGTTCTGCGCGCGTGGGGCGGGGGGGAGCGCCCACATCTGTTCTGCGCGCGTGGGGCGGGGGGGAGCGCCCACATCTGTTCTGTGCGCGTGGGGCTGGGGGAAGCGCCCACATCTGTTCTGCGCGCGTGGGGCTGGGGGAAGCGCCCACATCTGTTCTGTGCGCGTGGGGCGGGGGGGAGCGCCCACATCTGTTCTGCGCGCGTGGGGCTGGGGGGAGCGCCCACATCTGTTCTGCGCGCGTGGGGCGGGGGGGAGCGCCCACATCTGTTCTGCGCGCGTGGGGCGGGGGGGAGCGCCCACATCTGTTCTGCGCGCGTGGGGCTGGGGGAAGCGCCCACATCTGTTCTGCGCGCGTGGGGCTGGGGGAAGCGCCCACATCTGTTCTGCGCGCGTGGGGCGGGGGGGAGCGCCCACATCTGTTCTGCGCGCGTGGGGCTGGGGGGAGCGCCCACATCTGTTCTGCGCGCGTGGGGCGGGGGGGAGCGCCCACATCTGTTCTGCGCGCGTGGGGCGGGGGGGAGCGCCCACATCTGTTCTGCGCGCGTGGGGCTGGGGGAAGCGCCCACATCTGTTCTGCGCGCGTGGGGCGGGGGGGAGCGCCCACATCTGTTCTGCGCACGTGGGGCTGGGGGGAGCGCCCACATCTGTTCTGCGCGCGTGGGGCGGGGGGGAGCGCCCACATCTGTTCTGCGCGCGTGGGGCTGGGGGGAGCGCCCACATCTGTTCTGCGCGCGTGGGGCGGGGGGGAGCGCCCACATCTGTTCTGCGCGCGTGGGGCGGGGGGGAGCGCCCACATCTGTTCTGCACGCGTGGGGCTGGGGGGAGCGCCCACATCTGTTCTGCGCGCGTGGGGCTGGGGGAAGCGCCCACATCTGTTCTGCGCGCGTGGGGCTGGGGGGAGCGCCCACATCTGTTCTGCGCGCGTGGGGCTGGGGGAAGCGCCCACATCTGTTCTGCGCGCGTGGGGCGGGGGGGAGCGCCCACATCTGTTCTGCGCGCGTGGGGCTGGGGGAAGCGCCCACATCTATTCAGTGCGCGTGGGGCGGGGGGAAGCGCCCACGCTGGCTCATTCTGCCGTGTTGCTGGTTATCAACGGCATATAGGAAATAATTTACCTTCTTGCATTTAAATGTGTAACTGAGGAGTTCTCTTATTTTCTTATTCTTGGGTTCCTTAGGTCGATAATATATCATCTGAATATGCAAATAAGAATAATAGTTAATACTTGTTTGCCTACAAACAATATCATCCATGATTCCAAACTGTCCTCAGTGAAAAACCTCTGTACCAAGGATGCCATCAGCAATCTCTGCTGTGCGCACGGATAACTCGGGTCTCAGAGCAGTCAGACGACGTGCCCCAGGTCACTCAAGGCCACACAGGGCGTGTGGAGCTGGGGCTGCAGGCCGGGCACCCGCCTCGGGGTCTGCACGGCCGATCCCACCCTCTAGCACTCCTGACACAATCGATGCATCTGCTGTTGTAAAAACGTGCGTGTGAGTGAAGCGGCTAAAGTTCCAGAATAAACTTCCAGTGCACACGTCCCGTGGGGCAGGAAGACGGCCCACGCCCAGTGGCCGGTCCTCTCCGTACCACCGGCACGTGGCTTGAGCCACGCGACTGGAGCTGGCCCACGAGACGGGAGTGGAGGTGACGTGGAGACACCTGTTTCAGGTGGGCAGGCAGCCACCTCACGCTGACCTTCACGTGGGAGGTAAACCTGGGCTGGATAAGGCCCTGGCTCCGGGGAGGGGGCTTCCGTCGTGGCGGCTGGTGCCGGTTCCCGCCACTTGCCCCAGTTCCAGCAATGCTTTTCCCTGCTGCTCTGCAGAGGAAGCAAACACCGCCGAGGACGGCTCCAGTGAGCAAACACACACACTCGCCTTGATCTCCGACGCTGATGATCTCACCTCTCTCTCGTGTACTCAATCCCCTTCCCTTAGCTGGGTCCTCCTCATTTCTTTCATGTCATTTAAACATCCTCGTCGTGGTTATGTTTATAGAAAGAGCCCTTACCTTTTAGAGACACAGAATATGCAATATTTACGGTTTAAGAGGCAAGGCGCCCGGGACTTGCTGCAAAACAACCCAGCATGGGGGGAGTAGTGGGTAGAGATGAAATAAGACTGGTCGTGAGCCAGCAACTACCGAAGCTGGGTGAGGGCTACACGGGGAGTCATCACACTCTTCCATTTACTTTTCTGTAGATATACTTGAAATTTTTTACAATGCACAGTTTTTCTTAAAATGATATATACTAATTAACAGAAGAAGAAAAACTTTCTTACGAAAGTATTTTTTGAAAATTGGAGAAGAAAATGTGTTTATTGCAACCTATGAAAGACGCACGCCTCTAGTCCCTCTCCATCTCACCCTCCCCCAGTTAATCAGAAATGGGGACCCGGTGGGCTTCCCTGGTGGCGCAGTGGTTGAGAGTCCGCCTGCCGATGCAGGGGACGCGGGTTCGTGTCCCGGTCCGGGAGGATCCCACATGCCGCGGAGTGGCTGGGCCTGTGAGCCATGGCCGCTGAGCCTGCGCATCCGGAGCCTGTGCTCCGCAATGGGAGAGGCCACAACAGTGAGAGGTCCACGTACCGGGAAAAAAAAAAAAAAAAAAAAGAAATGGGGACCCGGGAGTATTTTTGTTTCACTGCCGACTTTGAAGACGGGGGAGCGGCTGAGAGCCAAGTACTCAGGCGCCGCTAGGGGCTGGAAAAGCTGAGGAGACGATTCCCTCCTGGAGCCTCCAGAACAGAACTGCAGCCCCATCAACACCTGGATTTTAGCTCAGTGGGACCTGCTCTGAACTTCTGACATGCAGTACTTTTTTCCCAGCCTCTAAGTCCACATTTAGTGGTTTACACGGCCCCAGTCACACGATCGAGGCGTTCACCACGCGGTAAAGCATCGCAGTAGAAGTTGTACAGTTAAGTACAACCAACGAGTTACAGAACATGTTTTAAAAAGCTGGAGTGAAGTAACACTATGTCAAATCCCAAAGCTGCTGAGAAGTGTCAGTAACTCCACTGCCTGGAGACGGACAGGCGAAGACGCACAGGCACCGCACCTACAACGCGCAGATCGGAAGAGGGTGAGTGAGCGCGTGAAGTACAATTTCACAGCGATACAAAGATAATAAACTCGTGTTCATCTAAGTCACTAAGCTTGTAGTAAAGTTTTACAGCAGCCATCAGAAACTAATACACACATGTTCCAGCTGAACAGAAACAGGGCCTCAGTTGGCTGTAAACTTCCCTTAGAGCTGTCAGCAAACAAGGAAGAGGTTCAGACCTTGGCCTCTCGACAGGAGCGTCTGGCTCACATCCCAGTCGGCCCACAGCAGGCCACCTAACTGTCCTGTGTCTCCATTTCTTCACTTGTCAGACGGGAACGACAATAGCGCCGGAAAGGTAAGCGGCCTCGTTGGGAGGACTTACATATGAACACGGCTGTCCTGGGAACCAGGCACGTGGCAAGCCCTCAACAGTGTCAGTTATTGCTGCCACTGGTGGTATCTTTCTCATCTTTCCAGCCACGGATTGGCCTGTTCCTTTGCCAACACCGCACTGTTCTGATGGGTGGGAAAGGGTCAACGCACTCTTGTTTTCCTTCATCATTGGTTAATTACATAATGACTAATTCTCCATATACAGTTTAAAGCTTTTCATACAGTTGCATGAAAGAAAACAACTAGCACTGATTTCACAAATGGTATCGGAACAAACTGGATATTCATACGAAGAAGTACAAAACACCAGTCCGCAGACCCTAGAATAGCTGAAATCAACAAGATGGCAACGCCGAGCGCTAGCAAGGACGTGGAACCACCAGACCCCTCACACACCGCTGGAGGGAATATAAAAGGGTGCAACCACCGCTTCGGAAAAGAGTTCGATGGTTTTCACAAAGTTAAACAAACACGGGACAGGTCACCCAGAAATTCCACATCTAGGTATTTACTCAGGTGAAATGAAGCCACATGTCCACACAAAGACTTGTACATGAATGTCCACGGCAGCTTCTTCGTAACATCCCCAAACTGGAAACAACCCAAATGTCCACCAGCTGGCGAGCGGACGCTCGTGCGACGGGGTAAGAGGCAGCGATCCGGAGGGAGGGCCCCCGAGTCACCCTGCAGCGGAGCGAACGCGAGCGGGGCAAAGTCCCGGCCGCGGCACCCCGCTCAGCGGGATTCCAGGGCGGGCAGATGGTCGCCAGGGATGGAGAGCTGGCCCGGGCAGCCTGCGGCTGGGGGACAGGCTGACTGCAAAGGGGCCCGAGGGAACTTTCTGAGGTGATGAAGACATTCCATGTCTCAACTGTGGTGATGCTTACCCAAGGGTGGTACGTTTACCACAATTCACTGGACCGTGTGTGTAAAGAGGATGTATTTCATCGAGTCTAAACTGCACTTCAAAAAAGCTGATTGTTTTTAAAAAGAGAAAGGAAACAAACATAACATTGGGATTCAGCGGGACTGCATTATTTATACAGTAATTTTGGAAGGCGTTTTACAGCAACACTGCGGTTCCCATCCCGTGCCCTCAAGGCTCTCTTCCGGGACTCCCGTGTTCACACCCGCCGTTTAACGCCTGTGGAGGGAGCCGCCTGCACAGGTCTCCAGCCTCCGCCTTGTCTCTGAGCTCCCGAGCCCAGAGCTGCCGCCCGACCTCCTTGCACGTGGCGGCTCCAGTCTCTCTCAGCGCCACGTGCAGGAAGCAAGGCCGCAGCCTTCCCGCTGAGCACGGACTCCTGATAGGAGTTCCGTCCAGATAAGCCCACTCCTTCCCTAAGGGTGTGTCCGGACCACCCGACTCTGGTTCTTTTCTCCCCGGTAAACGTCTCTCTACCTGTGGACTGTCCCCCTTTGTCAGCCCCTGCCCCCCACCTCATAAGACACCATCTCCATCCCAGAAGTCAGCGCAGCCTCCTGGCCCCCCGACACGCTCACTTGGTTCCCCTTTCACGGCCAGGGTGGTCTAGTCCCACGGCGGCATCTCCACTGCGCTTGGAACCCGGGCGGGCTCCGTCCCCCCGTCTGTCTAAGCCCGCCTGGGCCGGCGTGGAGGTGGGGCTCCCCGGTAGCTCGAGCTTAGGTGCGTGCTGTTCCCCCTCGCCCCTCGGCCTGGCTGGGGTCCATTAATCCTGCCAGGTCCAGCCCGAACACCCACCCTGGGTGCTTTCCTTGCCCGCCTGCCGCGCCCTGCAAACCGAATCAAACCTCCCGTCGGTCACGTGACACGACCACAACCCTGCCCTTTTCTGTAATGATGAGATCAACCCGTCACCGGAGCCTTGCGGCTAGAACCCTTTCCTTCACGGCAGCAGGAAACTGGAACCCAATCGACTCTTCTCGGCTCAGGCTGGCTGGCCCGCCCTCCGTCTACCCAATCACACGGGCGCTCCCGACGGGCTTATAAGGGGGGCCTGCGCGGCTCCGGAGCAGCGAGTTTCCCGTCGGGCCCCTGCGAGGCCAGGCCTGCTCCGCGGGAGGTACTTCTGAAGGCTGCCCTCGGTCGGGACTGCGGCACCCCCGGGCTCCAGCGCCTCACGCCCTCTTCCCCGAAGGGTCTCCAGACGCCCAGCGGCAGCCGCGGAGCCACGCCGGCGAGACTCGGTTCGTGCCTCGGTTCGCGCCTCGGTTCGTGCGGGCGTCCCTGGGGGCTGGGCACGCCTCGCACGACCAGCGGGGGGTGGGGGGTGGGGGGGACAGAGCCTCCGGCGCCCGGGGGGGGCCAGGGCCCGCTCCCCAGCCAGCCTCGCCCTCCACGTCTGCCCCCCGCCGGCCGGGAGGCTCCTCCAACCGGCCCGAGGCAATCTCGCCTCTCCCACCTCGTCCCGCACTTGGGGCGAATTAGTGAACCCTCGTGCAGGCCGAGCGCTCCTGGCTCCTCTCCGAAAGGCCCGTCCCTGCAGACACCGCCCGGCCCAGCGAGCTCCCGCCTGCGTGCAGCGGACGCGGGGCTGCGGGGGGGGTGGAGCCCCCGGGCTGACCCGCCTTCCTCTCTCGGGCAGGTCCCTCATGCAGGAGCAGAGACCCTCCAAGCGCTTCCGCCCAACGGCCCCCAATGAAGGTACGTGAGACGCCCGCACCCCCTTTCCAGGGCTCCCCAGTCTTGACTCTACGTTTGGTGTTTACTTGTATGACACAGAAGGCGTTTGGTGGAGAACAGCGGCCCTCGCCTCAGTTTCCCCTCCGGACACGACCCTCTTCCTCTGTTTCGCGGCGCTACTTCCTGTCCTCTGAAGGCCTCCGCTCCTGCCCGCTTTCCCCAGTTAGACTGTACGCAGGGCCCTCCCTCCCAGCAGAGGGGTGTGGAGTTGTCGGTCACGGTCACGGTCACGAGCTCTCAGCGTGGTGCCGTGCGCACCCTCGCTTTCCACGCTGGAGCCCCGGGCCCCACCGCCCGCCCGCCTTCCAGGGCCCCCAAGGGCCCGTCACTCTGAGCGCAGGCGTCCTGTGCCCCAGGGTTAATTCCCCCCTTCTGAATTTTCCAGGATTTAGTAGTCGGGCTATTGTTTGCAAATTCAGGGCTCTCAAACTCTTCCCTGATTGTTTAAATCCACACCCAATCAAGTGCTCCACCAACTTCACCCCCTTCCAACCTGCTCCAGCCTAGACAGGCAGCCTCACCCCAGCGTCACCCTGCGACCCCCGCCTCCCATCGACGTCGGCTCCACATCGGCTGGAGAATCCCATCCCCCTCTGGAATTCCATGCCCTGTTTCTTTTCTCTGGTGTCCTTTTCTCTCTTGGCTTCTTTTTTCTCACGGGAGCCCCCAGCTCTGAACCCTCACCTCCCAGTTTTCCTAGCCAAGAGCTGAGGAAGAGAATTAACCCATCTGGTGGTGACCCCCAAGCCAGCTCCAGCCCAGGCCCCCACCTGGACGACCCAAACGCCTTCGCATCATCAGGCTCATCCTCTGTCGTCCCAACCTGCACCTGCTTCCTCGGGAAGGGCCTCCTGCCCCCCGCTGGGGAAAGGGTGGGGGAGGAGCTCATAAGGGATGGGCAGGGGGCCGCCTGCAGACAGAGGGGTCAGCCGGTCGCCCCCAGCCACCGACCCCTTCACGCCTGCCCCGAGGCTGCAGCCCCTCCTTCCCGGCACCCCTGCTCCAGGCACACCTCTTCCCTGACCCCCAAGTCCAGCTGTGACGCCCTTGCTGCCTTTCTTTCAGTGGCTCTCCCTGGACCGCAGGGTAAACTCAAGCCTGGCCGAGCTGAAGGAGGCCCCGGTGAGCCGCCCCTCGCGTGGTGCTGTCCTTCGACTCAGAGAGCCCGGCGCGCGGCCTCTCTGCCCTCCCTGCCCCTGCGCCGTCAGCGCCGCTACGTGGTTGTGTTTGCTTCTGTCTGTCTCTCCTACTGGCCAGGCAGCTGTGAGGGCCGAACGCCACGGCCCGTGGGGGGTGCCCAGCCTGGGGGAGGCCTGTGGCCGTCCAGGGCCCCCCCGCCCCCAAGGCTCCGCCTGCTGAGTCTCTGCATGTCTCTCCACCTCAGGTGTTCATGCCCAGGAGACACGCTGCCCTGGCGCGGAAGGCGGAGACCCTGGGGGGGCAGCCGGACCCCCGCAGCCAGGCCAGCCCTCGAGACCCTTTGCCTATGTGAACCCCTTGAGATGTGAGACCCCAGCTTTCGTGGACTCGGCTCGCCTGGCACAGAGAGGCCGAGGCCGCCGCAGGGGAGAGAGCCAGAGGGCTGAAAGACGCCGGGGCCGGGACCCCCGCCTGCAGGAGGGGCCGGGACGCCTGCTGGGGCCAGATCTGCATTTGGAGCTGGACGGCGGAGAGCTGCCCGAACAGCCCGCGGAGCCAGAAGCCAGGGAGAGCCCTCTCGCCAGGGCAGCCACGGCGGCCGCGGCACACGGCCACGTGCTGCAGGACCCCGGCCCCGGCAGTGACGCACTTGGGATGAGCCCCCAGGGGCTGCCCAACGCCTACACCGGGTTCTGGGGTCTCAGGGAGCTCCAGCCTTCCGCCTGCTCCTACGTTGGCTTCATACCCTCGGGCTCGGCTTTGATAGTCATGCAGACACCCTCCGGCACCTATCTGTATTCGGTGGCGGCGCCCAGCCCCCACCACAGCCAGCCCCTCTCTCTCTGACCTGGGTATGTGCTAAATACCCCAGGAGACCCTCCCCCAACTGGAGTCCCACTCCCGTCCCCACTGTCTCCCCCGCTACCTGTATGGCCCAGACTGAGCCTGCAAGCTCCCCCAGGATGCCCACGAGACGGGGAAGCTGTGATCGGAGCCTCCCAGCGAGCGGCTGCACGGTCAGGATACTGACGGCGGTCCCGCCGCAGCCTGTGAAACGTGGCCAGTGGTCCCCCTCTGAAGAAAAGCACCTGTCCTGAGTGGGTGTGAGAGTGACACACGTGGATGAGGCTTGGTTAAAGAGGAAATTCCAAGAGCTGCCTGTGAGGTGAGACCTACAGGGAAAGCAGAACTGGCCTGACATCAACACTCCCTCAGAAGCATCGGTGATTCCGAGAAAGCCATGAGGAGACCCCCTCGGATCCTGGAGAGCGTACGACCCTGAGTCTCGAATTCCATAACCCGGACCAGGTGGCGTGCAGACAGGAGGGGCTGGGGCGCCGTCGAGGCGCAGGAAAGGGGCCTGAATCCTAATCAGACCGGGCCGAAGCGGGAGCTCTGAGCTCGCGAGCTCACAGGCTGATAACAAAGACCCTTCCTGTGAAAGCCGCCTCCTGGCAGTTGTTCTGCTGCTGCCTGCCCTGAAAGCACAGATAACGCTTTTCAGCCAGGGGAAAAAAAAAAAAAACAGTGGGAAGAAAAGAGGAGGAAGTAGGATGCAAGAAGGACCAGAAAGCAAGGAAATGGGTAAAAACCGTATTATTAAGTCTGAATAAGTATGATCCTTGAGAAAGATGAATAACCTGGAATTGAAATTCCAGAAGGGGACTTCCCTGGTGGCACAGTGGATAAGAATCCGCCTGCCAATGCAGGGGACACGGGTGCGTTCCCTGGCCTGGGAAGATCCCACATGCCGCGGAGCAAGAAGCCCGCGCGCCCAGAGCCCGTGCTCCGCAACAAGAGAAGCCACCGCAGTGAGAAGCCCGCGCACCGCAACGAAGAGCAGCCCCCGCTCGCCGCGACTAGAGAAAGCCCGCGTGCAGCAACGGAGACCCAACGCAGCCAACAGATAAAATTTAAAAAAAAAAAAATTCCAGAAGGCACTGACATCGAAATTTGGGGGATGTAGGAGTTCAAAGGAGCTAAAACTTAACTGAAATTCTGGTCTTGTCCTGGGGTCCTATAGATGCTCCACCTGAGGCAGCACAGGAACCCCGGGCATCTGTAAGCAGGTGGCCACACAGGTAACTTCCACAGGAGGCGGAGGAGGAAGAGTAATTCCAAACAGGCTGAGGAACCCGTGGATCCAAGGAAATCTGACGAATCAGACAAAAGGCGGAGGGGGTAACGGAAACAAGGAGAACGCAGGGCACGTTTAAAACGCAAAGTAAGGAGCAAGTAAGTGGATGGCGGCCTCCGTGCTCCTGGCTTCAAAGGGGATATTTTACACAGTGGTCATTGAGCAGGGGTTCCCTGAACTTTTCTCATAGACGTGATTGATCAAGCCTAGATCACTCCCATCTTCTGAGTTTGATAAGAGGTTTATTATGAATTGCATTTTGTATTTTATTAAGTAGGCTTTGACCACCTGATTCTGATTCATTTGTAAGAGAAAACGTCCAAGGTAAATGAAGAGAATTCTTCCCATGAAAGGTTTTTTTTTTTTTCTTGTGTATCCAACCATCCCCTTAAATAAACCCTTCTCTCTGGCTTTTACTGGAGTGCGTCTTTTATTAAAACTTCACAGTTTTCGTCTTACCAATGTCAGATGAGTTTACTGTAACCAGAAAAAGAAACACACAGAAAGACAGAGAACAAGTGTCTGCTGCCGCCGCCCCCTGCCACTGTGTGCTTTACCTCCAGCCGTACAGGCCTATACGAACACATGTGTACTTAAAGGCATCTTCGGGGTTTTATTTTACAAAAATGGGGCATGCGATCCTCCTGGGGTCGCCCGGCGTGATTCAGGGTCCAGGCAGGTGTGGCAGGTGTGCTGGGGGCAGTGCTGGGACCTATTCTCCGTGTGCAGCAGGCGCCACGCAGACACCCAAGCTCGTCTGCGGTGGGAGCCGCTTCTTGCCGTCAACCTGGGCGCCCTGTGCTCAACCGCGCGTGAGCTGGAGATCCCTCTGCAAGGCGCACACTTCACGCTCTGCAGGGAAAAACCCTCTGCTGACGGGCTGTTTCCACCACCAGGACGCTTTGGAAGACACTTGTACGTGGACTCTTCAGTACTGGCTCTTTTAATTGTATGAAATAAATCGTCAAAGTGAGATCCCCATGTCAAACAGTAGGGCCGTATTTTATCTTAATAGGTATTAAGAAATTGCATTCAGTTAGGTTGTATCCGTATCAATTCCCATCAGCGGGATGCGAAGGCGCCGGTTTCCCCCCCCCCCCAGTCTTCGCAGCAATAAATGCTGGGACGCCATAACTTTTGCCAATCTCTTGAATAAAAATTTGTCATTATTGTTCCAATTTGATTTGTCTTGCCTACTAATAAGGTTTAGTATCTTTTTATACATTTATTGACATGTCTATTTCTTTCTCTGTTAATAGCCAATATATATCTTTTGCACGGTTTTCTATTGGGTTTTAAATCCTTTTCTTATCGATTTGTAGGAACTTCCTGGATACTGGAAACAGTGATACTTTCTCGTCCGCGGGGGCTTCTTGGGCGCACTGGGTGCAGCCTCAGCTTACAGCCCAGCTTTCCCTGTGCCCACCCAGCCCCCGGGCCCTGCTCCCTCCCCAGCGCCAGAGGCCCACGTCTGCCATGCACGGCCCACCTTCCAAGCAGCATGGAACTGTTTCCTCAGTCACTTCACTGTTCAGACATTGTCTGGGGTCAACCTGCCAATGCGGGGTTTCCAGGAATAGCTCAGTGTTCCCCCGTTCCTCCCTCTTCGGGTGCTTTTTCACCCACATTCCCGAAGACTTGCCCACGTCCAGGTGTCGGGAGGCTTTTTCTTTCTTTCACTTTTAGGCACCTTTAGTTTCTTTAGTTTCATAATCTGCATGTTAGGGCGGTGACTAACCGATTCGGAGACACATGTTCAGCCTTTATCAATGGGATGTGTGTCCTCCAACTTGAAGACCACTGGTCTCTATTTCATATACAGGAAGCAGACATCGTTTCAATAATAAATCTACATCAAGACAGTACAATCTAGGTGCCTTTCCTCTCCCTGAGGACATGCGTGTTTACACCTTCGGGCCACCCAAGAAGGCACCCAAGAGCCCGGCGCGCACCTGGGTCATCTGACAGTTGGGACGTGTGTCAGGACCCAGAAGTGCACCTGCAGGAAGACTCGCAGCAGATGCCACGAGGCGCCGGGCTGGGGGCTGGGGGCCTCGCCTCGCTGCTCACCCTTTCTTCACCCCGATGATTCGAGTCTGCACAGGAGAACCGTGGACGGCCCTCGGCCTTCGCGTGGGTAGGGACGCCCACTATCTCTGCTGCTCTCCAGCGGTGTGGTGAGTTTTCTCCACTGTCTCTACTCTCCTGTGGAGGTTATACAGTGTGCTGGGTTGACCCGTGTGAAATTGCCATCATGTTGGTCAAACGTCAGCCGTTGCTTATGGTTCAACTGAATACGCTTAATTTTTTTAACACACATACTTAAAGTCTAATGCTAGTTGATCTCTTTCTCTACCCTATAAGGACCTTTGCGTATGTCTACCCTGATCACTACCAGTGCCATTTTACACGGTACTATTGTCTTATATTTCAGTTCCATTTTGTCATCACCAAAATAATCATTGTTAACACAATTGGTGTTTATCGTCGATGCTTATTTCACTCTATTTCCGCGAGTCACCAACCCGCCTGCTGTCTTCAAGCATTTCCTCCTTTGTCTGGTGTTCAGTGCCCTTCTTCCTGAAGTACCTTCCTGAGGGATTTTCAGTAAAGAGCGGTTCATGGTAAGCTCTGTCTGAAACGTCTTTACAGCGTGCACACTCTTGAATAATAGTTTAGCTGGATAAAGAATTCTACTTTGACAGCTGTATGTTTTCTCTCATTGCCTTGCGGATGTTTCCCTGTTGTTTCAGGCTGCTCTTGCTGCTGTTCTGAAACTTCTCGTAGCCCAAACACTGTGCTCGGGGGGTAAAATTCTGTTCCTCTCGGGCCCTTTTACAACATCCTTTTTGCCTTTGATGTTCTCAAGTTTCCCTAGGAGACGTCCATACCTACATGTTTTTAAAACCTTTCTCCAGATTCATTGAGCATCTTCTATCTGAGAATACTTTTAATAGCAAGTGGAAGATTCTAAGCTCTTATCCCTTTCATTTTCTGTCTTTTCTCCCCTGGAACCCCGGGTTGGTACATACTGGGTCATGTCCTTCTAACCTGTGTGTCTCGTAACCGTGCTGCGTATTCTGTACCATGTTCCGCCGGTTCTCCGTAGATCTGTCTTCTGCTTTTCTAGTTTTTCTACTCTATTCCGTCAGCTCTTTCATCTGGATTTAACGGATTCCTAATGTTCCATTTTGTTCTTTTCTAAATCTACTGTGATTGGTTATCTGCTCTTTATTTCTGATTTTTATATGACTTATTTTATTTCTTTCCTCATTTTGAACACTGTTTTATAATTGCTCTCAGATTTTTCAGTTAACTAAAGTTTTCAGGGAACAAATCTTCCTGGTTTCCTTCCTTCCTTCCTTCCTTCCTTTTTATTTTTTGCCAGCAAAATTTAACTCACAGTGAAATCGTCTCTCTTTTGGTGTCTGTGTACCTGTCTGTGTGCATATTTAGCTGATCCCAAGCAAGGTTTACATTTACTGTGGAACTTCATGGTGCTTGGACTGTTAAAGTGACATTCCATGGTGGCTTTCTTTTCACTTATGCCAGGTTTTGGGGGTGGGGTGGGTGTGCCACCACCCCAGGAACAGACTCCGTGATAGTTTCTCAGCTTCTGGTCCCCACAACAGGAGGCAGCGTTTAAAGCCAGATTCCGGGTCCTCAGGGAGGGAAAGCCCAGGACCCTGGTTTTTCCTTGAGGATTACGGCCCCCTCTCCCAATCACAGAAGGGTCAGGCTTCCTTCCCCGAGCAGGTGTGTGAAGTGCATCCTTTTCCCCACAGGGTGTAGGAGTCACCTCAGCTCCAGTTCTTCCCCTCCTGTAGGCCAGGTGTGTGCACAAGACCCAAGCTCCCCACCGGTGGGCCCGAACTGGCCAGAGCTGCCTGTCCACGAGCCCGATGCCCCCACTCTCTCTCACTTCCCGCCCTGCTCTCACACCCGGACACGTTGCCTCCTGGCTTGCCGTCTACGCCAGCACGGAAGAAAAGCTAAAGGCACCGCCTCTGGGCCAGGCTGCTTGGGTTCCGACCCTGGCTGCAGCACAGATGAGTTCCCTAACCTCACGGCTCTCAGTCTTCCTGGCCGTCACACGCACATAAGGAGAGTCCAGCCTCCTGGGACTCTCAGCTGAGCTCACAGACTCTAGGTGCTCAGCACTGCTTCCAAAACACGGTGCACACCCAACAGACACGACCTGCTATTATTTCAAAGCTGGTGGCGTGGTTCTGTGTCACCCAGCACCCTACGTGCTGCTCAGGCTTCCTGTGTCCCCCACTTAATCTTTCCTGCTTGTTGTTTATGTGTAACCTGTGTGACCCCAGTTTTTCAGAGCTCTGGCTCTATTTTGGCGGGTGGGGTGTTTAATCACTTTGTTGGAAGGAATGGCATTCAAACGTAGGGGAAAAAATAAGCAGATGCTTTTGCACAGGTTATGGAAAGAGTAAAAAATGTAGTTCTGGTTTTCTAGTGTTGTGTGACGAAACACCCCAAAACTCAGAGTCTTAGAACCTGCGTTTTGTTTTATTTCGCTCACAACGTAGTAGGTCAGGAATTCAGGAAAGGCTCTGCTGGGCAGGTCACCCTGACCCACGCGGCAACGGCTGGGATGTCGACAACTGACCCGCTTCCAACGTGGCTTTTACGCGCGACCGCAGATCGTTAATTTTCACCGCTGTGTGGTGTCCGATAGGTGAGTGTGCTTCATTTTTTTCACCCGGTCTCCTGTAGGTGGGCTCTGGGGTTGTCTCCAGTGTCTCTTCCAGTGTGAACATTTCTGTGCATTTCTTCTGGTAGACACGCCCAGGTTTCTGTCTTGGGTACACATTAAGGAGTGGAATTGCTGAGTCAGAGGGCACGTAAATGCTCGTTTATAAGATTACACGACAGTGATCGTTCTACATTACGTGCCCTTCAGCCTGTGTAAGCTGATACTTAGTATCATCAGACTTCTTGCTTTTGGCCAATGAAACAATCTTGTAGTTTGCTGTAGCCTGTATGCATGTCTGAATCACCAGTGTCACTCAGTATCTCTGCAGGTGCTTTCTCTTTTGTGCAACAGCTGCTTTATCTTTTGCCCATTGTTTTTTTTTTTTTCCTTTCTTCTTACTGATTTGAGGTGTTCTTTATTTAATCTTGACATCAATTTTTTGTCAGTCATGTTTTGCAAGTATAGTCTCATACTGTGACTTTTTTTTTACCTGATTTAAATTGTCTTTTGACTTACAGAAGCTCTTAATCTTAATAATGAATTAAAATGTATCAGTCTTTTTCTTTCATGGTAGCACTTTTTTGTACTTTAAGAAATCCTCCCCTACTTTGAAATCAGAAATCCTCACCTATATTTTCTTCTAAAGATTTTAAAATTTTGCTTTAGATATTTGCTTTGACACAAGTTCTTAATCCATCTGGAGAGGATAATTTAATTTTGTGTGTATAATTTAATTTTTTCCATATGGATAACCAATTATATTCCAGGTACACATTGAAAACTCACTTCTTTCCCTGCTGGTTTGCCATGTGACCCGAGTCATTCATAGAAGGTCCATATGTGCACAGATATGTTTAGGAACATTCTATTTGTTCTACTGGTCATTTTTTTTTTTTTTTTTTTACCCCTGAACTAATACCACACAGCATCCCTTACTAAAGTTTTATAATGTCTTGCTACCTGGCAGAGCAAGCCTACCTTCCTTCTTTAGAAGACAATTCTAATGAATTCCAATTTTAGAAGCAAATGGACAAGTTCTTAAAGGCTCTTGTTGAGTTTTGGTTGGAGTTGTATTAAACCATTAGATAACTTGGGGGAGATTATATTATGATACTAAATTTTCCAATTCATAAACGTGGCCTCCCGATCAGTTATGCAACAATGCCTTTCCTGGGGGGCACGTCCCCACTGTCGCTGACAGCTATGCTGCCCGTGTTGTGCTGGATGGAAAAGCAGCGCATCTGGGCTTGTGGGGTATAGCTGGACAGGAAGGTTATGACCAATTACGTCCCCATGCCTATCCACAAACAGATGTATTCTTAATTTGCTTTTCTCCTGGCAGTCCTGCATCATTTGAAAATGTTCACGCAAAGTGGTACCCTGAAGTGCGACACCGCTGTCCCAACACTCTGTCGTCCTGGTGGGGACGAAACTTGACCTGAGGGATGATAAAGGCACGACGGAGAAACGGAAGGAGAAGAAGCTGACACCCATCACCTACCCACACGGCTTGGCCATGGCCAGGAAGATCGGTGCCGTCAAACGCCTTGAGCGCTCGGTGCTCACACAGCGAGGCCTCAAGACAGTGTGTGATGAAGCTATCCGGGCGGTTCTCTGCCCGCCACCCCCCGCACCCCCTGCGTCAAGAAGAAGAAGAGAGAATGCCTGCTGTCGTGAATGTCCGGGCCCCGGGACCCTTTATACGCTTTGCTCAAACGGTGGAGCCTTCGCACTCAGTGCCAAGTTTTTGTTACAGATTAGTTTTTCCATAAAACCGTCTTGAACCAATCAGTAATTTCTAGGTTATGTTTGTTTAAAGTGTAAGAGTTCAAACTTTCACATTCTATTAAAGTTTAGCCCTAAAAAAAAAAATTTATTAGGTTTTCTTTTATATCCTGCAGGAAAATTTTACAAATTTCTGCATACAGGGCTTTACAACTTTGGTTAGACTTATCTCGTTATATTTGTTGTTTTTGTTGCTATGTAAATGGTAGAAACATTTTAAAGTTTCTTGAGCATGTACAGAAACACAGTTGACATCTGTATATGCAGTGTGCGCACGGAGCTCACACTCAGCTACATGGCTCAACTCTTACTATTGCTAGTAATTTGTTTCCAGATTGTTTCTGATTTTCTAGATGGAAAATCATATCATCTGCAAAAAATAAATATCTGCTTTAATGTTTCCCTTGCCAATCCATGTCTTCCATTTCTTTTTCTTGAATTATTTCACTCTCTGAGAGCTTTCGTTCTTTTGTCTGATTTTACGGCAAATGCATAAATAGGATCCTCTTCACCATCCGTGCCTTTTCCCCGGACGCCTCATCCACGGGCGTGACGTCGCTGAGCGTAGCAGCTCCTCAAGCTCCTTTTATCCCAGCTCTCCCCTGGCCCCGGAGCCCAGCATCCAACCCCCCCCCCCCATCAAGATGCCCCGGGGACATCACACAGCTCTCTGCTCACTGAGTTCAAAGATGAAGCTGCTTCCCATGCTGCATCCTCTGTCCACAAGGGCCTCGCCTGTACACCCCGGAGCCTTGGTGTACACTCAAGTGTACACCCCCCACCTCGAGTCACCAACACCCAGCACATTCTACCTCCAGAGAAAATCTTAGGTGGGTCCAGTGGTTAATCGGGAGATTGGGATTGACGTGTACGCACTGATATGTATAAAATGGATAACTAATGAGAACCTGCTGTAGAGCACAGGGAACTCTACCTCACTTCGCTGTACAGTAGAAACTAACGCAACACTGTAAACCAACTTATACCCCACTAAAAAAAATTAAAGAGAAAAAAAGACTTCGCCTTCCGACGCAGGGGGTGCAGGTTCGCTCCCTGGTTGGGGAGCTAAGACCCCACATGCCTCGCAGCCAAAAACCCAAAACACAGCACAAAAGCAATGTTGTAACAAATTCAATAAAGACTTCAAAAATGGTCCTCGTCAAAAATACCTTTTCAGAAAAACCCGTAGCTCCGCCCTCCTCTCCCTTCCTCTGCTCATCCAGCAAGTGCCCCGGATTCGGGCGCCATCCCCTCCTTCCCGACCGCGGCCACAGCCCTCCCCCTCCCCCTCCTTGTCCTGGCTGTGCGCGCTCCCAATCCTCTCCATCTCCGGGGAGAAGGATCCTTTCCGAAACGCGCAGAGCGCCCACTCCCGACCCCACTTAGAGGCCTCTGACGGCCTCTCGCCGCTGCTCTCGAGGTGACTGTAAAGAGCCCGACCCGCCGGCCGCGCTGGCTCCTCGGTCCCCCTCCCGCTGTCCCCTCCTTGGGCACTCTGGCCCCGACACGCTTTCCGAGGCCTGACAGCTCTAGTCTGTTACTGAACCCCTGGCCTGCGCACGTCTAACATCCTCTCACGAGTCACGGGCGGAAGCTCTACCACTCCTGGAAAGACCCGGCAGAAGACACGGGTGCAAGGAGCAGCAGCAGGTGCAGGGTGTAGCGTGCGGCTCGGTACCGGCCCCCACAGCACGCTCAGCGAAGCCCTCTTTTCAGGAGCCCAAACTGAGGCTGGCCGGGCGGGTGGCTACCTCGGAGGGGCAGGGATGGCGGCAGGCGCGCCCCCGGGACAGGTGGGACCTCACGTGTGCAAAGGCGGGAACGGCATCAGCCTCCCTGCCCACGGAGGGGCCCAGAGAGGGGGCTGGGGTCCAGCTGGCAGCCCCGCGCTGACTCCTACTCAGGCCGGGCCGCCAGGAAGGGAGAGCTTGTTTCCTGTCCCTCTCCCACCCACTTTGCCAACTGCCAGCATTGTGAGGCAGGGGCCATGGCATCAAGGTCCCGCATACCCGGACACACAGCTGGTCCGGGCCGGCCACGTGCACTGGGCCGGTCCTGAGCCCGGCCGTTCCCGGCGCCCCCGTCCGCGCGGGTGGCCAGGGTGAGGACGGACGGAAGCCAGCACTGGGGACCAGCAGTGTGTCTGCGTCTCCATCCAGGAGGGCCTGGCCCGCCCCAGCGCTGTGGAGGTGAACGCCAGCTCCCAGCCCCCAGGCGAGCCCGCCCTGCCGTCCCACCCACCCTCCTGCTGAAACGTCGGGCTGCCCCGTGGGCGGCGTCTTCCCGCGCCCGCAGCCCGTCTGGTCCCCCGCCCGCCCGACGGGCCGGCAGCTGGGTTGTTAACAGCAACGCCGGTAACATAATGGCGTCTATCGAACGCCTTGCTTGTGATGTGCGTGGCACCGAGCTGAGCATTTTACACGCATTATCTCAACTGACCCCACGGCAGCTCCCTCAGCACTTGTTTCCTTGTAAGATTCTTCAGAATTCCCGAGACTCCGCTTGTTATGCTTGAGCTAGTTGCGCTCCAGAGACGGAGGCTGCCTGGCCAAGGTCACCTAGCAACTCGGCGGTGGGGGAGGCTCCATCCTCCGTGCAGCCCGACACCCGCCTCCCGAGCCGGGCGCCCGCTCCTTTCTCCACGGTGGGTGCTGCCCTCCCCACCGCCCCCCGTGCCCTCGTGGCTCCAGGCTGTGAGCACAAGGCCAGGGTCAGTTCGAGGCTCTGGCGGCACCACGTTTCAGGCAGAGACCAGGGTGCGGTCCTCTCCGGGGCCTGCCTACCCGTCGGTTAAAGGGGCCACGTGAGCTGGGGTCAAGGGTCAGGGCACAGCTGCCAGAGGCCAGCGTGTGGCCGGGGTCAAAGTCAGCGTGTAACTGGGTCAGGGGCTGGAACACCCCTGGGTTCCGGAGTGGTTGTGTGGCTGGGTCAAGAGTCAGTGTGCGGCTGAGGTCAGGGGTCAGTGGGTGGCCAGCCACCGTCATGAGGCTGACCCCAGCGAGAACCAGACCCTCGACCTGCCCCATCAGGCCAGCCCCCCTTTGCCCACGGCCCAAGAGTGGAGAGCTCAGTGGGACGGGGCGGGGGTTCCCTAGGGCCAGGTGACCTGCACGGGGCCCCCAGGGAGCCCCAGGGGTGGTCTGCTGCTGGGCTGGGTGGGGCATAAAGAGGAAGGAAGGGGGTCTCCAGGGCAGCTCCGGGCCCTGGCCCCTTGCACCCCCACCCCAGGGCCACCAGGACCCCTCCAGGGCAGAGCAACCCCAGCCCCTCTGCTCAGGCGCCACCACGCCTCGTGGGACCCAATGCGGCCTCTGCTGGCCCGAGAGCGCCAGCCGGCTGCCAGGAGGCCGTCCGCTTCCCTACACCCTCCCCGGGCTTCCCTCCCGCGGGACGCTTCCCAGCGCGGAACGTGGAAACCCTCTTCAGTCTTCAGAGCCACCCCGGACGCCTGCGAGCCCTGCCGCATCCCCGCCGGGGCAGTCACGTCCGAGACCCCTCGGCACGCACGTCGCCTCGCCTCGTCCCTGCGGGACTCAAGCCGCGGGGCGGCCGGGGGACACAGGTCGGGTAGGAAGGCTCACGGCCTCCGAGTTGAGCGGCAGCAACTCCTGTGCACGAGGAGGTGGGCTCCTCCTCACACCCCGGAGGGGAGGGGCTCCGCGCGCCCGCGCGCCTGCGCACTCGTGAGCCTCCCTTCCCGAGGGGCGAGCGGCCAGGGCCGGCCCGGGGCGGATCCCTGAAGGCGGGGCTCAGCTCTGCTGCCACAGCCGCCCCGCTGTCTGGGTTCCCTCCAGCTGGCGCAGGCGACAGGACTCCTCACTAACAACCAACCTTCCCTCTGAAACGCCAGGAGGGGCAGGAGTGCGTGCCCAGCCCTGCACCGCGACACACCCCCTCTCCTGCGGCCGCAGGAGCCCCGCCCAGGACTCACAGCCTGCGGGGGAGTCGGACTCGTTAAGATAATTTCCTGGCCGGAGTCATCACCTTCGGCCGGCAGAGGCCGTCCAACTCCCTCAGCAAGGGTCAGAAGGCTGCCGGCCCCGGGGGACCCTTCGCCCGAGGAGAGGCGAGGCCGGAGATCAACCCTGCCCAGTGACGAGGGACGAGCTGGCACCCCCGGCCCCGAGCCCTCTGCAGGCACAACTCAGGCGCAGGGCACATCCCCGGGGCCGAGGTGGTCACTCGCCACTTTCCTGGCGAAGAGATCACGTCTCAGAGAGGCAGGGCGCCTGCAGACACGCGGCACAGCCGCGGCTGGGGGCCTGGCTGGCGGCGCGGGGCCAGGCTCACCACGATATGGGCGTGCCAGGGCTCAGGGCCAGGCGCGCTGGCTGGAGAGGCAGGGCGCCCTGGTGCCTGACGGGCCCGAGCAGCTGAGGGCTTTGGGGTGACTGCACCTGGGCGGGGTGCAGGACAAGCTCATGGCCAGAAGCAGGTGGTCACAGGCCTAAAGGCTGGACAGGACCACCCAGGTGGAAGCCTAGGCAGCTGGGCAGCCAGAGCTCCCAAGGCCAGCAGCGCCCGGCAGGTGACCCCCTCCTGCCTGCCCTGCCGGGCTGGCTCTGGGCCAGGCGGCCCCTTAACTGTCTGAACACTGGCTGCTCCTGGCGGGCACCACAGGCCCTGAAACTCACCCCCGTCACCGGAACCAGGAAAACTTCCCTGGCACCTGGGAGGCCCTGGTCACCCGCCAGATGTGATCCGGGTGTGACGAGAGGTGCCAGACGGGCCTTCCTGTCTGAAAGACACAGGAGCGTGCGCACGCACCGCTACGGGCCGAACATCCGGACCCCCAGATTCACGGGAAGCCCTGACTCCCAGTGTGGCCGTATTTGGAGATGGGGCCTCTGAGGAGACCATCGAGGTTACACGAGGCCATCAGGGTGGGGCCTGATGAAGAGGTAGTAGGGAGAGGGACTTCTCTGGTGGTGCGGTGGTTGAGAGTCCGCCTGCCGACGCAGGGGACACGGGTTCGAGCCCCGGTCCGGGAAGATCCCACGTGCCGCGGAGCAACTAAGCCCGTGCGCCACAGCTACTGAACCCGCGCTCTAGAGCCCGCGTGCCACAACTACTGAACCCGTGTGCGTAGAGCCCGTGCTCCGCAACAAGAGAAGCCACCACAGTGAGAAGCCCGTGCACAGCAACGAAGAGCAGCCCCCGCTCGCCGCGACTAGAGAAAAGCCCGCGCATGGCAAGGAAGACCCAACATAGCCAAAAATAAAAAAATAAATTTGTATTAAAAAAAGAAGAAGAGGAGGTAGGGAGGGCCCGGCTCCCCCCGCCCCAGCGCGCGCACCGGGAAGAGGTGGTCCGAGGGTGCCTGCAGCCCACGGGGGGCCCCCCAGAACCCAACCACATGGGCACCAGCCTGCAGACCTGTGAGGAGTCACACTTGTGGAGAAATCCCGTCTCAGTGTGAAACGGAACGTGCAGTCAAGGAGGGGAGGGGGGAACAGGGAAGGACACTTCCTCGGACTGATGCCCACTCATCAAGACTGTGCAGCTGGGGGGAACGGGGCGCCCCCGTGTCCTCATGCCGCACAACAGAGACCCTGGAGCCTTAGGAGCTTGGGGGTCCGGGCCCCACCCCTAGAATCTGAGCCACCACAGTCACGTTTACATCAATCAGAGTGGACCCTAGGCCAGCAAGGTACTGTGAAGGTTAGGAGGGAGGCAGGGGTTAAGAAAAGGAACGGCCCACTGAACGCGTATCAGGACCCTCAACTTGCATGGCCCGAATAACAGAGAACCATAACCGCCAGGCGTATGACAGCTCCCACCTCGCTAACCCTTTCAGTCAAATGGAAAGACGGCTGGTCTAGCATTTTCAGCGACTAGGTTTGCAAAGCCCCCAGTCGCGGTCGGTAAGCACGCAGGCTCGGGGGACGCCGACGGGTACAAGCTTCTGGAAGCCCAGGCTGTGCACAGCAACTTGCAGACCCTCGGCCTCAGCATCCTCTCCCGTGACCAACACACTCTAGCCCACAAGCGCGGCAGTGGCGGGAGCGCGTGCGCAGGTCCGCGGGGGCTTCGGGGGTCGCCTCCCCCTGCCAGTTCCAGCCCAGGAGGTCGCCTCTGTACGGCGGGCTGGAACAGGCTCGGCGGAGGCGGGCCCTCCAGGAGGCCCTGCTTGATGCTTTCGAGCCCAAGGACAGCGGGGACCAGAGGGCGACGCCAGCCGCTCAGGGAAGCACCCGGATGGACGGGGCAGGGGGCGGCTGGAGGGTCGACAGACTGAAGACTCCGCTCGGCTGGAAGAAGTCCCGGGGTCTGAACTTGCTGGGGCGCGTGGGCCTAGCACCACTTCTGGGCCTGGCCACGGGGAGGGGGGCCGCTGGAGGGCGGGGCGCCGCCGCAGAGGGACAAGGGCCGGGGCAGAAGGACCCGGATGGGAAGGAAGGGTGCCAGCAGGTGGAGGGCGGGGCAAACTCCGACACGCCCCGCCCCCCAGGCTCGCAGCCCCCGCGGCCCAGGGCTGAGGGTGGAATCCAGCTCAGGACCAAGAGACAGAATTACCCTTCACATCTGAGTCTCTGGGAAAAGTGAACGCGCTACAGATCCACAATCCAGTGGCTGGATCATTTCGCAGAACGAGTGATAAACGAACAATCTGAAAAAGAAAAGGCTTTCCTGGCCAAGTCACCAAAGGCAGAAACCACTAAAGGCAAATTGATGTGATGACAAAGAAACTTTAAAACATCTCTCTGCACAAAACCCCCAAACCCCCAAACAAGCAAAGCACCAGAAACAGAAAAGCTACGGACAGCTGAGTCACAGGGAAAGATTTTCAAAGGCCAATAAACACATGAGAAAGCTTCAAGAGTAATTACAGAAACTTTAAAAAAATGTTAGGACGCGATATATTTTTCATCTGTCCGATTGGCATATTAAAGACTTTACCAGGCGGGGTTGGAGGCTGTGAAGGAAGATGCATTCACCTGCACGGCTCGGGCACTCTCCATCAGGGAGAGGGACTTGGAAATTGCTCTCACATTTGAGACGTCTATTCCCTTTGGCCCTGCTGTTCTGCTTCCACATCCAAGGCGAGCTGTTAACTGAAAGGGGCGATTTCAGCTCCAGGGGGAGGCGTCTGTGTGGTGGAAGTGGGTCCCTGGAGACCTATTAGGGGAACAGAACTGGTGGGTGGGCTGCAAACCAGCCCCCAGGGCCCCTCGAGCTCCACGCCTGCCCGTGGGGGCCACCGGGGGCCCTGAGCGCCGCCAGGGGCTCGGCTGTGAGGGGGCGGGCGCTGGGCGGGCGCGCGGGGGACAGGCCGGGAGGGCCCAGGGTGGCGAGGGGGCCTTCACATCGCACCAGGCGAGAGCTGATGGAAGGCTTCACGCCCAGGCTGGCGAGGTCGCCTCTGCGGACAGACAGTGGAGGAGGACGCGGAGTGTCCGTTTTTACTCCCCTCGCTTCTGTGTACCTTACTTTCGTAACTAAATCCCCAATGGAAGATTTATTTTTTTGAGATGAAAACAAGATCAGGCCTGGCCCAGCCGCCCACTCCCAGCCCTCTCGTCACTGGCAGGCTGGCCGGACTCAGCCGGAGCCGGGCTGGGCAGCGCGAGGGGGCCGGGCGGCTGGGAAGGGGGAGCGACGCTGTGTCCCAGGAACACTCCCTGAGCTACGGAGAGGGCCAGGAAGGGGGACAGGGAAGTCCGGGGCTGGTCAGGGGCAGGGACTGGTCTGGGCGGGGAGCGGGGAGGGCCGGGGCTTCACCTTTGACCCGGGGAGGGGCGGGGTTGTGCGGGCGGCGAGAGGGCGTGAAGTCAGGGGTACTCGTGAGCTTTGAGGGGAGAATTCACCTGCCCAGGGAAAGGGTGCAGAGACCAGGACAGGGCCGGGGAAGCCTCCTTACCGTAAAAGGAATCCCCCCAAATGATCATGCATTTCACACCTTCCCACTTGCAAACTCAACGCTGTTTGTTTGGGGATCTGAACGACATGGTTTCCAAAAAAAACGTAAGGAACAGTGAAACCCACACTAAAAAGGATGCCCCCAGACACCTGCGAAGGACTGCCCTGGTCCGGGGGGGCAGAGACAGGGAATCTCTGAAGTGCGGGATCCGTGTGGGCACCAGGTGTCCCAGTGAGGACACCCGCGTCCCACACGGAGGGAACCGCGACAATTAGGAACGCGTCCACTCGCACCAGCGCACGAGAAAGGCGCTGATGAAGGAAGAAAAACGGCCCCTCCCTGCGGCCCCTCCCCGCCCCACCCCATCCCGGCACGGCGGGGGTGGGGGGGGACTTTGCCGTTTGCCTCCTCCGCACCCACAGCCCCATAAACCCAGGAAACAGATGCAGACGTCTGGAGGCCAGGCGAGAAGAGCAGCTTTTAACCCACCAGCAATCCTTAAGCTGCAGCGGGAGGCATGCCTCCGAGCCGGGTCCTGGGCAGCTGACCAGTTCCCCGGAATCTCACGGCAAACAGGGGTCCGCTTTGGCCTTGACTTCCGTGAGGCCCCACACGGGTCCTCGCAGCCCGGCCACTCGGGTATCTGTCTGCCCTACGCCGACCCCAGTAAGCGGTGACATCTGATCGGGCGCGGGACCCCCGCGCCTTCTCTTAACGCTGGGGTCTCGTTAAAAGACAGACTGTGACTCAGCATGTCCGGGTGAGGGCTGAGATGGCGACTTTCTCACAGGCCCCCGTGATGTCCTGTCTGCGGGCCACACTGAACTATCCAGGGCTCATCTGGCTCTAACTTTCTTCACCCCCTGCTGCTTTAGGGTCCTTCCACGAGGCATCTCACTGGCGAATTAGCTACTCCACGGCGTTCACCTGCCCATTTCCTTAGCCGGTTGTTCCAGACGGGCCTGCGGGCTGTCTCCAGCATGGGAGCTCGTCCGGGGACATGGGGTCTTCAGGGTGGGCTTGCCCTTGCCTTGCAGAAACCCCCTTGGTCAGCAACGGGTCCACCATCCCAGCCAAGAAGGACCACCAATGCAGGCGTTACCCAGTTTTTTATTTTTACCAACCTGGTGAGCAGACGTGAACCCCTGCACTTTATTTTGCATTTTTCTTACACACAGGACTTTCTCCTTCCGCGTGTTTTAGCCTTTGGAGTTTCTTCCCCACAGAGTTTTACACGCTCTCTGTTAAGGCAATCCCTAGACATTATACTTTTTGTCGTTGTGATGAATAATATGTAATTCATTATATTTATTACATTTTCTAACTGGTGTGGAGAAATGCTATTGATTTTCATAAGTTGATCTTGTATCCACCAACCGTGCTCAGTTATTAGATTGTAACATTTATATTGTGATGCTTCTTTTATATGACATATGTCTAAAACGTCATCTATGTAAATGACATACAAGTATAATGAATGAAGTGACGTGTATATTTACATAAGACATAATAACAGTTTCATCTCTTCTCTTTACAATCCTCACCCCTCTGAGGTCTGCTTCTTTCCTCCTGGTGTCAGCCTGGCCCTCCGGTTCCATGTTAAACACCAGTAATGAATGAAGGCACCTCTGCCTCTAACAGAACCTTTAAGAGAATGTGTCTAAAGCTCCTGCGTTAAGTAGAGTGTTTTGGTGTATTACCTTTATTAAGCTAAGGAAGCTCCCTTCTATTCCTACTTCATCAAGAAGTCTTACTGTTGTTGTTGTTGTTGTTGAAATTGATGTTTTCATTATAAATAGATGTTGAATTTTATCAATGATTTCTCAGAATCAATTGAAATAATCATGAATTTTCTCCTTTAATAAATCATGAAAACATTAATATGTTTTCTAACGTGAAAACATCCTTGCATTCCTGAGATAAACCCTACCAGGTTATAACATATATTTTAAAATACATTTATACTCTATTAAGGCATTTGCATTTATACTTTGTAAGTAATACGAGTTTCTTTTCTTTTCCTTTTTAAAAATTCAATTTAGGAATCAAGATTACACCAGCCTCCTAAAATGAGCTGAGCAGTTTTTACTCTTTTTGGACATTCTAAAATGACTTGGATAAGATAGGAATTAACTACCACTTAAGAGTTTGGTAGAAATCCCCCATAAAACAGTCTGGGTTGGGGGCTCATTGGGAAGGGAAACAGTAGACTTTGATTTATTTAATAATCATTGGTTTATTCAAATTTTCTATTTATTTTTGCACCATTTTTTTCATTTTCTATATTCCTAGAAACTTATCTACATCACTAGGCTTTCCAATCTATCAGCAAATAATTATTTATTATACCTTTTTATTGTTGTAAAAAGTCTGTTGTATCCAAAGTTAATTTCCCTTTTTCATTCTGTGAGTATATATTTTTATATTTTTTCTCTCTCCCTTGCCCTCTCTCTGCTTTGAGTATAGTCAGTTCTGTTGATCTCTACTTCAGTGAATTCTGATCTTTATTATTTCCTTCCTTCTTGCTGTGGGTTTGCTATGTTGATTTTTGTCTAATATCTTTCTTTGAATGTCTAGTGCATTTTTTCTACATTTTTTATTCCTAGTCATTTTATTTAAAACCAAAAATTTCCTAGTATTTGGTAAAGTAGCAGGATACAAAATTAATGCACAGAAATCTCTGGCATTCCTATACACTAAAGATGAAAAATCTGAAAGTGAAATTAAGAAAACACTCCCATTTACCACTGCAACAAAAAGAATAAAATATCTAGGAATAAACCTACCTAAGGAGACAAAAGACCTGTATGCAGAAAAATTATAAGACACTGATGAAAGAAATTAAAGACAATACAAATAGATGGAGAGATATACCATGTTCTTGGATTGGAAGAATCAACACTGTGAAAATGACTCTACTACCCAAAGCAATCTACAGATTCAATGCAATCCCTATCAAACTACCACTGGCATATTTCACAGAACTAGAACAAAAAATTTCACAATCTGTATGGAAACACAAAAGACCCCGAATAGCCAAAGCAACCTTGAGAACGAAAAATGGAGCTGGAGGAATCAGGCTCCCTGACTTCAGTCTATACTACAAAGCTACAGTAATCAAGACAGTAAGGTACTGGCAGAAAAACAGAAATATAGATCAATGGAACAGCAGAGAAAGCCCAGAGGTAAACCCACGCACATATGGTCACCTTATCTTTGATAAAGGAGGCAAGAATATACAGTGGAGAAAAGACAGCCTCTTCAATAAGTGGTGCTGGGAAAACTGGACAGGTATATGTAAAAGTATGAAATTAGAACACTCCCTAACACCATACACAAAAATAAACTCAAAATGGATTAAGGACCTAAATGTAAGGCCAGACACTATCAAACTCTTAGAGGAAAACATAGGCAGAACACTCTATGACATATATCACAGCAAGATCCTTTTTGACCCACCTCCTAGAGAAATGGAAATAAAAACAAAAATAAACAAATGGGACCTAATGAAACTTAAAAGCTTTTGCACAGCAAAGGAAACCATAAACAAGACCAAAAGAGAACCCTCAGAATGGGAGAAAATATTTGAAAATGAAGCAACTGACAAAGGATTAATGTCCAAAATTTACAAGCAACTCATGCAGCTCAATAACAAAAAAACAAACAACCCAATCCAAAAATAGGCAGAAGAACTAAATAGACATTTCTCCAAAGAAGATATACAGATTGCCAACAGACACATGAACGAATGCTCAACATCATTAATCATTAGAGAAATGCAAATCAAAACTACAGTGAGAGATCATCTCACACCGGTCAGATTGGCCATCATCAAAAAATCTAGAGGGCTTCCCTGGCGGCGCAGTGGTCGAGAGCCCGCCTGCCGATGCAGGGGAAACGGGTTCGTGCCCCGGTCCGGGAGGATCCCACGTGCCACGGAGCGGCTGGGCCCGTGAGCCATGGCCGCTGAGCCTGCGCGTCCGGAGCCTGTGCTCTGCGATGGGAGGGGCCACAACAGTGAGAGGCCCGTGTACCACACACACACAAAAACTCTAGAAACAATAAATGCTGGAGAGGGTGTGGAGAAAAGGGAACCCTCCTGCACTGTTGGTGGGAAAGTAAATTGATACAGCCACTATGGAGAACAGTATGGAGGTTCCTTAAAAAAACTAAAAAGAGAGCTACCATACGACCCAGCAATCCCACTACTGGGCATATACCCTGAGAAAACCATAATTCAAAACGAGTCATGTACCAAAATGTTCACTGCAGCTCTATTTACGATAGCCAGGACATGGAAGCAACCTAAGTGTCCATCATCGGATGAACGGATAAAGAAGATGTGGCACATATATACAATGGAATATTACTCAGCCATAAAAAGAAATGAAATTGAGATATTTGTAGTGAGGTGGATGGACCCAGAGTCTGTCATACACGGTGAAGTAAGTCAGAAAGAGAAAAACAAATACTGTATGCTAACACATATCTATGGAATCTAAGGGGAAAAAAAAGGTCATGAAGAACCTAGGGGTAAGACGGGAATAAAGACACAGACCTACTAGAGAATGGACTTGAGGACACGGGGAGGGGGAACGGTAAGCTGGGACAAAGTGAGAGAGTGGCATGGACACATATACACTACCAAACGTAAAACAGATAGCTAGTGGGAAGCAGCTGCAGAGCACAGGGAGATCAGCTGGGTGGTTTGTGACCACCTAGAGGGGTGGGATAGGGAGGGTGGGAGGGAGATGCAAGAGGGAAGAGATATGGGAACATATGTATATGTATAACTGATTCACTTTGTTATAAAGCAGAAACGAACACACCATTGTAAAGCACTTATACTGCAATAAAGATGTTAAAAAAAAAACAACCAAAAATTTCCTAGTAAATTGTGTGTGACCACAACAATTTCAGATTGTTGATTTATGAAGATTTAATAGTTTTCAGATTTTCTGTTTTAAACCGAGGGGTAGTTAGTAATGTGTAATTTAGTCTTTGGCCACACGGGATTCTTTGGTGGCTTCTTTTCATCATTAAGTTGTGATTTTATTCCACTGTGTTGCCAAACAAAACCTCTATGAAGGTGACTTCAGGGGAGCAAGGCCTCCTTTGCGGCCTAACCAATGGCCGGTCTTTTGTGTGTGCTCAAAAAGGATGTGTGTTCTCTGTCTGTGTGGAGTGTAGATCTCTGTATAGCACAAAGCCAAACTTACTGGTTGAATGGCTCAGCTGTTTTAGGCCAATCCCGTTAAAACGGCGGGGATACTGGGATTAAGGGGTCTCGTGCTGTGACATCTTTTCCCTGCCACCTTCTCTTCTCTCTGCCGTAGTGTGGGGCAAGGTCCGGGTCCAAAAGGGCGCAGCGGGAGGGATGCAAATGAAGTTTAGAGAAGGCTGGAAGGGAAGGTTCTGCATGAGTCAGGGCTCTCCAGAGAAGCACGGCCAATAGGGTGCAGACGGACAGACAGAGGGACGGAAAATGATGACAAGGAATGGCCTCACGCGGTTCTGGAGGCTGGCGGGTCCTGAGGCCTGCAGGGTAAGCGGGCAGCTGCACGCAGAGGGGCGTGGGAGCCCCGAGCCCCGAGCCGGCTGCACCGCCCTGCGCGTCTCTTCCGTTAGGCTGTTCTCCAGTTGTGTCCTTTATGATAAACCGGTCACCTAGTAGGCCAACTGCTTTCCTGAGGTCCCCAGGCGGGGGGTCGGGGGAGCCCCCAGCACGCGGTCAGCCAGGCGGAAGCGTGGGCAGCCGGGCTTCCCCACCTGCAGCTGCCTTTGAAGAGTGGGGAGGGGGGTCATCTTATGTGACCGACCCCCAACCCTGGGGCCTGACAGCAACTCTCATCTTCGGCGTCCGAACGGGTTGTTGGACACCCAGCTGGCGTCAGAAAACCAGAGCCAGTATCAGGGAAAAAGCCTCCAAGGACTTATAAAGGCTTGTGTTTTCTCTGCAGAGTAAGAGATAAAGTCATTTACCGAGAGGAAACATGGTTCAATAATCTAAAAAGAAAGATGTAAATGTTCAGTGGACTATTAAATCCCAACTTTGAAGAGACAGTGTGGTCTGATTATTAAGCCTAGAACTGATTTCCATCGTCCCCGCTTTGCTAACTGGTGACCTTGGGAAGTCCTTCAGCTCTGCTCTGCCTCTGTGTCGTCATCTGTACAATGGGAGTGTGGCGGGCCCTGCCTTGGAGTTCTTGCAAGACTCAAGGGAAGGTTCCCGGCTGTCCTTAGCCCACACTAATTATTAAAAACCCAAGAGAAGAGATTAAAAAGCCTTAAAATATTTTTAACAAGGTGACCAGTTACAAAATCAATAGGCAAAAATCCAAAGCTTTCCTAAACACCAGCAGCAATAAGAAAGGAAATAACACAGATGGGCCTCCAACCACAAAAACAAAAAAATGCCAGAGAGGATGTAACAGAAACAAACCCTGAAGTTCACCTGGACGTCCACAAAAGCGCACCCTCTGGCAAACATGTAGACTTATTAGGAAACGAGAGTAATTAAAGACAGTTTGTTATCAGAGTAGTAGTTTTTCAGAAGACAATGAAATAGAACAGACAATGCAAAAACAGCCCTGAACCTCTAAGGGAAAAGTGTGACGCCACAGAGAAGCCATAATAAATTGCTGGTGAAACAACAGACTAGGACATAAATGGTGCTGGGAAATTGGTTGTTCACATGGAAATTTTCACTGAATTCCCTATGTCATGCCATGTGCAAGAATAAATTCCAAATGGACTAATAAACGCGTAAATCTGAAAAGAAGCATCCTTAACATTAGGGAAAAACTAAGAAGATATCTTTAATTGTTTGGGGGAAGGGAAGAGCTGCTTGAACAAGGCACGAAGGATAAGATTAATTAATTTTACTGCAATAAATGAAGGTTTTAGATGATAAAAGACACCATCAACAAAGCAAACAGAAGGGAGAAGATCTGTGCGAAGCACATGACTAACGGAGAATTCATATCTAGCTTTAAAAAGAACTCCCACAAATCAGCAAGAAAAGGACAAAAATCCGAATAGAACACGGGCAAAGAATATGAACAGGGAATTCAGAGGAGAATCAATCTAAATAAATAAACACGAAAACATAATACAGCTCATGAAAACTCAGGAAATGCATATTAAAACCATAATAAGATGCCCTTCCACAGCCATCACCTTAGTGGCAAATATGAAGCGTGACAATAAATCGGTGCTGGTGGGAGTCTGGAGCACCGGGGACCGCCAGGCTCTGCGGGGGGGGCGGGGGGGGCGCAAGCTGGCACCGAGGCACTGAGAGCACCTTGGTGTTGCCGCGTAGGGTCACGGGTGTGCACACGTCCCATGACCCAGACGCCCCACTGCTGGGTATCAGCCCAGAGAACCCCTCACGCGCGTGTAGAAGGACAGATAGACAAGGATGGTCCCTCTTTGTAATGGCAAAAAACAATAGTAAGAAAACGGAAGCCAGCGAAGTGTTCATCAACAGGAAAGTGCAGACACGTGTCACAAGCTGTGCACTTTCGCGCAGCAGAGACAGCAGACGGTGTATCGCCATCCGCATACCGTGAAGAACAGCGGGCGAGGAAACGAGACTTGCAGCCCGATAATATAAAGTTTCAACGATGCAAAACAGTTCTATACATTGTTTACAAGACGCATACGCATTTGGCAAAAGTATAAAACTGAATGACTCACAGAAGGAGAGAAAACATTTGCAAATCACTTCCTGACTAGAGGGTAATATCCAGGAGGTATAGAGAACTCCTAAAACTCAACAACAAACAAGCCTGATTCAAAAATAGGCAAAGGACTTGAATAGCCATTTCTCCAAAGAAATACACAGATGGTTAAAAAGCACATGAAAAGATGCTCAACATTAGGGAAATACAAATCAAAACCACAATGAGATATCACCTCACACCCATTCGGATGGATACTATCGTAACAACAGAAAATAACAGGTGTTGGCGAGGACGTGAAGAAACGGGCACCCAAGGGCACTGCTGGTGGGAATGCAAAATGATGCAGCCACTGTGGAAAACAGTGTGGCGTTTCCTCGAAAATGAAACAGAAATACCCTATGACTCAGAAATGCCACTTCTGGGTATATAACCCAAAGAACTGAAAGCAAGGTCTTGAGATACGTGTACAACCCACTTTCACAGCAGCATCATTTATTTATTTATTTATTTTTGGCTGCGTTGGGTCTTCATTGCTGCACGCGGGCTTTCTCTAGTTGCGGCGAGCGGGGGCTACTCTTCGTTGCGGTGCGCGGGCTTCTCATTGCGGTGGCTTCTCTTTGTTGCGGAGCACGGGCTCTAGGTGAGTGGGCTTCAGTAGTTGTGGCACGCGGGCTCAGTAGTTGTGGAGCACGGGCTCCAGACGTGCAGGCTCAGTAGCTGTGGCGCACGGGCTTAGTTGCTCCGCGGCATGTGGGATCTTCCCGGACCGGGGGTCGAACCCGTGTCCCCTGCACTGGCAGGCGGATTCTCAACCACTGCGCCACCAGGGAAGCCCCCACACGCATTATGTACAATAGATAAAACACGGAAGCAACCCGTGTCCATGGGTGGATGACGGATAAAATGTGGTACGTCCATGGACCTGGGGGTTGTTACGCTTAGTGAAATAAGTCCAACAGAGAAAGACAAATACCGTATGGTTCCGTTTACGTGAGGTCCCTACAGGAGTCACATCCGTAGAGGCAGAAAGTAAATGGCGGGGCCAGGGGCTGTGGGGGAGATGGGAAGTGAGTGTTGACGGGGACAGGGTTCCAGTTTCACAAGGTAGAAAGCATTGTGGTGATGGTTACACGGTGACGTGAATGCACCTACTACCACTGAACTGGACACTTAAAAAATGGATAAGGTGGTAAATTTTACGTTATGTGTATTTTACCACAGTAAGAAAAGGAAGGAGAAACTGAATGGCGGTTAGAACAGTGAAGGAGACACGGAGGAAACAGATTCAAGAGGAAAAAGAGAGTTTAAGTGTAATAGCTTCTAACAATCTCAAATAAACTGTGGCATAATAATAAAGCTTGTTAAATTTGCCAAATTATAGTGGTAAGTACATGGATACTCACTATCTTGTTCTCCTCACTTTTCAGTGTTTTGAGATATTTCACAATAAAGAAGAAAATAGATGAACTAAGTCATGAACCCCAAACTCTAGAAAATGAACAGCAACAGCAAATAGCCAAAAAGGGGAGGAAAAAATTAATAAGAGAGGAAATTACTTTTGTATTTTTAAATTTCATTGGTATTTATCAATAAAACCAAAGCTTTCAAGAGACTCACAAAATTGGCCCCTGGCCCGTCTTTGTAAGCAAGAGGGAATATGGGGAATGTAAATCCATTTCAGGAAGAAATGGAATTTAACTTCAGGTAAAGAGGAGATTTTCAAAAAACATAAGAACATGTCTTGTACAGTTACTATCACTACATTTTAGATGATTAATGAAATGGACAACTTTCTAGGAAAATGTAAATAATAAAAATCAGCCCAAGAAAAAGCAGACAATCTGAAGCGCTCAATCAGCTTCACATAAACTGAAAGTGTAACCAAAGACCTATGTGTGAAATACCACCAGGACGGGTTGGTTCTGTGGCTGGATTCTACCCAAGCACCTCATGCACCTTATTGGGGAACACGGAAACAGGGCAGCGCGCCGAGTCCGCTGGCCGACGGACTGGGTGCTGTCCCGAGCCCCCTCCTTTCCCATCTAACGACCGAGAGGGGCTGGAAAGATGAACTCCTCACTTGCTCTTCTTCCTTTGAAGATGGAGGTTCCCGTAGGACGTTCTGGTCAACGAAACACAAGCAGAAATTTTCTGGGAGCCCCAGGGCAAGTGTTTATATGTTCGCAGTCAACGCGGACAGTCATCCGGTGCTTCCTCCGCTGTCCTTGCCAGGGCCCTGGCGCCCGGAGCTGGGGGGGCCGGCTGCTCCCAAGGCTGGGCGGCCAAGGGGACGCAGAGGCACAGCAGCGGCCACCTACCTCTATGCCTCCTCGTCACAGATACCGTCGAAAGGTCTTACTTATTACTATGGCTGAGCTTCTCTAAAATAAGCACAAACCTGACTTAAAACCCAGTTAAAGACACCCTAAGCAAGTTACAGCCAATCTCATATAAACAGATGGAACTAATCTCAAATAAAACACTAGCAAGTCAAAGCCAGCAACGCATTAAGGTAAGACGCCAGGCAGGGTTCAGTCCAGGAATTTAAGGATAATGTAACGTTAGGAAAGTCACCAGTGTTATTCACAGACGAAAGGAGAAAAGCTACATGTTCGTCTCAGTAGATGCTAAACGACACATTCGATGAAATTCAAAGCTAACTCATAGTAAACATTCTTAAGGAACCAGGTGTAGATGCCATCTTCCGTAATTGAATAGAACTTTTATCAAAAATCTGCAGCAAACATCTTACTAGGAAAAAATAGGAGAATTCTCATTATAGCCAATGCAAATAAACAGGAAAAAAGAATACGCATACATTTTGGGAAGAGAGAGAGATCATTATTTATAGGCAAAGTCATCTATTAAAAAATCTAAGAGAGTCTACAAAGAAACACCTTTCTGTGGCCTCTTTTTCACAGCTATAAAATAGAGATACGATTAGCATGTACCCCATGGGCTTGTTAACACTATTAATTAATTTCATACATGTAAGGATTTTAGGCTGGTGCCTGCACACGGTGATAAGTAGAAGATCAACATATAAAAATCAATAGCATTTCTATAGGCCAGTAACTACCAATCAGAAATGGAAAACAGGGGCTTCCCTGGGGGCGCAGTGGTTAAGAATCCGCCTGCCAATGCAGGGGACATGGGTTCAAGCCCTCGTCCGGGAAGATCCCACATGCCGCGGAGCAACTAAGCCCGTGCTCTAGAGCCCACGAACCGCAACTACCGAGCCCACGTGCCACAACTACTGAGCCTGTGTGCCTACAGCCCATGCTCTGCAACAAGAGAAGCCACCGCAATGAGAAGCCCGCGCACCGCAACGAAGAGTAGCCCCCGCTCGCCGCAACTAGAGAAAGCCCGCGCGCAGCAACGAAGACCCGATGCAGACCAAAAACAAAAAAAAAAGGGAAAACATTTAAAAACTTGCCTTCACAAGAGCAACCAAACCTCTGACACACTCTGACACACCTAGAAACGATCCTAACCAGAGATGCGGCTTAGGCAGCGGATGAGCAAATTCCACGAAGGGACAGCGGCTTGGACAGGTGCCTGGGGGGCAGGAAACCTGCCATCAGGAGTTCAGTGCGATCCCACATTCTGTACAGATTTTCCCTGGACTTAGTGGCTCATTCTCAGATGTACATGGGAGAGTGAAAACCCACGGATGCCCTAAACCAGGCTGTGAGGACAGGGCAAGAGGGCCTGGAGGCGCCTGCGTAAGTAGCCTGCTTCCCCTCCTGCGCGCAAGCCCGAGTCGGACAAGCGTGAGTGCTGGCGGGTGCCGACCCCTCGCCAGATCCTGCTTCCAGGGCTCGACGCCCTCCAGAAGGTACGCCGTGATTCTCGATGGCGCTAACAGAGCATGGCCGCTCCCGCCTGACACGGTGGGTCATCCGTAGGTTTGGCGTTTGACAATCTGATGACTGAAAAATAATCTCACGCTTGCAACCATTGTTAGTGCAGCTGCCCTCAGGAAACTAACAGGATTCGAGTCCCTGCTTTCCTATTTGCCACGGTCCCAGGGTCCCAGGGGCTTGGAAGCAGAGAACCAGAAGGCGTGTAAGCGGGCGCGGAGCCGCCAGATCGTGGGACGTCACGGCTTCTACTTCGCCATCGTCACCCCGCAATCTGCCAGGTGACCGCACGCGGCTGCACTCCTAGTCACGCGTCGGCACTCGGCTGCCCTGGGTCCTTGTCTGTTCTTGGCACTGTCAGCCTCTAATCTGAGCCGTGCTGGTGGCTGCGTGGTGGCGTTTCACTGTGATGTCACTTTGCATTTCCACAATTACCTTTTCACAGGCTTATTGGCATTTGGATCCTCTCGCGAAGTGTCTGCAAACCTCTTTTGTGTCTCTGTCTTAGGTTTTCTGTCCTTTTCACTGATATGCAGAGCCCCCCGCCCCCCGCCCCCCGGTCTGAGTTCTGATCGCAGGCCCTCGGGTCTGGGCCCCGCAGAGACCTTCCCAAGTCTGCGGCTCCCCCACCGCCTGTCCACCCCACTCCTTCCTTTCCTCACCTGGAGCCCCGGGAATCCTGCTTTGTGACCCGCGTACTGCGCCTGCTTCCGAGAGCATCTGAACATCACGACACCTTCATCTAACTCAGCCGGGAACCCTGTGGAGCTCCAGACCCACGCGGCCCTCTTCGGTCTCGCTCTTCCCACGAGGTCCACGGGCCAGCAGTGCCCGCGATCCCCCGAGAGCTGGGTGGAAACCCGACGTCACCGAGCCAGCTCCGAGGCTCTGCACTCCGCTCCCCACCCCCAGGCCGAGAGACCCCAGCCACCTCCGCTTGGAAGTTTCACGTGAGCCCCCAAGAGGACCACGTGTCAAAACTGGGACAGCACAGGTAGAGGCGTTTAAATATTGAAACTCAGCAAATGAGCGGTGCACACACATTCCACCTCTAACGGCCGCACGCGAGGCTGGCTGGACGCCCAGAGTCTACATCTGAGGCGCTTTGTGATGGAAGCCCCGAGCCACAGGGGGTCCGCGGGCCCTTGGTGACACACCTGAGCGTCCGCAGGGCTCCGTCCTCGCTCCTCTCCTCCCCCAAAGAGCTCTGAACCCGCCCGCCAGCCCTGTCCACCGCACACACATCCCTGCCAGATTCCCGCCTCCTCGTAAGGGGTGCGGCCGGGGTCACTTGACCTTGTAACACCTGTTGTCCACCCTTCAGAGCCCTCTTCCTAAAACACAGATCTGACGGCCACTCCTGGATTAAGCAGGTTTAATCGTTCCCTGTTGCCGGCAGAATCGAGTGAAACCTTCACGGCTCAGCCAACGCGCAGCGGCCCCTCGCCCCTCCCCCAGCCCGCAGCCTGAGGAGGTGCCCTCAGTCCCCAGACGGTGGCTGTCACAACGGGCTCCCCACCCCCAAGGCCCCCACCTGCATCCTTCTCTGCCCAGACACCTTCTCTAACCTCTGGGCCAGACCGGGGCCTCGGGCCCCCTGCTTCCCCGTCGGCACGTGTGCTGCCCTCTCCTGCCGTGGCCCGTTCGGGGGGGTCTCTCCCGAGAGGAGCACAGAGCCCCAGATCCAGGGCCCACGGCTGATTTGCCGTCGGCAGTATGTCGGCTTTACCTGGGGCCAAGGCCCTCAAGTAGAAAGTGACGTCTCCAAAACCTGCAAAGAAGGTTTCTCTGTACCTCCTGGCCGGAACACGCCAGGCCCTCAGTTGCTAAACCGTTCCTTTCTCTCCTCCTTCCGGCCGCCCCGGGATGCCCTCCCTCATCCCTACCAAACTGGCTCTTAAAAAATTAGCTTTGAGCTGTAATTTATGTACAAAGAAATGCACCTATTTTAAGTGTGAGGTTTGAGTGCTCACACATAGGTACGCAGCCGACGTGCAAGATATCTCCGTCACCTCGAGAAGCACCCTCGGGCCCCTGCAGGAGACCCCGCCCCGCCCCAGCCGCAGGTGACCACTGACCCGCTTCTGCCACAACCGCAGGACGGGCGGTGGCGTCTGCTGCCCGGCAGTGCAGTGACTCATAGAAACAAGATAAAGTTTTATCTGCTACTGCGTCGTATGAGAAGAGGCAGAGGGTTTCTCCTCACGTTTGAAATATTTGAAACGTTCACCACGCTTGGCCTGAAAACAGGGTCCACTCTGCAGAGCCCCGAGGGGCCGTTCTCCTCCAGGGCAGCTCTGACCCAGCCCGGCCCACCACGTGTCCCCAGGGAGACAGGCGTCCCCAGCTTCTGGCTGGCATGAGTCGGGGAGGGTGGGGCCTTCTCCGACGTCAGGGACGCTGGAGCAGAACAGGTGCAGGGGGCCACCTCAGGGCCGGCTTTACACATGTTCCGAGCACCTCTGAGATCCCGAGAGCTGCCGCGCTGCCCGTTGCTTGTGGGCACCTGCACTGCTCACCCTTTACGCCTGACCCATCAGACGGCCCTGGTGCTTCTCCTTCCAAAGCACATCTCAGAACTACCCGCTTCTCTCCGAACGCACTGGCCCCGCTCATCCATCTCCCACCCGGATTAAGAGCCTCCTGCTTTGTGCCTACGGGGTCACCATGCTGTGACCCCCCCCGACAAAAGTCGCAACCGGTCCTTGGGAGGAATCTAATCCAGAATGAAACTTCCCGCCTTGTCTCAGAACCGTCCTATCGTAACCAGCTGTTTGGATCTGAACCAGCTCCTACGGGTGGTGACAGGTGGTAGTTCTGTCTCTTGTCTGGGAAAAATCTCTGCGAGCTTCTCGTTACACTGCTGGCGCGGTGCAGAAACCAAGCGGTGGTTCCTGAGACTGTCTCACATCCTGGATTCGTCTCTTTGCTTCCTGATGGTGTCTTTTCAAAAATGGTGCTGGGAAAACTGACATTCACAGGCAAAAGGATGAAGTTGGACCCTTACCTTATACCACAAACAAGAATGAACTCAAAATGGATCAAAGACCTAAATGTAAGACCTAGAACTACAAAATCTTAGAAGAAAACATAGAGAAAAACTTCATAACACTGGAATTGGCAATGATTTCTTGGAATGACAGCAAAGCATGGGTGACAGAAGTAAAAAGAGATAAATTGGACTGAATGAAAATTTAAAACTCCTGTGAATCAAAGGACACAATCAAAAGAGTGAACAGGCGACCTGAGGCATGGGAGAAAATATCTGCAAAACATGTATCATCTAATAAGGGGTTGGTATCCAGAATATACAGAGAGCTCCTAAAACTCAACAACAGTAAAAAATACTTTTAAATGGGCAAAGGACTGTATGTCTTCTTCCAAAGAAGACATACAGGTGGCCAAGAAGCAAATGAAAAGATGCTCAACATCACTAATCACGAGGGAAATGCAAATGAAAACCGCAAAGGAACGGGACTTCACACCCACCGCGATGGCTGCTATGACACAAAACAAAACACAGAAAATAGTAAGTGTTGGCGAGGATGTAGAGAGACTGGAGCCCTCGTGCACTGGCGGTGGGTGTGCAGGACGGTGCAGCCACGGTGGAAAACGGTATGGCGGTTCCTCAAAAAATAGAACCATATGATCCAGCAATTCCATCTCTGGGTAGTTACCCAAAAGAACTGAAAGCAGAGTCTCAAAGAGATACTTATTTGTACACCACGCTCACAGCAGCACTGTTCACAACAGATAAAACACGGAAGCACCCCACGTCCATCGACAGGCGGGTGGATAAACAAAGTGCCGTCCACACGTGCAACGGAACATGATTCAGCCTTGAAAAGGAAGGACATTCCGACACCTGCCACCTCACGGTGATCCCTGAGGACTCTGTGCCCAGTGAAATCAGCCGGTCACAGAGCGACAACCGCTGCGTGACCCCACTTACAGGAGCCCCTAGAGGGATCAAGTCCACAGAGATAGGAAGGAGGGGCTGGGCGAGGAGGGTGGGGAGTTAGTGTTTAATGGAGACAGAGCTTCAGCTTTGCGGGATGACAACGTCCTGGAGATGACAGCGGTGACGGCTGCACGCTATGAAGGTACTTAATGTCATTTAACTGGACACTTACAATGATCGAGATGACAAATTTTATGTTAAAAATGATAAAATTTATGTTGATTTTTTTTTTATCGCAATAAAAAACGTGGAAAAGATGATGGGCCATCTATTAGAGTTTTCCAAAAATATTTTGTGATTCTTTGTTCATAAGTCACAAGGCTGTGCATCCAGTTCTTTGATCTTTATACGGGGCACCTTACACTTAATTAACGAGAATTTTCAATCCATTTACCTACAGTTTCTCAAGTTCATATTGTGAATGACAGGACCTTTCTCAAACGATTTATTTCATTTAAAAATTACTAAACTAATAGATCCTCATTATTAAAACACAAAATGCATACACGCAGAAACAAGAAAATTATGATTACCCATAATTCTACTCCCACAGATAATCTGTCACCGTTTGGTATCACACTTCCAGACCGTTCTTCTTCTACTCACCAAAGAAGTGATCATCGTGTATAAAGTGCAGTGTAACTTGCCTTTTTTATTTCATAATATATCACGGACAATTTTCCTTGTTAATCAGTAAATTTTATTACAGTCTTCTCCAAGGCCTTACTGTAGAATTTTCTGAGCTAACCTCCTATTGTTGCAATTGATTAGATGAGTTCATATTTGGAAAGTACTTAGGACAGTGTCTGGCACATGGAAGTGCTATATAAATAATTTCAAATGTGTTAAAAAGCCACGAGAATACAGGAGAAATTGGCAAATCCTCAATCATAAAGTTAGATTTTTAACACTCGCTTCTTGGAAAACTACGGATCAAGTTCTCAAAAACGGGAGAAGCTATGGGGATGGGAATAATGTCCGTGGGTATCTCAGCAGCCCCCGCACAGCTGCCTTCTCGCCAGGCCGTGTCCCAACCCCGAGCTCTTCTCCTCCACACCCCGCGCCCCCCCCTTCCTCCAGGGGATGCTGCACAGCCTCTTGGCTGCCGTGCCCACGTCCGCCCGGTCCGTGCGGCTGCAGCAGGGTGCGCTGCTCCGACACTCAGACCCGCGCCCGCCTGCCCCTTCCAACCCGAACTCCACCACGGCTCCCCCACTCCGGCCCACTGGTCCCTGGAAGGTGGGGACAGCTGGCTGCCCGGCCTCCCCAGCCCCCTGGCTTCCGGCTCTGCCTCCGACCCTGTGGGCGCCTGGAGGGCTCTGCTCCCCCGGGGGCCCTGGAGCTGGGCTTTCTCTGCCCACAAGGCCCCCGGCTCCCCGACCCTTCTCCCAGCGGCGCTGACTCTCTGTAACCCGGCACGACCCCACGAGGCCTTCCCAGAATAGACCCCACGCATGTTCTCCACCTGCCTCCTGTCTGTAGAAAAACTTTAGTCAAAGAAGAAATTTAATCAGAGAAGTGAGAAAATGCAGAAGGAAAGGAAGACAGCCAAGCAAGACAAAATAATAATACTTTAGCCATTGAACAAAGTGAGGGACCTTTAGTTCCTCCTCAAGGGCTCCAGACACTATGCTGAGCCACGTCCCTGGAGCTGTTTTGCAGATACTCAAGCCCCCACCAGGTGGGAGAAGTTAACTGTCTGCTGCCCACAAACACGGAGGCCCAGACCAGCTGGAACCAGAAGGTTGGTGACGCCGACTCCCGGTTACCTCACCACCAGCCAATCAGAAGGATGTCCACGAGCTGACCACGCCCCGCTCCTCGAACACCGTACAACTCCTCACTTACGCCCTGGGGGGGCGGGCAACGCACAGTCTTGAGGGCATTAGCCCGCCGTGGCCCCCTTTGCCCGGCAAAGCAGTAAAGCTATTTCTTTGCTACTTCACCCAAAACTCTGTCTCCATGTTTCTATTCGGCACCGGTGCACGGAGGCCGAGTTTCGGCAACAGCTCCCGCTCCAGACCAGCTCCAAGCCCCGCCACCATCTTTCTCTCCTCTGGTTACCAGGTCAGCTGCACACCCGGCCCCTCTCCTTGCCAGCACTCAACCCAGCTCCTCCGTGCCTTCGTTTCTGGGATAAACCGATAACTGGATCAATCCAAGCAGCTTCTCACCTACTCTGGAGTCGCGGGGAGGAGGGCAGGTCCTACACTCTCCTTCCGAGTCACCCCTGGAGGCCGAGCCCCGCCCTCCTCACCCGCAGACGCCGGCTCTCCGTCCTCACAGAGGAGCACCGCGGGCAGGGCCAGCACACGGGCCGCGGGGAAGCAGCGCGAGACAGGCCGCTGTGGCCGCTGCTCCTTCCCGGAGTCTGCGTGAGGCTGGGGCATCACGGCCAGAGAGCAGTGCTGACCTGGGGACTCCCAGGACCTCGGGCTCCTCCTCCGAGCACGGCATTTCAGCACCAACGAAGAACCTTCCGGAGAGTCAGATGTGTGGGGGAGAGGGAGCGGCTTTTGTCTGCTCGGGGTGGGTCCTTTCCTGCGTTACTCAGGCAGGAGGGGTGTCCCGCCTCCTGGTCAAAGTTAACCTAGGTCTTCTGCCCCCTTCCTCAGCATCTGGGTCCGCTAGTCCCTCCTTCCGGTTCCAACACCTTCTCCTCCCTCGCCTCCTAGTGACTCTCTACCTCCATCATTCCCTAAATGAGCAAAACTCTTCGCCCCTCTCGGGCTGCCGGCCTGCCCACCCCTCCTGCAGGCTAGGAACCCCTCCCCCCGCAGTAGGAGTCCGTGGTTTCCCATCAGGAGGGGGGTTGGGAGCCTCAGATGCGTGTCCCAGCCCGAGTCTGTCCCACCCGAACCCCAGGGGTGCCTTTAAGGGCCCCCTTCCACTCACAGCTGCCAGACTGCCCTCTGGAGACACCAGCACTGCCAGTCTTCTAAAGCTGGGCCAATGTGATGGTGCAAACTGAGAGCCTCAGCTCTGACACACAACTCAGGAATAAACAGTGTCAGAGGGCTGATCGCACGAGGGGCCATTTCCCCCGCCCCGCCACCCCCTCTCTCCCAGGGCAGCTCCTGCGACCCCCGCAGCTAATTATTTTGGTGCCCACTTCCGCTTCTCCAGACCACCACCCTTGGTTTTCAGCGCCAGGCGTGAGGTGGGGTTCAGTTCCCACCCCTGCCTCCCCCCACATCCCCTCCACGTGTTCAGACAACTCAGGATCTGTCCAGCCTGCCAGCTCCAGGCCAGCCTGGCCTCGGAGACGCTGTGGGTTCAGCTCCAGACTCCGCAGCAAAGCAAATACCACAGTAAACTGAGCCACATGAACGTTTCGGTTTCCCAGTGCTTACAGAGCTCATGTTTACGTTCTACTGTAGTCTGTTAAGTGTGCAATAGCATTATATCTAAATAAACAATGTACATACCTTAAAAATACTTAGTTACTGAGCTTGCTAAGCATCATTTAAGCCTTCAGCGAGATCTTCAAAGTTCACTGATGACCGATCACCGCAACAAATGTAATCATCATGCAAAAGCTTGAAATACCGCGGGAAATTCCAAAATGTGACACAAAGTGAGCAAATGCTGTTGGAAAAGTGTCACCAATAGACTAGCTCGACGCAGGGTTGCCACAAACCTTCAATTTGCAAACAATGCAATCGCTTCGAAGCACGATAAAGTGAGCCCAATGAACCGTGTACCTGTATTCCTGGCCTCCTCTTTCTCCGCCGATGCCCTCATCTCAATGGAGTGCATCCTCTAGTAGTTTTCTGAGGAAAGAAACATAGGAGGAAAACTTTGACATCTCACATGTCTTGAAGCACATTTACTCTGTCCTCACCCTTAGTTTATATTTTGCCCGGGGCTTAGAATTCTAAGCTGGAAAATCACTTTCCTTTAAAATTTTGAAGGCGTTGCCCCATTCCTTCCAGGTTTCAACATGGGGATGAAGTCTGAAGCTGTTACAGTTCTGAAGCCTTTGTCTTTGCTTTATCTGGGGAATGTAGCATTTCCTCTGCCCTTCCTTCTAAAATTTCACAATACTCTGTGCAGGCCTGTTTTCATTGATCTGCCGGGCCCTCGTTGGGCCCCGTTAACTCCAGAAACATACTTCAGATTCTAGGAAATTTTCCTGAATCATGTCGTTGATGAACTCTCCTCCATTTTCTAGTGTATTTCCAGAATTCTTATTATTCAGATAGACGATGTCTAGCAATCCTTTCGTTTTCTTATTTTCTCTCCCATTTTTCTATTCTCTGGGGGGATTTCTTCAACTTTACCTTCCAACCCATATGTTTCTCGTATTAGCCATTTAATTCACAAGCTCTTTGCTCTAAGTGCATTTTTTATTTAAAAAAAAAAAAAAAGAGCACGTTGTTTATGTTTCAAGGATACGATTTTCTCTCTCTGAGGATGGTAATTAGCTCACCCTCCCGTGACGCCTGTCCCTGACCACTGAGGGGCCACGGGCAGGGCAGCTGTTGCCGGGGCTGAGCCACACAGCAGTGACGCAGGGCCTGGAGTCAGACCGGCAGCCCCCCACCCGGCCGCCCCGGCGCAGGTGACCTCCCTGCCTCCTGCAGGTGAGGACGGGACGCCAGGTGCAAGTGGACACACAGGTGAGCGGCCAGCCGGGGGCACCGCGCGTCCCTCCGGAGCCTGGTCCAAAGTCGCGTCTGCCAGGAGGGCCTGCGGGCCTGAGCGTTCGGCGGGGGCAGTGGGCAGGGGCTGGCGAGCGGCCCACCTGGGAGGCGTATCCAGACTGGGCCCCTCAGGTGAGGGTCACATCCAGGTTCTCAAAATCCCCGCCGCCAGCCCCACGGCCCGAAGCGGTTCAGGAACGGGAAGCTCCTCGGGGGCCAGGGTCGAGCCCCGGGGGCAGGGCAGTCGGGCCCCCCGTCTGCCCGGCCCCTCACGCAGCCACAGCCCCGCCGCCCGGCAGCGCCGCCCTCGCGAGGCCGGGCGCGGCCGGCCCCCAGCTCCGGGCAGGGCTTCCTCGGCTCCCTGCCTCTGGGGCCCAGCGGCCTGGATGCGCTCGGCCGCCGCCACCTCGCGCCTGTCCCGGCTCCGAGGGGCCCTCCCGGCCGGTGGCGGGCTGACGCTCGGGCCCAGCTCCGCCGGCTGCTTCCCCGCAGGGACACCGGCTCGTCGGCTCTCACCTCGTCCCCTGCTCTGGCCGGAACGCCGGGCGCCCTCGTGGAGCCAGCGCTCGGGACCCGAGGCCGCGGCACCTGCCGCCGCCCTGCGGCCCCCTCAGCCGGGTCGCGCCAGCGCTCGGTTCTTTGTGGTGAGTAGCAGCGGCCGGCCGGCCGAAGGTCCCGCCGAGTCACCGGGGTCCTGAGAGCAGGGCTCCTGTCTGCACAGACCCCTCCCCATGCCCGGAGCCTAACACGAGAATGTTCTCAAGCAAGGCAGTTCCCACGCGGCTGTTGCCGAGATGCAGCCCTGCCGTCCTGGCCTCCCCTCCCATAAAGGCAGATGCTGACCTGCCAGCACCTCCCAGCCGAGGGCCGGACAGAGGCGGCTTAGGGGTCAGAGGGGAGAACCACCTCCCCGATATTCTGGCCACTAGGCAGGCCTCCAGTGATCTCCCGGGGAGACGCCGCTTTCAGCCCGTCGTGCAGGTGAACGAGCCCCCCCCCCCCCCCCCGGAAGCTCAGCCTAACCATCACGAAGCCGACTGGCCAAGGCTCTGGGTTCACGGGGATCCGAGCAGACGCGGTAGCGCGGCAGCCACTCTGCAGCGGGGCTTTTGTGACAGGACGGCGCTGAGGCCAGGTGTCCGCGGTGTCACACAAAGCTCCCAGGTACCCAGGGCCGGATGTCGACGGCAGCCACGACGGCCCCTGCGCCCGGGTCGGCCTGCCTGGCGCTCTGACCCTCCAGCCCCGCCGGGTGCCAGGCAGTGAGACCGGGTTCTCGCCTGGCTGTGCAGCTCAGAGTGGCCACCTTGGGGCTCCAGGTCCTGCGCACAGCTTTCACTCCTTCCCTGCCTGCGTCCGTGGCCTCCGCCAGACAGACGGCGTGTCCGTCCTCGCGTGGGCCCGCCCTCTCCTGCCGGCGCCCCTCTGGCCCACGCAGGCGCCGCTTAACGCCGGCAGGGTGGCATGAGTGTCGGCGTCACGGTATCGCTGGGAAGGTGAGCTGGGGACGGCGTTCTGGGGGGTGGGCGCTCCGTGCAGAGCCCAGGGGGACGGTGGGGGCCTTCCGGGAAGAGGGAGCCCGGGGCTGGTGGGGCACACGGTGGTGAGCGCGGAGGCCCGGGGAGCGCGGCCTGCGCCTCTCTGTGCCTCAGTCTCTTCCTCGGCACTGGGGGGCCCAGCACCAGCCACACTGCAGGGCCGCCCTGAGCTTACAGCGACGGGTACACGGGCACCGCCTGCCCCCGCTCGGCTCCGGCCCTGGCGTCCCTGCCGGCGTCGGCCTGTGAGCCTGGGTCCCGCCGGCCGCGCAGGGCCTTCCCGGGGCTTGGCCGGGGCAGGCCACGCTCACAAATGCTTACACGGTGCCTCACGAGAAAGAAACAGGAGCAGCCCCTCCGGCTGGGGGCTGGCCTGCCTCCCAGCTGTTCTCTGCGGGACTTAAACCCCCCCAGGGCCTCGGACCTGGTCCCCCGAAGACCACGACAGAGGCCCCGTGTGTCTCAGCCCAGATGGAACAAGCCAGCACCCTTCTCTCGGCTAAAATGCGTTTCTGCCACTTCTCTAGCCATCCCGGCTCGTCTGTACAGATAAGATGATCCGGAAACCCACTGTGGAGCTGTCTCTGCTTTTTGTCAGTAACCGTGCAGAGCGAACCCCACTTGCTTACGTGCCCCCCAAACTGCACAGTCAAAGCCCAAACCCAGGCTTGGTCTCTCTCCGACACCCCCTGCCCCAGACGCCGCGCGCTCTCCGGGCCGGAGATGAGTGGGGAGCCAGCCCGTGGGCAGGGCACACTCTCCAGAGGCTGCTTGTGCAGCCGGACCCAGTCCCCCGATGCCCCTTCCTTGCAGAACCTTTTCCCGTGACACCCCACATCGCAATGCACGGTGACCGGCTGAGTAGCCAAGGGGAGGGCAGGGGGCTCTGCAGTCCCGCCCCCCGTCCTCCCAAGTCACCTCTGGTCGTCAGGGACACCGTCCTGCCACCCTCAGCCCGTCCCGCAGGAGACGAGCCCTGCACGTCCTGTGACCTACAGTCCGAGGGACCTATTTCAGAGCACTGGTCACTCGGGTGAGGGAGGAGCTGAGGGGACCGGGGGGCACCAGCGGGAAGAGTGGTCTCAGAGCTGGGTCAGGGGGAGAAGAGGACGCCGCGGGCGCCGCGATTCGGGGCTTCGGGACGGAACGCGGCCTCCGCAGGGCGGAACGGGGGAGCCGGGGCCCGGGGGCGGGGGGCCGGGGACAGGCGGGGCGGGGACGGCCGGCTTCTCCCCGCTTTCCCGCCCTCTAGTCTCCCCAGCGCCTCCCAGCGCTGCCCCTGCCAGGGAACCGGGAGGCGGGAGCGCCGGGAGACGCAGCTCGCTGGTGCAGCGCAGAGGGGGGAAGACACAGGACGCCCCGGAGCCGTCCCCACGCTGCGTCTCAGGGCGTGGACAGCGAGGTGGCCAGAGAGGGGGCGTCTTCTGGGGGGCTGCTCTAGCGGAGGAAGGCTGGCTCTGAGGCCCTGGCAGGAGATGGAAGAGGAGTGTGGGGAACCCGCGTGAGAAGCCCCCCAGAGAGGGGCGTCGGGCGGCTCCCGGCCGTCTTACAGTCCGGGTCCCTCAGCCGGGCACGCGGCACAGCTTCGTCCCCAGCGCTGCCCTGTGCTCCCGACGGGACAGGAACTGCACGTGGGGAGCCTGGGGCGGGCAGAGGCGGGCTTGCTACGTCCGACACCCCAGGCGCAGCCTCCGCCGGCTCCGGCTCCGCTGCAGCAGGGGTCTGGCACGCCAGTGTCCTCGTGACGCCGGAGAGAGAGCCAGGGGCCGGGGCAGTTGGCCCTGACTCCCACGCTGCAATCCCTCTCATTCACAAAGCCAGGCAGGGGACGCCTTCAGAGACAAAGACATCCGACAAGACTTTATCACAGTGTTCTGTCTCATTACATCTAGTTTATTTTCTGTGTATGGCGAGAGACACCGAATTCCCAAGTACTCTAGTGATTATACTTAATATGTGACACTTCCATCGAAAATACAACAGTTGAAGTAACAGAAGCTAATTTAAAAGAAGATACAAAGTACAGGAATGGGGAAAAACTGCAAGGTTGGCATTGCAACAACCAGAGTTTAGAACCGAGTGGCTAAATGTCTACCTGGGTATCAGCGCACGGGAGGGGCTGAGCTGCGGAAGCTGACCCCCAGCCAGGTAAGAGGAGCCCTCAACCCTGTAGAATAGGTGATAACGAACAGAGCACCTGCCAAATTAGTGAGACACATCTAAATAGGTATTCCCAGGAAAATGCATCGCTTTAGGTTTAATAAAGGAGACAGAGAGAGAGAGAGAGGAGAGAGACTGATTCAACAGAAGTTAGAAAAACAGCAACAGAAAACATCCATGGAAACAAAACGAAAGAAAAGAAATACAAAGACAAAAATCCACGAGCGTGGGGACTTCCCTGCTGGTCCAGTGGTTAACACCCTGCACTCCCAATGCAGGGGGCCCGGGTTCGATCCCTGGTCAGGGAGCTAGATCCCGCGTGCACGCCGCAACTAAAGACCCCGCACACGGCAACAAAGACCCCGCGTGCCGCAACTGAGACCTGGTGCAGCCAAACACAGAAATAAATAATTATTTTTTAAAAAATCATCGAACGTAGAAAATGAAATAATTAAAAAGTTAAAGAAACAAAACACTATTTGTTTAAAAAAATAGACAAAACACTGGGAACACTGATTAAGAAAGACGAGAGATATATGTAAGCAAAATACAAAACTACAAAAGAAATTTATGAACTGCAAATTATGCAAGTCAATGTGACAAGCAAAATGACGGTACCCTTACTACTCAAAAGTCCCAGGCACAGACAATTTTACAGACGAATTTTCCAAACTTTCTCGTAAGTACACTCCAGAATATTTTTTTAAGAGGAAAATTTTGAAATTCAATTATTTTGAAGCTATTATTACCTGAAATTCAGTACTGGTAAAATCAACACAAGAAAACACATATAGGTTCTTTCCCCCTTATGTAAAATATCTTAAATAGCACACGAACAAACCAAATGCAAAATGTCTTACAAGATAAAAACTATGATCAGATGTAGTTCACCCCAGCACTGCAAGGATGATTGAACAGGAAATAATTCACTACACTGTTAGACTACAGAAGATAAAAAGTGACTTCCTTAATGATTATTTTAATACAGAAAAAGCATTTGATAAATTTCAATGCATTCGTAAGTTTTAAAACTCCCAGAAAAAGAGGACCACGAGGAACAGCACTGAACTTGATGAGCCGCCACAGCCAACACACACCTCTCTAAGAAAATGACGATTCAGGCAAACTAAAGATTAGCTACGGATGTGAAAGAGTTGAGCCACACCCTCAGCAGGTGTGATCCGACGGACACGCGTGGAACTCTGCAGTCGCCGTGTACGCATGCGAGTCAGTGTACAGAATTTACCGGGTTTACACCATCGACCCATTTGGAAGAACTGGTCGAATACCGCCCACATTCCGCAGCAGGGGAATCAGGTCCCAACCACGAACAAAGATGGAGAGTAGTGAGCACGTCGGCGTGGCGGCCACAGCCCTTCGAACACCCGCCGCTGCTCGCCAAGCTGTCCAACGTGTGCTGCCTCCCCTCAGACTTAGATTCCCACTAAAAACTGAAACGGAACGGTGCGTTACTTTCTAAAAACACAACAAACAAACAAAACTGCCAACCTAACAAAAGGAGTTAGCAAAATACCCCTTAACAATGAAGGACCAAAAAAGACATTTTTCAGGAAAACGTAAGCTGAGAGAATAACTCACAAGAACCTGAAGTAAAAGAAGCACAGCAAGAAGAGAAAATGATTGCAGTTGGAGGCGTGGAAATTCAGGAAGGAAAGAATGCTGGAAAGGGAAGAGTATGGATAAATGTAGAAGTAATGACTGTTTAAGACAAAAACATCAACAACGTCTTGTAAAGTTTATGACACAGACACAGAGCACATTACGACAACAGCCCGTAAGGCGGAAGGGGAAGAATGAAGTTAAACTTCATGGTTTGGAAACTGGTACGAAACCCTGTACCGAGTGGGCTATAATCAACGGAGGGTATGTATTTTTCATTTTTTTTATTGGACTATGATGGTTTTACAATGTTGTGTTAGCTTCTGCCACGCAGCGAAGTGAATCAGCCGTACGCGTACCCACACCCCCTGCCTCGTGGACCACCCCCCTCCCCCCCCCACCCCCCATCCCACCCAACTAGGTGCTCACAGAGCACCGAGCTGCGCTCCCTGTGCTGTACAGCAGGTGCCCACTAGCCAGCTGTTTTACACATGGTAGTGTGTTTATGTCAAACCTAATCTCCCAATTTGTCCCACCCTCCCCTTCCTCCTCTGGGTCGCCAGGACTTCAAAACAACCTAAATCTCCATCGACAGACGAATGGATAAAGAAGATGAGGATTGGGACTTCCCTGGTGGCTCAGTGGTTAAGAACCCACCTGCCAATGCGGGGGACAGGGGTTCGAGCCCTGGTCCGGGAAGACCCAACGTGCCGCGGAGCAACTAAACCTGTGCGCCACAACTACTGAGCCTGTGCTCTAGAGCCCGCGAGCCACAACTACTGAGCCCATGTGTCACATCTACTGAGCCCGTAGGCCTAGAGCCCATGCTGTGCAACAAGAAGCCACCGCAATGAGAAGCCCGCGCACCGCAACGAAGAGTAGCCCCCGCTCGCTGCAGCTAGAGAAAGCCCGTGCGCAGCAACGAAGACCCAAATGCAGCCAAAAATAAATAAACAAATAAATTTTTTTAAAAAAAGAATAAAGGGAACAAATAGTCCAGACAATATAACAATCCTAAATTTGTATACACTTAATAACTTATCTTTAAAATATAAAGCAAAGGGCTTCCCTGGTGGCGCAGTGGTTGAGAGTCCACCTGCCGATGCAGGAAACACGGGTTCGTGCCCTGGTCCGGGAAGATCCCACATGCCGAGGAGCGGCTGGGCCCGTGAGCCATGGCCGCTGGGCCTGCGCGTCCGGAGCCTGTGCTCCGCAACGGGAGAGGCCACAACAGTGAGAGGCCCGCATACCGCAAAAAAAAAATATATATATATATAAAGCAAAGACTGACAGAACTTAAAGGAAAAACAGAAAAATGCAAAATTGTAATTAGAGATTTTAATTCTCTCAATAAGTAATAGAACAAGAGACACTAAAAAAATAGATGTGAACAAAATGATTATCTAACTTGCCCTAATTGACATATGTAGTGTGTTATACCAAAGGACTAAAGAATTTTTAAGTACACAAAAACGTACTAACTCGCACCCTATGCTGCGCCAAAAGCTGAGCCAGCATGTTTCAAAAATTAATTTGAGTTGGAAACATGAAAAGTAACACAATAAAACTCCAAGAAAAAACTTATGAGAATGTGTTCATGACTCTGAACTAGACAAAGCATTACTAAACAGGTTTCCAGAGCACTAATCAAAAAGAAAAATATACTGACAAATCAGACCTCTATAACGTTAAGAACTTCTGCTCATCAACAGATACCGTTTAAAAAGCCACAAAGGGGCTTCCCTGGGGGCGCAGTGGTTGAGAGTCCGCCCGCCGATGCAGGGGACGCGGGTTCGTGCCCCGGTCCGGGAGGATCCCACGTGCCGCGGAGCGGCTGGGCCCGTGAGCCGTGGCCGCTGAGCCTGCGCGTCCGGAGCCTGTGCTCCGCAACGGGAGAGGCCACAACGGTGAGAGGCCCGCGTACCGCAAAAAAAAAATAATAATAATAAAAATAAAAAGCCACAAAGAATATTTAATCAATAATTGTATCTGACAAAAGACTTTTCTATAGAATACATAAAGAGCTTTTTATAAACACACACTCCCAGAACACAGCCCCAACCCAAGGAAAAAGTGGTGGTAAGTCGGGAACTCCCACTTCCCCAAACAGGATAGGCAAACCACCGTACGACTGGGACTTCCCTGGCAGTCCAGGGGCTAAGACTCTGCGCCCCCAATGCAGGGGGCCTGGTTTTGTCCCTGGTCAGGGAACGAGATCCCGCACGCACGACGCAACTAAAAGAAAGATCCCGCATGCCGCAACTAAGACCAGGCGCAGCCTAAATAAATAAATAAAGTTGTTGTTTTTTTAATTCACCATACGATCTATCCTAACCACCCCCACCCCACCCCACCCCCCAAAAAGCCAGATATAAAATATACCGTTAGGGCAGCTGGGAATGTTTGCATATGTTGTGAACACTCGATATCGTCAGGTATGATAATGACAGCAGTAACGCAGGAAAATGCCTTGTTTTACGGAGATACACGAGCAAGTGTCAGGCATCTGTAATTTACTTTGAAACCGTTTAACAGATTGATACGGACATGATACACTGATAGGTGGACAGATTAACAGAGATACAGGTTACATCACTTATAAGAATATTTGCTGACTAGGGAGAGACATGAAACAAAAACTGCAAAATAGTAAAGGATCCATCTAGTTGGAGGGTATATGCATATCGATTCTTCCTGTTACTCCTACCACTGAAATTCTTCAAATGCAAATAGGGAGCGGGAGGCACTGAAAACGCGGGCCTGGGGCGGGGGAGGGGGGTTATGGAGGAGACGAGGGTCCTGTGTGGCCCTCAGCCTCCCTGCCAAGCAGCCCTACCAAGAGTCCTGTCCCAGCTGGAGGGTGACATTTGCGGTTCCCTGGGCACTGTCGTGCCTGGGGTGGAATCTGGCGACACGGCGGGGCTCCCCACCCTGGTCCGGGTCGCTCCATGGGACACCGTGGGAGACTTGGCCTCGGAGCCCAGCCGCCGGAGGCCGTGCCCACCCAGTCCCGTGGGCACCTGTCCCCAGCAGTCTCAGATTTGTCCAGACCCTTGCAATCAGTGCAAAAAGAGAAAGGCATCTTCGCTATCCAAGAGCAGCCTCCGCTGAGGGAGAGGCATGTGTACCCTGTTTAAAGAAGCACCGCTCAGAGCACGGGGCCTGGAGGGAAGACGTTAAGGAATGGAAGGGGGTGGTCTCCACTCTAAGACGAAACGGCTTCCAGGTCGAGGGCTGGAACCCATCACCTTCAGATGCCGGGCACGGACGCGGGCTCCTCAAAGTCAACTCAACCTTCTAACCGATCGATTATTTCAAATTCCAAAACTATTCCAAGAAACTTGAGCATTTCCTTTTTACTCCCTTCAAAATGTATTTTGAATGACTTCTCTCAGAATCAGCGTAAGAAAATACTTCTGCTTCAGAGATTTTGTACAAAGTGCTGCGGGAGAAACTGTAGTTCTCGGCGTACCACACATACTATTAGCACGTGAATATTCTAAGTGAGTAACTTCTGTTTTAATAGTCAAGCTATAGTATATAGTTTCATTTTAATTAGTACTCTATTATAACACCAACAGAGAACAGAACAGTAATTGAGTGATTATAGAGAGATCTACAGAGACTCTTAAAACCGCAAAGAAGATTCTGGTTTGTCTGCAACAATAAGACAATGGAAGTTTACTTGACTTCCTCCTTAATAAGAACTGCTTAAGAAGACACAAAAATAAAAACAACATGTGTAGTTTTACTATTACTATGGAATACATCTCAAATGGTATATTTAGAGGAAATTTTATAGCATTAAAAATTATATTAGAAAAGAATAAATGCTAAAAATGAATTGACTGAGTGCCATCTGTAAGACGTTACAAAACGCACAATAAGCTCACAATGAATAGACAAGAGGAGAGTCTTCAGAAGACACGAGAGAATCCATGAGGGAACAGTGGGTGCAGTAAAACCAAGAGACCCGTGGTAAGATTTCCTCTTCTTTTAATGCACGCAGTATTAGGAGAGAAAAGTGGGATATCAAAGCTAACAGAAGCAGTAGGAAAGAATAGCATGAAAAACTTTTTGCTAACAAATTTGAAACTGTGAAGGAACCGTATACAGATACAAGTGAGGCTGGGTCTTAACATAATACTAATGAATGAAACATCAATACAATTGACAGAAGAGCACCACTTACTCAAATAAATGTACAACACACACTCGTTATCAGGTATCTCAGAAGAATGCACTACGCGTGCGCACACGCACACACACACGCACACGCACACACACACACACACACACACACACACACACACACACACACACACACACACACACACACACCGGTCCCAGCAGGGGGGCGGCGGCGGGGAGGAGCGTTGAAAGCACAAGCCTGAGGAGTCCAGGGCACAGGTGCCAGGACCTGGATCAGCGCAGCTCAGCTTAGGGGACACAAAGATTGTCAATCACCTGGGTGGCGCGCACAGTAGGCCCCACTGGGCCCCACGGGTCCCTAAGCGCCGGACTGGGTGATCCCTAAGGACATATCAGAGCTGCAAGAGGCGGAGGCGGGCCCTGGGGGGTGCCGGGGGGGGCGGGGGCAGCGGGGTTCGGGCTGAGGGTCTGCGCCAGGGCAAGGGGGCAGAGGGCAGAGTTCTGGGCCGCAGAACAGTTTGGGGGCCCAAGCGCTGAATCTGGACGCCTGTTCTGACGGAAGGACTTGGCGTGTGTCTTCAAGTGGGAAGCGTCTCTGGATGGCCCCCCACCGCAGCCCGGGGGCTGAGCTGCCCGGAGTCTGCCGCCCCACCTGGGCACGGGGGCTGGGGGCGCCCCCACTCAGAGCTGAGGGGATGGAGGAGTATGGGGCTGCGGGTCCCCCGGGGGAAGGAAACACTCCAGAGGCCAAGGGGGCCGAGCGCCGGCTCCCCGTGGGGGGATCAAAGCTGGAGACGCCCCAGGCCCAGAGTAAAGGCGCTGAGGCGGCTGGAGGGGGGGCCCATCCAGAGACGGCAGGCGAGGGGCGCCCAGGTGTACCTCCAGGGGGTGGGGTTCCCCACCCAGGAGGGGCCGGCACAGGGGGTCCCCGTGTCGGGCCGGCCGGCGGGCTCCGTTAAAGGCTGGGCTCCCAGAGGTCAGTAGGCACAGGCGGGGCCCGTGACTGCCCGGGGCGCAGGGCAGCCCACGTCACGGGGGCGTCCGCAGAGGCCTGGGGTGCCCAGTCGATGTCCCACACCGCTTGCTCCTCGGATGCCACGTGCCCCCATCTTAGACAAGAACCACCCTCCCCTCCGTGGGCTGCGTCCACAGGGCCCCCAGGTGGCTCTTGGAACGTGCAGGTGGGCAGACAGAGGGTTAGAGCCGGGCAGGGAGAGGGGTTTGGGGGCTGGAGGAGAGGTCAGGGGTGAGGTGAGGGAAGAGCCCAGGAAAAGCATGGGCGGAAGATGAGGAAAGAGGGTGCTGTAACAGGAGTGACCCCGTGCAGGGGACGCGTGTGGCCCTTCCTTATCTTGGCATCAAGCAGTCAGTCCCCATGACCCCTCCATGCAGGTCACAGAGGACAAAGACGGGAGAGTACCCACGGCCACGGTCGATGGACACCTGGCATGGAGCGAATTAAAGATTCAGCGAAGACCCCAAATTGATCGGTAAAGGAACAGCAGAGTCAGAAATATACAGAAAAGCACCAGAAAGCGGCATCCACTGCGAATGCCTAAAGAATTCCCGCCTTGACTCCATCCTTCCTTCCTCCTACCCATCACGCAGGGGCCCCCCAGGTCCCTGAGGCTGCCGTGTGAGAGAACGTGAGACCTGAGCCCCGGAGTGTTCTGGAAGGTTCCGAGCGGTATGGCCAGCGGCCACATCTGGCACGAGGGTGTGCAGTGAAGGAAGTGAGGGGACGGTCACGGGGCCCGTGGCCAGGAGAGGCCCCACCCAGGCCCCGGCATCTCCAGGAACAGAGGCTGGCATCCCGAGGGGCCGGAGAAGCAGGGAAAGGTGGGCTGAGGCAGAGCTGCGGCGACAGCCCACAAACACCAGCCGGCTGAACCAGAGGCGCCGGAGGAGAAGGAAAGGAGCCCAGTCGGCAGGCGTCCTGTCAGGAGGGCCCAGAGCACAGGATGGCGGAAGAGAGGCCTTTCAGAGCACAGGGCTGGGGCGGGCAGGGAGCAGGGACGTGGGGAAGAAGAGTCGTATCACGAAGGTCCCTACAACTGTCTGCTAGGGCCTCACGAACCGAGGACGGCAGGAGAGCTCCGAGGCTTCAGAACAGAGAGGCGGGACCCAAGCTTGGTTTCAGAAGCCCCTCTGACTGAGAGGACGGCCCACAGGGGGGAACGGCACGGCCGGGCTACGAAGACAAGCTGCAGGTGTGGGCAGTTGAGGGGCGGGGGTGCGGGGTGAGCCAGGAGCGCGGCCAGCGGGAGAAAAGGGGGCCCAACGAGACCTGCTCAGAAGGCAGAGAAGACAGAGCTGGTGGCTGGAGGGACGTGGGGGAGGGGAAGGGGGGTTCCAGGCTGACGCTCCGCACCTGGGCTTGGGCAACGGGGTGCACCAAGGAGGCTTCCCTGGGACAGGGCGCTGGGGAGGCTCGGGGGCGGAGGCCGAGCTGGGTCTGGGTGGGTACTGTGTGACCCCGTGCCAGCCGTTCCGCCCCCAACACCCGGGCAGCAGGAGTAGTTGCTGCGGAAACTTGAGGTCTCAGAGCTGCCTTCCTCTTCCTCGGTGCCCAGAGTGGAGGACAGATTTGAGGGAGAAAAGGACCAGTGGTCTTTCCCGGTGGGGCCCCCATGTTGCGAGCAGGAAGAGCTGGGGAGGGCTCAGGAGAGCGCCTGCATCTCTCACCCTCCCCGGAGTGTGTGGACGGGACAGCTCCTGACCAAGACTTGGTGGGGGGGGGGTGCAGAAGCAGAGGAGAGGGCAGCAGCCCCCCACAGGGGGTCTCCTTTAGGGATGTAAAGTATGCAGAGGGACAGCCAGAGACAGGAGGGGAGACTGGTGTGTCACGGATGCCAGCAAGGACCAGGGCGAGGTGGACCCAGCCACGGTGCCAGATGGGGACCAGCTGCCCACCCTCCCAGGGCCTGGGCAATGCCCCCAATCCTACCCGTGGGCAGGACCGGCTGCTGGAGGGGAGGCCTGAGGACATGCAGACTCCTGAGAAAGGTGGAGAGACTAGCCCCAAAGGTTGAGGGGGAACCCTTTTCCATGACTGCACAAGGGCAGGCTCTCGATGCAAATTAAGCTCAGTTCCATTAAAATACCCAAGTGTGTATACAGGAACCTTGCAGGCTCAGCGTCCTCTACAGAATTAACATTCAAAAATTTCTACGAGGGCTTCCCTGGTGGCGCAGTGGTTGAGAGTCCGCCTGCCGATGCAGGGGACACGGGTTCGTGCCCCGGTCCGGAAGGATCCCACGTGCAGCGGAGCGGCTGGGCCCGTGAGCCGTGGCCGCTGAGCCTGCGCGCCTGGAGCCTGTGCTCCGCAACGGGAGAGGCCACAGCGGTGAGAGGCCCGCGTACCACAAAAAAACAACAACAACAACAAAAAAAAACAACCAAAAACTTCTGCGGTTTCTCAAAAACTGAAGTGGCGTGATGGGGGAGGCCATTTGTATTTCATACCAAGACCAAAAACACAGACAAATAACATTGGCTATTTAGAAATTAAATATCTGGTTAAAAAAATAAAAATACAAAATTAGCATGTTTGAGATCCAAAGACAAACTACAAAACTGGGCAGGGGGTCTATTTCCAATATGCTGACAAGAGCTAAATACACGTCCCTACAGAAAGTGTGGACTGGTCAACACTGGGAAAATTTTAAAAACTGGCCAACAGAAACGGGAAGGAGGCACCTACAGGCCAGTCAGAACAAGTTAACGCTGGCCATGTATCATGTTCAAGTGTCCTGCTTCACCCAGATGTCTGAACAATCAAAAGGTATGAAAAATGGCACTCTGACTTTTATAATTAATTCGGTAAAGAATAAAGCCTATACTGGTATTTTTAAAGGGTATGGAGAGAAACACGTGCCGTTTCGTGGCTGGAGGACCATCGCAGGTTACTCTCGGGAAGTTCAATTTGGAAACAACTACGGAAATGTAGAGCGCGCTTCTCTGACCCACGAGCTCCCGTCTATGACCCAGATGGAGGTGTGCCCTTGGGGCAGGCCTGGGGCTGAATCTTTCAGCTTGGGATCTTCAGGGCAGAATCTGCAGGGGAACACCTCAGTGTACCCCCTTCTCCGAGGCCCAGACCCCAGGACCCCAGCTCCGGGCGGAGGCAGCGGTGGGCGGTGCCAGGAGGAATCACCCCGCGGGGCGTGGGGCACGCGGGTCCTCTGCTCCCAGGGCTCGGCTCCAGAGGCAGGCGGGTGCAAGTGGGGCGTGGGGAGTAAGCCTCGGGGCCTGCTTAGCGGCTGAGTAAAGAGAGGGGATGGGGATGGGAGGGGGAGGGGCGGCGACAGAACTGACCCGCCATCCACACCCCATCCCGTCGCAGCATCGTACTCACCCGAGTCTCCTGGACTCCTCCCTTCGAGCCAAGTCCCTGGAGCGCTCGACGCTTAGGCAGCAGCAGCTGAAATGGCCCGAAGAGGTCCTGGTTCCGAGGCTCTGCAGCCCCAGCTGGAGCCCCTGCGCCCATGGACGCTCTGAATCTGAGGGCAGGTGGCCCCTCTTTAATAGGAATGAGCCTGGGGTGGACAGATCCGGCCAAGGGGCAGCCCCCCCGGAAGTGACCACAGGAGGGTAAACAGACGGCTCAGGCAGGGAGGGATTGACGGGATCATCTGCTTAACCCCCAGCGAAGGTGTAACGAGACTGACTTACTGGCTACTCTGAGGGCGGGGTGGGGGGGGCGGGGTTGTTACCAGGGTGTGAACAAGGCCTCCCTCTAGGACGGACGGGTCAGGGAGGAGCCCCAGAGGACGTGGCTTTTCGCTGAATCTGATGGGCCTCGGCTGTACCGGGGGAGGGAACGGAAGATGCAAAGGCCCGGAGCCCCGCAGGAAGGCAGCAACAGAGCCCACATTTGGGGAGGTTGGAGCCAGAGGCACGTGGCTGCACCTTCCAGGGCCTTGTGGGGGCTGGAGACGTGGCTCTCCAGTGGGGAGCTGGGGCCGGTCCAACCCGGACCGTCGTGAAGCTTATGCAGCCTGGACAAGAATTCGACGTTCTGGATGCCCGGGCTCTGTCGGGTCCCATCACGCAGGCCTGTGATAATCCCCAACGCGTCTAACACTTAGTGAGAGCTGGTTCCGTGCGCGGCTCTGTGTTGACGCGTCTGATCCTCCCGTTGTCCCGTGAGACCCGCCAGAGCACGACCATCAGGCAGCAGGACCCAGAAAATCTAACGGCTGAAAACGTGGGCCTGCATTTGCGGGTGCGCGAGGTTAATACCGATTCCAGAAGGGCACGAGAAGCCCCAAAGTAAACAGGAAAACGTATGCGGGACGCAACTGATGGCCCCCAGGGGTGAGCAGCAGTCACTTCTTATAGCCCCGTCCCCCCGTGAGGAAGCGGGCTGGGCAGAGCCGAGGTGCTCCACGAGGACCCCGATACTCCCCCTGTGTCACGGGTGAGGCTACATCAGTGGTCCTGAGTGTAGAATGTGCACCAAGGTTATTTGCTCCAGTTTCCATGCTTCTAGGCACAGCGCCCTGTGGCTTCTCTACATACAGACGGTTTCATAAAGGCAAGCTTTTTATAAGACTTATTCAAATCCTCTACATCCTGGACAAAAAGCTGCAGCTCTTGTCAGGCGGCCTCTCTCAGAGCCGTAGCTCTGTGGGCACTGATGTCACCGCCCCTTCCTGCCCCTTCAGGCCCAGAAATGGCAAGGACCCCCGCACTGTCCGTAGCCCTTGGGCGCCTGGTCCTCCTTTCTTGGTTTCCTCACCTCCTCCCAGGCCTCTGAAAGCAGCTCATCATGAAACATCGAACATTCTCCAATGAACCACCTGAATGCTTCACACAGGAACCTTGACGACTCTTCAGAAATGGTTTTTGCCTTGAATTACATTTTCTTCTGATGCCACCATTATCATACATGCTTTTGTTGAGTCCTCAGTTATTACATGTCAGTATTTACCTTTCAATAAATAATTTTATCCATTCATGTTTGTTTACATTAAATTAGTAAATCAATAGCCATATTCTCCCTCCAAAGAAAAAAATTTCTTAGCAAACCATTTTGGTATTATCTTCTTGTATATCCCTAACATCCTATATTGATGTTTGGAACCTTAGCTTGATCTTGGTATGCAATTTTTTAACTCAACACTTATTTTCATTTAACAATAGCTTTCACTAGTGGCTCTGTTCACTGCTGCTTTATGACTTACACAATTTCTTTCTGGAGTTATTTCCTTCTACATTTTTATTCTATAATTTCTATAATGTAATATATAATTCAAATAATTCTATAACTCTGTCCTATTATTCATTCTATAAGGACCTGTACATGGTAAAGTTTGGAAAGTTTTTATATGTGAAAACTTATCTCATTCTCACTTTTGATAGTTTGGCTGGGTATAGGATCCTAGGTCCAGAGTCACTTGGTCTTAGCACTTTGGAAACAGTGTTTAACGAACCTCTTGCTTCCACGTTTGCGGCTGAGAACTGTGATTTTATCAGCATCTCTTTCCTCATAAGTGGTGCTCTTCTCCTGATAACCAATAGCACTCTTCCTTCATCCTCTCATAGTTGACATGTCATTGGAGTGTAATTATGATTTGTTTGTTCCATGGTGGCTTGCTCCGATACACACTTGGTGTGATCTTTCTATTTGGAGATTAATTTCTTTCTTCAGTTTTAAAAATCTTTAACATTTATTATGTTGATTAATGAACCCCCAGTATCACCAACGAAAATCTATTTCTGACACTTATAGTGGGATTCAGCCAGAAATTGCCAAGACAACTGTCACAAGAATACAGTTGGAGAACTTACACTATCAGATTTTAAGACCTACTGTAAAGCTATAGCATAAACAATTCAGCATGGTTTTATGCAGGAGTGGACAAATAGGTCCATAAACCAAGCCATTCATGATTTTCAGGTAAGTTGACAATGATTCACTATATAAGTAAAATACTTTTCAATAAATGGTGCTGGAGCACATGGGTGTCCATATTAAAAATAAAGATATAACCCATGTCACACCATACACAAAATTAGTTTGAAATGGGCCACAGACCTAATTTCAAAGACAAAATAATAAAGCTTCTAAAAGAAAAAAAGAGAATGTTTATTTTTACTTTTGATAAAGGTATTGTGGTTCTGTAAAATATTAAATCAGAGGAAGCTAGATAAAGTGTATACGTGAATTCTCTGCACTTATTTTTTGCAACTTTTCTGTAAATCTAAAATCAGTTTAAATTAAAAAGTTAAAAAAATAGGGCATAACTTTATAACTTTGGGATAGGCAAAAATTACTTAAGTAATAAAAAAAAGTTACTAACCAAAAAAGAAAAGGCTGATACGTTTGATGCCATTAAAATTAAGAACTGTTCATAAGAAGACACCGTAGAGAGAATGAAGACTTTCTCTTTATGTTTGTAATACATGTATACAGCCAAGGATATGTATGCAGAATACACAAAGAACTGCTACAAATCAATACGAGACAGGTTTGACTTCACCAGGAGAATATGCAACTGGTCAGCAGGCATACAAACATGCGTTCCACATCATTAGTCATCAGGGAAATGAAATTTAAGCCAAAATAAGATAGCATTCCACACCTCCTGGAATGGCTCACATCAAAAATACTGAGTATCCAGTACTGACAAGCATGTGAAGGAATGGAAATCCTCTAAAGTTGGTGGTGGGACTTTAAATTTGAATAGTGCTTTAGAAAACTGTTTGCCAATACTCTGTAATCCAGAAACTACACTCATAGGTTTATATCTGAAACAAATGACTGTATGAGTCCACAAAAAATATGTATAAGAATGTTTTTAGCACCTTTACTCACAAAAGGGAAAATCAGAAACTGAAATATCAAACAATACAATGTATAAACCAATTGTGACCTGTTCATACTATAGAAGGATATACAACAATAAAAATACATGTACTATTGCTACATGTACAAGAAAGATGAATCTCAGTGACATCACGCTGAGCTAAAGAAGTCAGACATAAAGGAGTTCATTCCACGTGGTCTCACTTATGATTCAAGACAAGGAAAAAGTTACCATAGCGATAGAAGTGAGAGTAGAAGTTGCCCTCAAAGTGGGGTAGAGTGGACTGGTGGAAAGGAGCACATGGGACCTTCTGGGGGCTGTGGATAATTTATATCTTTATGTGAGCTGTGGTTCCATGTGTGCCTACGTATGTAAAAATTCATTGACATAATGAGATCCCAGAGAGAGGGGAGAGCAAAAAAGAGCAGAAAGAATATTTGAAGAAACAACGGATGAAAACTGAACAAATCTGATGAGAAACAATCTCCATGTCCATGAGGCTTAATAAACTCCAAGTAGGACAAATTCAAAGAGATCCACATCTGGACAGATTATAATCAAACTATGGAAAACCAAAGCCAAAGACAAAATCTTGAAAGCGGCACAAGAGAAGCAACTCATCACGCATGTACAAGGGATCCTCAGTGAGATTAACATAAACCCTGGAGACAGCAGGATGAGGGATGCAAAGTTCTGGAGGGAGAAAGGACTGTCAAGCAAGAATTCTATATCCAGCAAAACTAACCTTCAAAAATAACGAATAAATTAACACATGCCCAGATAAACAAAAACAAAGGACTCATTGCTAGACGTGCTCTACAAGAAATACTAAGGCGGTGGGGGGTGTCCTTCAGGGTGAAATGAAAGGACATGAGACAGTAACTTGAATGCACGTGAAGAAATAAAGAGCACCATATACACAGCAAGTATATGAAAGACCGTATGAATGTGTTTTTTGGGGTAGTGCTGTGTTGGGTCTTCGTTGCTGCACACGGGCTTGCTCTAGTTGCAGCGAGCAGGGGCTACTCTTGGTTGCGGAGCGCGGCCTTGGGCTTCTCATTGCAGTGGCTTCTCTTGCTGCGGAGCGTGGGCTCTAGGCACGCGGGCTTCAGTAGTTGTGGCACGTGGGCTCTAGAGCACAAGCTTCAGTAGCTGTGGCGCATGGGGCTTAGCTGCTCTGCGGCATGTGTGCTCTTCCCAGACCAGGGCTCAAACCTGTGTCCCCCGCACTGGCAGGCGGATTCTTAACCACTGCGCCACCAGGGAAGCCCCTGAATGTATTTTTTGTTTGTAGCTCTTTTTCTCTCCTATCCAATTTCAAAGACAGCTTCGGGGCAGGGGAGCTGGGCAGGTAGCCAAGAGGGCAAGGAAGGAGGAGGCACCCTTGTGAGGGACGTGTGGGGAGGGAACAGCTATGGCGGCTTAACTGCTGAGCAAAGGGGACGGGAGATGGAGGGAAGGACCAGCAGCCCTCTGTCCAGGGAAGACTGACCCCCTTCCTCCTGAGGCCACAGGATCCCCCACCCAACCCATCAGACAAAATCTGCTCGTCACCCCTCAGAGACACCTGCAGCCCTGGGATGTCTGTCTCTGGCTCTGTGCCTGGCAAGATTGGCCTTAGGTGTTCCAGGGCAGCACAGCGGCACTGCTGGGGCGCTGGCGCTCCAAGCAGCAAGGGCATCCCCAAGGCACCGTTGCTCTCACCCAGGGATGGAGGGGCCCAGACTCCCCAGGTGGGGGAGCGGGAGGGCGGGGCTCGGACCAGGCGGAACTCTGAAGGAGAGTGCAGCCTTCCTGTCCAAGGGCCCCCACCTCCCCACGACGCCACCGTAGGGGAGAAGCTGGTCGGGTTGATCCAGTTATCTGTTTAACATCCCAGAAAACAAGTTACCGACGGAGCTGTGTTGAGTGCTGGCAAGGAGAGGGGCCACGTGTGCAGCTGAGCTGGTTGTCAGAGGAGGGAAGGATGATGGAGGGGCTTGGAGGTGGTCTGGAGCAGGAGAGAGAGTCGGCGCCGCCGGGAGAAGGGGTCGGGGAGCGGGGGACTGCAAGGCAGAGAAAGCCCGGCTCCAGGGCCCCCGGGGGAGCAGAGCCCTCCAGGCGCCCACAGGGCCAGAGGCAGAGCCGGAAGCCAGGGGGTGGGGGGGAGACAGAGCGGGACCCGCAAGAAACTGACTTCCCACGCCCTCCGGCGGTCTCCGCCCCGCCCTCAGCCCCTACAAGGAGCAGCCGAATGCTTGTAGACGGCTGTGACACGCTTAGCAGGCAGCGGTCAGACCTGGATTTACACCATTTGGGGGCAACTCCCATAAAAGTCATTCAAATTTAGGAATGTAAAATTGCTAGGCCCCTCAACCCTAGCCCTGGGAAGGGGCTCTGCCCTGACCCGTGAGCCCACCTCATGCCGGCTCCCGGGAGGGGGGTGTCGTAGTGAGACCCGCCCCTCCCCGACTAAATCAGTGGGATCCAGGGGACAAGGCGGTGACACACGTGGGCTGTCACTACTGTAAGATTAATTCTTAAAACATACATTCTCACAGCTCTCTCGTGTGCAAAATGCCCCGAAGGAAGGGCGTGCAGAGCTGCCGCCCCCCGAGGGTCCGCGCGGTGGGGAGGCAGACCAGCGGTAGGGGCAGGAGCCAACCCCCAGCCCCGCGTGAGAACTTGGGCTGGCGCTGGGGCCCCTCTCACAGCGCCCCCACCTCAGAAACGGCTCAGGGTCACAGCCTTTGGCCCCGACAACCGTGGACGACACGCCCGCCCCCAGATGCGCGCAGCCGCTGAGGCCGGTCACGCCAAAGGGACCCTGCCCCCCTTTCCCACCGGCTTTGCCCCTTGATCTGTCCCTTTCGGACAGGGCTGTGTGGTTAAATCCCTCATTACAGCGGGATTTTATTTATATATGTTGAAGCTGCTTTTTTAGACCAATCGAGGTGATTTATTCTCGGTGGAACGTGCTTTATATGAAAACTAAGTATACTGCTTTGTCTCTTTTAACACTTTTACCCTCAATTACATTTCCCAGATAATTTTGTTACGTCTTTGTTTCTGTCGACATCTGTCTTCCGTATCTTCTGTATTATGGTCTCTTCCCCATTCCTCTGCTATTGCATTTTAGGTGCAGCTCTTGTAAATAAAGCATAGCTGGATCCTGCGGCTTCATCCAATTCGAGAGCCTCTGCCTCTTAATAAATAAATACCCAATTACGTCTATTCTTCCCAGTTTTTTTTTCTATTTGCTGTGATTTTTACTATTTTTCCCACTCTGTTATTCGTCGGATCATTTAATTCATTTTGCCTTGAAAGTTATACCTTGTATTTCTGTTCTTCTAGTCATTATCCTTAAATTGTAAACACATACACACGTTATTCAAATTCCAGTGTTAACTAACATCTGTTTTCTTTACCCCGAGATACATTACAAATCTCTCAGATCCCTTCACTCTCTGAGGGACTCCTGCCCCCCCCCCCGCCCGCCCCCAGACCCAAGGTCATCGTTGGAAACTTCCATCTAACTAGGAATGTCTTGCTCTCTTGTCTAAATTGATCCTACTCGACCACACCTTGAAGATTTCCGATGCTCCCCCATTTCAACGTGATGTGCTTGTGAGAGCTACGAAGATGGTCCCACTCCCCCTCCCAGCTCCACCGTCACTTTGCTTTATGCGTTTTCCAGTCTGTTATTGTACATACTGAGGGCTCCGCGCGGGTTTTCTCTGTGGCCGCTCCTCTGACCGGCGTGAAACGCACAGCTCGGCCATGAGTCTCTACTTGCGCCTCCAGGCCCCTCCTTTCTGCCCCACGTGGCGCCCCAGAGGCCGGCCTCAATGGACTGCGTCCCCGTCCCCGGGCCCCCGCCCTCTCTGGGTTCCAGGAGACCAGAGGGCAGGAGGGGAGGGAGCTCAGGTCTGGGCCCCCTCCCACCCCCTCCCCTCCTGCAGCCTCACTGCCCAGGTCCTGGGAGCGCAGCCTCTCCCCCTGCTCTGCAGGCCTAGGCTGGCCCCTGCCGCGGTGCTCACCCCTCCTGCTGGCTCCCTGAGCCCCGCCGACACCTCTGTGAATAAATTTTCATTTCGCTAGTTGCTCTTTTGTTAACCTTTCAAGTGTTTCCTCCTGGAACAGAAGTGATCCGTTATCCTGGAGTCTTTAAAACGGTCTCTGCCTCGTCCTGTGCTGTCCTGTATTCTTGCTGCTGCTGCTGCGCCCTCCTTCCAGCGTTCGTGCTCACCTGTCAGTCTTGACCTTCCGACAGGAAGTTTAACCCATTCTCGTTCACGGAGTCAACGCCATGCTTCTCCCCCAGCAGGACCGTCTTCCTGGCAACTCTCTGCCCCCTCTGCTCTTCTCACACGTCCCAGGACCGTCTTTAACCAACGCTTCTCCCCGCTCACCACGGCTCCCTCCTGGACTCTGTGTCACCCTGGGTGCGGCTCCACAACTTGTCGTCTAAGGCCTGTTCACGTCGTGGTCGCTGTCAGCGGACGGCGTGGCCGCCTCAGCACGTGGAGCCCATTCTCCGCCCTTGGCTCCGTACCTGCGCCCGGGCCCGACTCTCGCCGCAGACGGTCCCGCTTCGGCAGTGGCTTTAGGGTGAGAGTCTTTGTCTCTGATGTAGTGAAATTCCAGCACCGCGTGTCTGGTGTTTGTTTCGTGCTGGGCTGCTTTTCGAGGGCTGCTCAGCCTTATTTTTTGAAGATGTGGCCGCCTGTCGCGTCCTCCTTGTCTTCCCTTCGGGCGGGGATCCCTCCTGGGCGCGTATTCCGACTTCTGGGCCCAGCGGCCCCCAACTGTCCCGTCACGCTTTCTGTGCCGCGCTGCCCTGCAACGCACCCTGTCTGTTAGTCCGTCCCGTGAAGCAGCACGTATTTCACCTCCCGCTTCCGTAGCCCTCTGTCTTTGTTATGTGCGAGGTACCGTCCTTATCTGCCTGGTGACACTAGTGACAGTGCCTGGCTGGTTGTTGATGACAGAAGTTCCTGGGTTAGTCTGTAACCTCCCCCTAGGTGTGGGTGCATGCTGTGTGCAGCCGCCTTGGCTCCCCCCGGCATCTCCAGCCCCCCGGGATCCCCCGCTCTGGCAAGAACCCCGTATCCCCACCGCTCTGTGCGTTCGGGAGACTCCCCAGAGTTCAGAACCGTGAAGTCCCCGTCCCGTGGGCAAAGAGGGCCGTGCTTTCTCTCTTAAATTGCAGAATACTCTCGTTGCCCTCACGGATTTGGCACAGGCGGGGGTGACCTGAGCCTTCCCTGGTCTTTGTCCTGAACGAGGACTATGTCCCCTGCTTTTAAGTTCCTTTGTGAAAGTCATTTTCAGTTTCACTCGTTGCTATTTTAAGCTTTCTGTGGCTACTGTGAATGGGACATTCTCCCATAGCACCCCTGTCACGTGTCGGGCTGTCCAGGAAGCCGACTCCCGGGACCGGTGCCGTGGAAGACGGAAGAGAGGGGCAGGCGGCGGCGCTGGCAGAGGAGCTAGCGGCGGGGCTGGCCCTGTGGCTGAGACCCCCGTGCCCCTCGGTCACCGGATGTGTGTCGCCTTGAGAAAACGTGTCCCTGGTGGGGAAGGCTCTCGGCCCCGGGGCCACCCCTGCGGAGCTCTGCGGAGCCTGCTCCCAGCGGACGACGCAGCATCGGTCTCCTGTGAAGGGGGCCCGGGGGCACACGACCAGCTGCTTACACTGATAGGGAAGCTGTTCACCTGTGTACCTTGAAGAAGCCCCTTAAACCGCGGTGAGTTTACTGTTGATTCTGGCGGATGGACCTGTGCACCTTAGAGATGATTTTGTCTGCTTGTTTACAACAGTCTGCCTCTTATTTCAGTTTCTTGTGTTAACGCAGTAGCCAGAATTCACCCCAAAATGAATGCTTGTGAAAACGGCCATACGTAGGTGGGGGGTGGGGCGGTGATGTTGGGGAAATGGGTGAAGGTGGCCAAAAGGTACAGACTTCCAATTAAAAAATAAATGTGTGCTGGGGCTGTGACGTACAGCCCGGTGACTGCAGTTAACAATGCTGCGCTGCCTATCGGACAGTTTTTCGGCCTCTGTGTGAGGTGATGGGTGTTCACTGGGCTTATCGTGCGGATCATTCTGCAATAGATACAAGTGCTGAATGGTGATGCTGTACACCCGAAAATAACACAATGCTTTATGTCAATTATGCCTCAATAAAATGATAAATAAGTAAAAATTAAAGTAAACGGCTGTCACTGAGAGCCCCATTCTACTCCTGAACGCCCAGGAAATCTTGAGTGCTATTAGTTGTTGCCTTGAAATGCCTCTCCTCTTTGCACAAGGAGAAAACCCCGAGTAAGCCACACGGAGTAGAGTGGACAGACTGACAGCTGGCACCTGGCGGGCAGACCGTCCTGTTCTCCTCGGATGGATCTCACGGGCACCGTCCACCGTGGCAAACGAAGTATTCTTTCCGTTGAAATCTTCCTAGTGACCCCGTGAACGCCTGCCGACCGGCTCCTTGTCCGCTGGTCTCAAGCTGGGCACGTTGTGGTCCATCGAGAATTTTTCCTGGGCTGACTGCCTCCAGCCCCTCCAATCTGGCCTTTGGGACGTGGGGAACACGTTGCCCGTCCCGATCCTGGTGGCCCCTCTGCGCCCTCGCCGTTGGGAAGGCAGGGAGAACATGGGACCTGGGAGAGGTCGTTCCGAGCCCACGATCCGGGATCAGAGGTACTGGGACCCGTCCCGCTCTCTCCCCATCTCAGTCTCCACGTCCGGGACCCAGGTAGGCCCCTCCTCCCCGGCTGAGGGTGACCTCCCCCGCCCCAGGGTGGGGAGCCGGAGCCGGAGTGGATTTGGCACCCACCGGCAGGCGGAGCCCGGCCTCCAAGCTGTGTGTCCCCCGGCTCCTGACTCCGGCTCTCCCCGGGACCCTCTCCCGCTTCAGAAGGACCTGCTGCTTCTCCGTCTCCCCCGGGGACTCAGATCGCGTCTCCTCAGTAACACTCCCTGACCGTCTCCTCCGGCTCCGAGCCGGCCGGGGCCTCGCAGCTGCAGGCCCAGCACTGAGTCAGGCATCACGTCAATGAGGACGTCTGGTCCCTTTGGATTCTCTTCCGGCCCCACTTGTCACGTCCCTCAGAAAGGCTCGGCTTCCCTCGAGGCTGTCTCCACCACCTAGCACGCGTCACTCTCCCTTCTGTCAGACAGAGCGCGGGCACCCGGCCCGGGGCCTTGGCAGGAGCTGGTTGCAATTGTAGGGATTCCTGGTGTTTGGTTTACGCTTACCTTCCAGCGACAGCAAGTGGTACTAGCTTTCCAGGCTGTTGTGCGGATCCACATACACATACGTTGAAGTTTTTTTAAAGTGCATGAGATTGGAGAGAATGCATGAAGTAAATAAAAGCACGGGTGGCCTGACGCCATGACCGAGTACACGGTGACGGATGTTTGGGCGCCTCCCAGAGCCCCAGGGGACCCTGCTGACATTTCACCGGTGGGTCGGGCCTCCTGGCCTCCCCCAGCTGCAAGGGGGCCAGGAAAAGGGGTGCTTTCCCAGCTGTGCGGAGAAACACACAGGCAGCCCTCCCAAAATAAGGAAGAGGAGAGGAACGCACAGCGAGCACAAGGCTGAGGGCATCCGTGTGGCGCCCGCGCTGCCGGTGAAGGACCGACGCCCCAAGATGGAAAGGACATCGTGCGGGAAGCGGGGCTCTAAGTGCAGCTGCCCGATCAATGCAGGGCCGGCAACTCCCCGGCCCGGCAGCCTCTTTCTCACTCTCTGCGGCCCAGAAACATCCAAGGAAGAAGAATCTACATCCATCCATTCATGCATCCAGGACCCCTGCTGTCCCTGAGCTGCACAAGGGCTTGTGCTGGGCACTGAGGCCTACCCCCTAACTGCCCCGTCCAGGGGGTGAGATGACCTGGAGCCTGGGTGTGGCCTGGAGGGCACTCGAGGCCCTGGCCCTGCCCACAGGCTGGGGTCCGGCTGGACCGGCTGCCAAGGAGCAGCAGACAGCAGTGGGAGGGGGAGGACACCCCAGCTCTGAGTGCGGAGGTGTCTCCCCGTGAGCACCACCTCGCTCAGTCCTCAAAGGAGCCCTGCCCTTCCGCCCGCAGATGGAGAAACCGAGGCGCAGAGAGCCCAGGGACTGGCTGAGGCTACACATCCTAGAAGTCTTGGCCCCAGGCAGCAGCCCCAAGGCCACGCCCCACCGCCTGCCCGGCCTGCCTGGGTCTGCCGAAGGGTGGAGGTAGTGAGGCGCCCGTCACTGGCGGCGTGCAAGCGGGCAGCCCCCAGCAGGGGCCGGTCCTGGGCAGGAAAACAGGCAGTGTGACTGCGGCGGCCTGGAGGGCGCGTGGCCCGGGGGAGGGGGCTGCGGCAGCAGGCCAACGGTTTATGTCTTCATTAAACAGAGAAGAGTTTAGTTGACGAGCAGCTGCTGGCCCTGCCGGCCTCCTGGCTCCCTAAGCGGTGAGCCACGCACACAGCCCCGGTGCCCCGAGCCACTAACGGGTCTGCAGCGCCGATCGCCCTCCACACCCACTTGGCGGGGCTCTGGGAAGTCTCTGGCCTCCCGGACACTGGGCTGAACCGCTTCTCCCTCCGAGCGCCGTCCCATAAACCCCCCACAGGGGCCCGACCCGCGTGGAGGCGCCACGTTCAGGCCCCTCTCGCGGTTCCCCGTGGCGGGGGCAGCTGCCGCGGGGGAGGGGCCCCTCTTGAGCGGGGGCGGCATCGGGCCACGTAGGCGCCTCGCAGGCACGGCCTCAGCCACCCTCGCTGCCCTGGGGCTGGTCCTTCCCCTGCCGCAGAGACGGGCCGCTGGGCTGCGAGGGCCGCTGGGCCACGAGGCCGGGAGGCGGCGAGCCCAGGCCGGCTCCCCGCGGGGCCCCAGGACGCGACTCCCGCGGAAGGATTCACACACCACGACTCAGCCGCCAGCAGTATCTACGGAGCCCCAGCTGCGCGCCAGGCACGGTTTAGGGGCTGGGGCTGCAGTCGTGAAGGAGAGGGACACGGTCCCCCCGCAGCTGACGAACCTGAGGACGAGGAAGCCAAGGAAGTACCAGGGTGACTCCACGCGTGGCCGCTGTCGTCACAGGTAGCAGGCGACTACGGGAGCCCCCAGGGCGGCTCTCTCGGAGGGGTGGCCAGAGGGGCCTCAGCAAAGAGGGGACACTTGGACCAAACCCGCGGGAGGCGCAGGGCGCTCACGGGACGCGTGTCTGCGCGCCGGGAACGGCAAGGGCAAAGGTTCCGTGCCCCGGCAGAGGCCGCGAGGCCGGAGCAGAGGGGACCAGGGCCGGCCGACAGAGGTGGGTCCCAGAGAAGGGAGCTTCGCCCTCATTCCAAGTGCCAGCCGACAGCAGGCGCACCCCAGACACCCGCGAATGGGCTCCCTGAGCTCGGCCGCCGCCCTGGGCACCTTCTCACTCTCTGGCCACCGGGGCCCGTCCCCGCCCTGCCCTCTGCCTCTTCCCGTGCACAGCCGAGCCCGGCCCAAGCACCAGGAGACCTCCCTTCCCAGAGCCCCCCACGAAAGCCCCTCCGAGCGGGCAGAGGGCGCCCTTCCTGCCCGCCCGCTGCACGGGTCCTGTCGCCCCACTGCAGACGCCGAGCCAGCAGGCAGGCAGCCTCTCCCTCAGGGCCTCCCCGCCTCCCCACACAGCCCAGGGCCCGACATCCGGCCGGTGCCTGGGAGCCACCAGTGTGGGCACAGCGTCTCACTGCTGCACGAGACGCTGTGCAGCAGTACTGGGCCTGGCCATGGCACCAGAAGTGGGGGCGGCCCTCTCTGGGCTTGACCTGATGCTGCTTCTCTGCCTGGACGGGAAGACCCTCACGTCCGCACCCACAGGGAAGGATGGGGCCTCCTGAAGGCCACGCAGTGAGCGAGGCGCTGCCCTCCAGGGGAGAGCCTGCTGGGAGGGAGGTGTCTGGCCAACAGCCTGCAGCTCCAGAGCCGCCAGGATCCAGTGCAGCTTCACCTGGAGGCTGAGCGCTGAGCCCAGAAGGTGCTGGAGCCGCTCCTGCCCGACCCAGGGCTCCCCCATGGGCAGTCTGGGCTCTGGGGCTCTGCACCGAGCTGCACTGCGGCCCGAGGCTCCTCCCCCCGGTCCTGCCCAGCCCTTCCCAGGTGTCAGCCCTGCACCGGCTATAAGGCTCTGCTCCTGCTTCCCCATCTCCCTGTGAGCCTCTCACACGCCTCCTTCCATCTCCACGTCTGCTCCTTGGAGGCCAGAACTGACGGGCTCCCGGACCCTGGCCGGACAAGCTCGGTTCTCCAGCTCAGCTCAGTGACGCCCCCTCCTGTGCCCTTTGCCCGCGCCCGCTGTCCAGGAGGGATTAACAGCACAGCCCGCCCCCACCGCGTGGCCGCCCACGCTGACGACCGCGAGGGCCTCCCTGGCAGAGCGCCTGGCTGCCCCCAGCCTGTGGACAGGGAGGTGATCTCATCCTGATGCGGTAGCCATGGAAACAGGGCCAGAGCGGCTATGGCTCGCACCGCAGGAGGTGCCTCAGTTCCTGCACCCAAGCAGGAACCGACCCCCAGCTCTGCAGTCTGGCAGGGATGCCCCCATGGGGATGTCCCCAGCATTGCCCAGAGGGATGGAGGAGACGCCGTCAGCTCCTCCCAGGCCCCCCCAAGTTGCAGGTCCGGTACCCCCAGGGATGGGTTTTAAATCCCCAGGTGGGGCTTCCCTGGTGGCGCAGTGGTTAACAATCCGCCTGCCGATGCAGGGGACGCGGGTTTGAGCCCCGGTCCGGGAAGATCCCACATGCCGCGGAGTGGCTAAGCCCGTGCGCCACAACTACTGAGCCTGGGCTCTAGCGCTCTTGAGCCACAACTACTGAGCCCGCGTGCCACAACTACTGAAACCCGTGCGCCTAGAGCCCGTGCTCCGCAACAAGAGAAGCCACCGCAGTGAGAAGCCTGTGCACCGCAACACAGAGTAGGCCCCGCTCACCGCAACTAGAGAAAGCCCGCGCGCAGCAACGAGGACCCAACAGAGCCAAAGATAATAAATAAATTAAATAAATAAATTTTAAAATAAAGTAAAATAAAATCCCCGAGTACAAGCATGCACTGGGCACCTAGTAAGCGCAGGCATTTCACCTGGGTGACAGGTCACATATTGTCTCTTCTTACACATGAGGCTCAGAGAGGCCGAGGGACTTGTCCAAACACACACAGCTGGAATTCAGACCCCGTCCCCTGACTTCAGGCCCAGGGCGCTGGGGACCATGGGGAGCTGAGAGAGTCACGTTGGCGTCTGAAGGGCCTGGGTGTGAAGAGATCCCAGCGTTGCCAGAGATCAGCACACACTCCAACAGTGACTGAAAGAGGGGGGCGCTGGCTGCAGATGGAGACGTGGCTAGAGAAAGAATTCAGAGCCCTGAAACAGACCCCCTCGGGTACCGGAGGGCTGTCGTTCACAGAACTGTCAAGACTGAACAATGCACAGGAAAAGTAATTTACAAAATGATGCTGAGATACCTGGAGATCAATTCTGGAAAAAAAAAGAATCTATGCTTTACACCACAGACTCAATATAGGTAAATTAAAGATCTGACTGCATGCAATCCAGTCAGAGTTCAGCTCTGGCAGATACTTGGAGACATTAACACCTGACTTGGAATCAAAGAAATTAAAGAAGAAATAATAGAATTAATAATGCGAACGTTAACGCTTTCTGGACATCAGAAATTTTAAAAAGATTAGGAGACATTTGCATGGAAGGGGTACAGGGTCGATATCGTCTGTGGGTTACAAGCATTTGTCCAAACAACAGATCCCATGGCTAAACGTGCACAGGGCCAGGGTCCAGGAGAACATGCAACGAGAGGCTGATGGGGAAGCTGGAAATGAAATGATGATACTTTACACCTATTGAATGAGCGCAAATTGAAAACAGAAATAAGTGCCGGCATGGCCACCAGCCAGGGTGCGCCCCGCCCCCCTGCAACCCACCCCCACGCCTGTGCTCACAGCCCGTAAACTGCACGTCCTCCTGAAGCGCGGTTTGACGGTGCATGTCCAGAGCCCGGAGGAGTGTCAAGCCCCGGATCCGTAACCCAGCCCTGCGGATGCACCCTCAGGAAACCACGCAAGAGCAGAGGAAAAGCCATGAACAAGAATACACCGGCTGAAGCGCTGTTCAGCATTTTCTTATGGAAAATGTCAAACCCACACAAAAGCAGAGAGAATAGGATAATGAGCCCATGTGTCATCCCCCAGCTTCAACACTTATCAGCTCACAGACAACAGTGTTTCACGTCCCCCACCACGCACACACACACGCTCGCACACACGCTGGCGCACACACGGGCGCACACGCGTACACGCGCACATGCACTTTTTTTCTGTATTGTAGAGTGAATCCCAGACACCATTTCACTTTGCCCATAAATACTTCAATCTGCATCCCTAGCAAATAAGGATTTTTAAAAATCGAATCATAATATCATCATATCCCATAATAATTGTTTAGTATCTTTTTTATTCATTGCCCGTGTTCAAATTTTTCCCTATGTTTTAGATAACTTTAGAAATCAGTTTGTCGGAAGCAGGGTGCAAACAAGGGAAAGGCACTGCGTTTGGTCGCTGTGCTTTTGTCTCTCGTATTGTGTAATGGCTCCCCCCCTTCCTTCTTCACTGAGGCATTTAAAATAACGCCCCCCAAATGGGAAGCCGTCAACGGGCCCAGGGCCAGGGCCACTTAGGCAGCGTGTGGTGCATCTGCCTGGGCGCCCAGGGCCCCCGCCGTCCGGACGGCAGCGGCTGAACATAACCAGGAGCAGCTGGCGGCCGGCTCGCCCAGTCCTGCCACCCGCGGTGGCTTGGCTGCTGGCTTTGGCTGTGCCCTTAGCCACCCGCCCTCGGACCTGGCAGCGCAGCCTGGCCCTTCACTCGTGGCATGTTTGGAGCCGGTCCCGCTTCTGGAGGTCCCTGCCGGCCGCAGCAGCTGTAGGTAGGAAGCACCACGCTGCCGCCCTCCGCGACAGCGCTCGGCCCTCCGGGAGAGGTCTGCACGGGCGCTCACGGGAGGTCAGCACCCTACCCTGCCATGGCCCCGCCAGGCCCACGCCCATGCCCACACATGCTGTGGCTGCAGCGGAGGAAAATGGAAATGCCCGCTGAACGAATACGTGAAAGCGAGCGTTCTGATGTGGACGCGACTGCGGCCGTGTACTCTCCTGTGGATTCAGAGGAACGACGCACACCCCCCATCCTTCGATTCTCAGCCAAGTCCACCTGTTAGAGAAGGGGATTGGCCTTGGTTGCTTGGTTGCCATGGGAACGCTCTCCCACCAGGGAAACAGACAGGTACGGGCGCGTGGGGGGAGGGTGGGCCCAACCCCCAACCCCACGAGCCTTTCTCTCCCAGCCTGGAAAGCCGAGGAAGGCGGCCAGTTAGTGAAGGGGCGGGCTGCCCGGCGTGTCCCGATCTCGGCGGCTGCCGTAAATGTAGGTTTTGTTATTATTCAGGGGCCAACGGATCGTGATGATCGCCACTGAAAAGACAACTGGCTACACTCACAGGCCTCAAGAGGAGGGGGCAGGGGGCACGTCGTGCCACGGGAGCCACACGGAGAAGCAGCGGGGCCCGTCAGGGGCTGGGGGGCCGGGAGCGCGGGCACAGCCTCTACTGAGGTTTTCCCAGGAAGGAAGAGGCGAGGCAGGCGAGCAGGCTTGGGACTGGCTGCTTTGAACAATTTCAGGCCTCTGGGCCCGGGGCTGTTCCGCGTGGCCCGGCACCTGGCCGTGGTGAGGGGTGATCAGGGCCGGGGACAGTGGCCCCGTGTGTGAGAGCCCCGTGGAGGAGGTGGGACGTGTGAGCTCTGGATGGGATGGTTTTTATGGGAGAAGCACGTTCAGGGACGAGTCATCTGTCCCCAGGAACCGGCTTCCCCGGGAGGGGCAGGGGCGGTCCCTCCAGAGTCGGCACGGCCCCAAGATGCCAGAACATCAGAAAGTAAAAGGCACGGTTAATACGGGGACTGGCGCCCAAACCGTGAGTTCTCCTTCACCCCGTCCCTCCCTCTCCCCCTTCACCCATCTGCTCTCATCTCTGACTCATCCACTCCTCTCCCCACGGCCCCCAGCCTGTGCCCAGCGTCCTCAGCTCTCCCCCGACAACAGCCCGTGTCCCCCACCCCCACCCACCGTCACTCACGGCCCGGGGCCCTCGCTGTCCCCCCCACGGCTCCTCTGCAGTTGGCTTGGCCACCCCGCCCCCGTGACCGGTGGACCCTTTCTCTACCCCCCTTGAAGCCAGGCGGGCTCCAGGACCGCTCTGGACCGTGGGATGTGGCAGAAGGGATGCTGGACGTGCCCCCCGGAACCCCCGTGCGCTGCTGGTGGGGACGTAAAATGGTACAGCTTCGGAAAACGGTACGAAGGGTCTTCAAACCCAGCAGTTCCGCTTCCGGATATTTACCCAGAGGAACTGAAAGCAGGGACTCCGATATACTTGTATGACCACATTCCGTGCAGCACTATTCACAAAAAGGAGGAAGCAACCCAAGCGTCCATCAACACGTAAATGAATAAGCAAACCATGGTCTACACGGACGATGGACTATTATTCAGACTTAAAAGGGAGGAAAACTCTGACATAGAGGCTGAAACACGGAGGAACCTTGAGGACATTATGCTCAGTGCAATAAGCCGGTCACGAAAGGACAAACGCTGTGTGATCAACTCCCGTGAGGCCCCAGAGGAGCCAAATCCGTGGAGACGGAGAGCAGGCGGCGGGGCCAGGGGCTGGGGGAGACGGGGAGCGAGTGTTGACGGGGACAGGGGGTCAGCTTCCCAAGGCAGAAGGAGTTACGGCGACGGACAGCGGTGGTGATGGTCACACAGCGACGTGAACGCACTTACTACCACCGAACGACACGCTTTGGAAATGGTTACAACGGTAACTTGTGCGTTACGTACGTTCTATCACAGTAAAAAGTGCAAAACAACACCGTCGCTTGCTCAGCGAGCTCTTCCACACCGCTGTGCCTAGACTCTGTCCTTTTTTCCAGGCCTCTGTAACCACTTACTGGGCACACACTCTGCACCAGGCGCTGTGTCGAACGAGAGGGGTAAAATGCCCGAGGCCCCAGCCCTGGGCCGACATGCCGAGGACGGAGACGGGCACCAGGCTCTGCAGACGCCCCAAGGCCACGGGGGGGGGGGCGGTGTGTCCTCGCTGCACCTCTCACGAGCGGGCGTGCCCCACCTCCGCACCTCCTCGGGAGTTAGGCGAGACCCCACCTAGCCCCACCTTCTCTGCTGAGCTGTCATCCGGCAGACGCGCTGCGACTGACACTGACGCTTTGGCTAAACACCCAGTGAATCAATCGGCCCGTCCTCTCCCTCCTACAGGGTTAAGCCCTGCATCTCTCCCGCCTTGTCGCCTAACTGCAGGGATGGGGCCGGGCCCGGGGCGTCGCACGGGTGAGTGCTGGCGGGCTCTCCGGGTGGACAGGGAGGAACCAGGGCTCCGCCCCGGCAGATGTGGGGCTTTGGGGACAGAACTGAGGCGCAGAGAACAAGCCCCCCCCCCCGTCCCCAGCTGGTGCTTCTGCAACGGGAAGCAAAGCAGAAGCCACAGAAAGACATCCCTGTCAGCGCTGCCTGTGGTTAATTAAGCCAGAAATAAAAGTGAAAGACACCGCCGGCTTGGAAGGGGGGCAGGAGAGGGACCAGCCCCCGGGGGGCAAGGGAGGTGGGCGCGGGGCAGAGCAGAGCCCTCTGCAGGGCACGGGACCTGCCGGATGCAGTGGGTTAGGTCAGCTTAGGGCACTCCCACAGCTGGGGTCCAGAGGGTTCTTCCAGGGAGGGAGAGGGTGGGCCAGGGTGGGGGCCAGTCGCTCATAACTCCTCCAACAATTTGAAGTTTTATCTGTGTTACTTTGATAATAATGTCAAAGGTTTTAAACTATTTTAGCAGGTCACGATGAAGGAAGGCTTAAGGACTTAGTTTGGAGTTTTACGTCTACGGAGCCCTGTCTCCCCCCGGGCCCTCGCCTCCTTTCCCGCTCAGCCCTCAGGAACCCCAGGTGATGGAGCAGGCTGAGGCTGGGACCGAGCCGGCTGGGACGGCACCCCGGCGCGAGGGGAGGCCGTGCTTGCCCTGGAGGGGCCCGGCGTTCCCGTGATGCCGGCCCCGAGGGGCAGGGCCTCGCGTCTGGTCCCCGTGGTCCCCGGCCCTCAGGGCAGCGCACGGGTGTGAAACGGAACAAGCGGAGAGGAGGGTCGCCCACCTGAACCCTGCTGTGCTCAGGGCCCGTCCACTCCTCCGCAGAGACGAACGTACTGACCCTGCCCGCCCGCCCGCCGCGAGCTTCCTGCTCCCCACCTTCTCCCACGCCTGCCGTCAGGGCCACACAATTTACTGCTGTAATTACAGGCTGTCTTCCCAAGTTTCCTTTGTAAAAGCCGTGCCCTCCCCAGGGAGGGAGCGTGTCTTTAGGACAGGACGCTCCTCTCCCCTCTCTTGTGCCTGACACAAAGCACGAGGCCAGGACTCGGAATGGACTGTCCACAGGGCAAGGGCATCCTGAAGGGCCCCAGGGCCACTGAACAGCTCGGCGGCTCCACTGCTGGGTTAGCACCTATCAGTGAGGTCTCTGCCAGTGGCAGGACTGGGAATTCTCAGCACTGTGGAATGGACAGCTCCATGGCGGCTGCCCTCGATGCCCGCCCCCCGTGTCCCACCCCCAGTCCAGGCCTGGGCAGGGGTCAGCTCGTCAGAGAGAGGGACCAGGCCCCTAGCAAGGGAAACCAAGATAAAGAAAACCCAGGCTTGGGATTCTCTGGTGGCGCAGTGGTTAAGAATCCGCCTGCCAAGGCAAGGGACACGGGTTCGAGCCCTGGTCCGGGAAGATCCCACATGCCGCGGAGCAACTAAGCCCGTGAGCCACAACTGCTGAGCCTGCGAGCCACAACCACTGAAGCCTGCGCACCTAGAGCCCGTGCTCTGCAACGAGAAGCCCATGCATTGCAATGAAGACTAGCCCCGACTCACCGCAACTGGGGAAAGCCTACGCGCAGCAACAAAGACCCAGCAGCGCAGCCAAAAATAACTAACTAACTAAATAAATAAATAAAATAAGTAAATTTATTTTTTTAAAAAAAGAAAGAAATAGAAAACCCAGGCCATGTTAGACTCCACTCTCAAACAGTTGTGTCCAGCAGAAATAGAATTTTCTAGCAGCCACATTAAAAAATGGAACATGGAACAGGTGAAATTAGTTTTAATAATATACATATATTGAAAATATTATCATCCTAACATGCTGTTGGCACAAGAATTACTAATGAGCTATATACTACTTTCTTTTTCTTTTTTCTTTTCTTTGTACTATGTCTTCAAAACCTGGTGTGTCTGTTACACTGACGGCACATCCCAGTTCAGACAAGACCTGTATCAAGACGTGCACCAGTGGCGGGGGCAGTGGGTGGGGTGGGCAGGAGATGGAGGTCAGCAGGCTGGGTCCGTAGGGCCTCATGGGCCAGGGAGGGACTCCTGGCTCCACTGTGAACGAGACGGGAAACCACGGGCGGGTCCTGAGCAGCGGGCAGTGCGGCTGCTGAGCGGGCGGTCACCGGGAGGCAGCGTTCTCTGCACCGGCACCGGGCACCGTGGCCTGGGAAGTCTGCTGGGTGATTCCCAGCACAGCGGGACCTAGTCTGTGCTTTCTAAGTAAAGGGATGCCTCCTCATAGCTGCCAGACACGCAAGGTAGAAATTCAAGCTGCAGTGACTGTGACCACAGCAAATATTTCCTGAGGAGCAGCTGTGTGCTCTGCCAACATTGTTTCATGCAGTCCTGGGAACAGCCCTGCTCTTATCCCCACTTCACGGATGGGGGGAGGGCGGGGAAGAGCCTCGCGCAGGCTGGGACGTGCCGAGCCCCGGTGGACAGCCCATCTCCCCCGTGAGTCTCTCCTGGGGGACCACCTCTGCGCACAGGACGGCGCACCCGCACCCTTCTCTGGGTCTGTCCCACGGGAAGGGAGGCTGGCATTCACACCAGTCTGCCCCCAACCCTGTAAGTGAGAAAACCGGGGTTCACACAGAAAGGCTGCCCACGCAGGGTGCAGAGCGGGGGCTGGGGGCCGGGCCCTGGCAGCCCCCACTTCCCCAGCAGAGTGGCCAGCCTCCCACCACAGCCAGCTGCGGCCCCCCAGCCCCTCCCCCTGCCCTGCCTCCAGTTCATTTTTTCCTTTTCGGGCATTAAGCACAGAAGTATTAAAAGGGATTGTTGAGGCCAGTTAATTAGCTCAGAAGAGGCCTCCTCGGCAGCCCAGGTCACAGCCGTGCACCTCTCTTTATTAGCCGAATTGACGCAGACAGCAGGGCCCAGATGGGAATAAATGGAATCCGACGGCAAAGAGGCTCTCGTGCGAGAGCTGTTCACGGGAGAGAGCAGGCCTCACACGTCACTCGCCGGCTTTTTTATAACCCCTCCTCCTGCTGCTGTCCGTTGCTCGCAGACGCCCACTCTTGGAGCCCCCGTCGCGGGAGCAGCTGGTCCCAGGAGAGCCCCACCTGTGCCCTCAAGTCCAGCCTTGGGTTGCAGGGCAGCCCCCATCTCTGAAGGACATGCTCTCCGGGCGGGGGGAGGCCCCACCACAAGGCCAGAGTTCCTGGCTGTTCCCTCCGCCCCGCCCCGCCCCGTCCCAACTAAGGCTGCAGAGACCCAGAGCCCAAGGCCCAGTGTTCCCTGCCCTTGGGGGAGGCGCCCGGCTTTGGCACCTGCCCCCCACCTTGTCCCGCCAGCACCGTGCTCAGCACGCGTCTCGGTCCCCACCTGCACGATGGGCGGTAGAACTAGGGCTCTAAGGGCAAGAGGCTCATCCAGGCGGCAGAGCGGGAAGAGCGGAGCAGGGAACCAAACGACCTGTGCTCTGGGCCTGCCTCTCCGCTAACAGCCCGGGTGGGGGGCGCGGTCACCCCACGCTGCGGAGGGGAAAGCGCAGAGCGGGCCTTTCAGCACCTCGGACAGGGCCGGGCCCGGCCCCGCCGCGGAGACTCCACCAAGCGCAGCAGAGCCCGGCTGTCAGGACGGCAGGCAGCCAGCGGAGGACAGCGGCCCTCCCCGCTCACATACACACTGCTCCGGCCATGTCCACGTCCCCGCTCTTCTGGAATGTGCCGGCGGGCTCCCGCCTCGGAGCCTCTGTTCTGCTGGTCCCCTCTTCCCAAGGGCCTTGCCCGGCTGGCTCTTCCTCGTCACGCGGGTCTCAGCCCTTGGTCACCTCCTATGAGAAGCCCTCCCTGACTGCCCGAGAGTAGACACACAGCCCACGCTGGCGGCTGACACACTCTCCTGCTGACTTTCCCCGAGTTCTCTCTGGAACGATCTCACCCCAGAAGGCGGGCCCCCGTCTGCCCGTTCTCGGCCGTGTGCCCGGGCCCGGCAGTAGCCGGGTGGCAGTAGCCACAGTGTGAATGCCGAGCACGTGGGTCTACGTCCACGTGCAAACTGAGGGGATTTAACCCACTGAATGAACACAGGGCCTCGGGAGACAGGTCCTGCTGCTGCTCTACGGACTGGGGAGCGAGGGCTCTGCAAGGGCCACGGTGTCCCCGGTGCCTCTCAGCCAGCTGTCAGCCCAGAACCTGTGCCCTGGCCCCTGCTCTGTCCTCCCCCAGCTCAGACCTCCACAGGCCTGATGGCCAGAGGGGACTTCAGGCAGATGGCCTAAGAAAACATTCCAGAGATCCCAGCAAAGTTCAAGAGGGCAAACCAAGGAGTTTTATGCCCCCTGGGAAAATGGAGGGCTCTCCGTGATCGACAGCAGGGAATCCGCCTCCGGCCTCTCCAGTCCCTCCTCTCGCCTCTTCATGCTAACCCCCAACCCTCTGCTGTTACTGGAAGGCATCCTGCCCTCCACGTGCTGTTCCCTCAGCTGTGCCATCCCCCCCTTTTTATACCGGTGAACTCCTACTCAACCTTCAAGGCCCAACTCCACCTACCCGCCATCTTCCCACCCCTTCCCCCCAAACGCGGACTCTGCCTTCCACCGTGGGGCTGGAACATGCTGGATATTCATCTCCCGGCCTCCACGGCAGCTGAGGGGGACACAGGCCAGTCCTGGGGGTGGAGACCTCTGGCGAGTGTGCCCTCCCCATAACAGAGCCTCAAGGGAAGGCGGGCCCCTGCACCCGGCCTACGGCTCTCGGCCGGGCACAGAGGCATCTGAGGGCTGTGCTGGCAGTGCCTGTGACCGTCCCACACACCTCAGCGTGAGCCGCCTGCCCCCACCCCCGCCACTCCTCCCCACAGACGCCAACATGGGGGGACTGCCCAGGGGTGGGCACGGCAAGGGAAGCTGTGCAACCTCAGAAACCGCCAGGCGTCGACGCTGTGCTGTGCACCGGGCCGGGGGTTAACGGCTCACACGCTCAGCTTGCATCTCGCTCATCCCCGAGAAGCGTTTCCTCGGAGCGTTTACAATCCACCTGGAAACCGGTGGCGAAGAACCCGCTCCCCACATCTTCCAACCAGCTTCCCACGGAAGTCAGAGCCAAGGACACAGGGCAGGTGGAGCAGGAACTGACGCGGGGCTGGAAGGCTTTCTGCGCCCCCGCAAGAGGGGCGGCGGCTGCCCTGAGGACAAGAGCATCCTGATTGCCTCAACGGGGGCTGCATTTTGGATGATGGTTTGGTTGAGACAGAAGAGAGGAGTTTGCCCGGCTCAGCTGCGGACAAGGGGCAGACCCACAGCAGCAGGCAAACGGGGGCCACTTTTTACAGGACGTGGCCCGTCCCCAGTCCGCCACGAGGGGGGTGGGGGAGGGGAAGCCAGGAGAGCACGGAGCTGGCGGGGGGGGGGTGCCTTCGTCCCTCTGGCGGAGGGAACACTGGGGAACCACTTAGAACCCTGCACTGTTCTCACTCCCGCGACCCTGAAACTCATTCCCACACCCCAGAAAGTTATGCGCCCCAGAAAACGTGTGTGAGGACGCTCCCAGCAGCATTTTGTTCTCGAGCAGAAAAAAATTCCTGGAAGCAATCCATACGTCTACTCACAATAGAGCGCACAGGGAGACAGGGCACATTCAGACAATGGGATTCCAGACGACACTGAAAATGACTGAGCTCTGGGTACACACGTCACTGTCAATGACTCTCAGAAACAATGTCATCCAAGAGAACCAAGTCACAGAAGAGTGCGCAGGTCCAATTCCATTTACATAAAGTTAAAAAAAAAAAGGCAGCCAGAAAGCCTAAGCAACATGCTGTCTGGGCGCGCACACGGGGGTAAAGCTGCACGGTGCCTGGAGGGGGTTAACACAAACTGGACAACGGTCGTCACGGCTTGGGGGGTGGGAGGTGTGATGGGGAGGGCACACGGAGGCCCCCCAAATCTGGAAACGTTCTGTTCATTACAGGCTCATTTACTGATCTACATCACACACCTGCACTTTACACAATTTTGAACGTGTGACATGCTCCACGATAAAATCTTTTTAAGACAAAAACGTAAAATCCGGGGGCGGTTTAAGGGAGAGTCAACAGCAGAGAAGAGGAGACGGGGCCCGCCAGGCAGACGCACACACGCAGACACAGCTGGCAGCCAGAGCGGCTGAGCCAGGCCCGGCCCTCTTCTCCTGCCCCTCTCTGCCCGCCGCCTCCCAGGCCGCTACCCCCCCCACCCCCACCGCGACTCAGTGGCGACCTGCGACCCCGCGTCTGGCCCCAAGCCCCACAGTCACCGTCCCCTCCCCTGCTGCTGCCGCCGCCTGCTCCCTGCCAGGGCCCTGTGTGAACTCCTGCAGTGCCCTGCACCTTCTCCGGCGTGACACCACCCTGGCCGGGCCCGCACCCCACTCACACCCGGCCAGCACCCCGGCGAACGCACACTCAGTGGTACGGAAGGAATGCCTTCGGCCTTCCTCACGGCACTTTGCCGACGGCTGGTGTCACAGAAGGTGAGACAGCTCTCCCGGGAGCCCCAGCAAGTTACACTGGTGGTGCCTCGGAAGCCACGCGACCCACAGACCACGCGCCTGGACGGGGGGGGCGGGACTGGAGCCTCCCGCAGCGCCCCTTTCAGAGTCACAGGCCCAGCAACGAGGGGAGTCTTTAGAAGACCGGGCTGAAGGCGGGAGGCCCAGAGCCGCCCCCCAAGCTCAGCCAGCCACCCCTGGGCCCCCAGAACCTGGGTCACTCTCGCTACTGCCCTCCCCTCTGCCAGCGCCTGTCCACGGCCCTCAGGCTGCAGGCAGAGGAGCCAGGCTGGCAGGGTCTGGGTCACAGTCACGTGGTGACACGGGACATGAGTGTGGCCCAGCCAGCCTCAGGCTGCCTCTGCTCTGCACCAGACCAGCATGCGGCCCAGGCTGGGACCCGGGGAACAGGCAGGAGGAGAACACTGGCTGGTGCACACCCTCCGGGGAGGGGGCAGCTGCCAGCCCAAGGCACCCCGACTCCACTCGGCCGCCGGCTGCCCCCACGCGGCCCGAAGCTCCTGTCAAGGTGGCCCTGCAGGCTGGTCAGCCTCCCATCCCAGGATGCCCTGGTCAAGGGACCACTGGGGACTGGCCACTGGGAGGAGGGCCCGTCCCAGCGTCCAGGGCCCGTGGTGCCAGGCTGAACGCCACCGTGTGTGACACAGCCCACGCCCTCTCAGGGGCTGAGCCCCACCCCAGCCCCCTCCAGGGCCGGGGGCGGCAGCTTCTCCCGCTTGCCTGCTTCTGTGAGCACCTGCCCAGCACCCAGTGACCCCGACACTGGAAAAATTACCGAATTACAACAGGCTTAGGTCCACAGATCCGAAGGCACTGCTTGACTAGAGACGTTACGAGTGTGTGACCCTCGTCACCGCGGCCCGGACCAACACTTAAAGAGAACGCTTCTGTGCCCCGTGTGCTCCAGGCACCACGCCCGCCGCTGCCTTACCTGTCCCGCAGCGCCACGCGCACGGAGTCACCCCGTGTGCTCTTCTGCGCCGTCCTGTGTCTGAGGTTCCTCTGGGTCGCCTGGAGCAGCAGCTCACTCTGTCATTGCTGTGTAGACACCACGGCACCCTGTGTAGACGCCATCGCATTATTAGATCACAATGATCTTCCCCTTTTGCTGCTTTGGAACATCTGGGTTGCTACCACTGGGGGGGCTGTTATGAGTAATGCTGCTGAGAATAATACTGTCCATGTTATTTTGGTGGAAAAAAAAAACCCACTCACGGGCACAGTCCTGTGGGTAGAGACCCATACACGTAGTTTTACAAGGAACGGTCACTTTTCCAAAGCGGCTGCACGATTTCACACTGTCACCAGCCGTGAAAGAGCTCCGGTCCCTCCTCCTCCTCACCAGTAGCTGTCAATCCTTGTTTTTAGGGGCTGAGGTGGAATTCACGTACCATACAATTCACCCTCAGGAAGTACACAGTTCCGTGGCGTTCAGAATAGTCACAACGTTGCGCAGCCCCCGTCACCACCACCACCACCGCGGCCAACGTTTCCATCCCCTTCCAGAAGGAACCCTGCCCAACGCCCGCCCCGCCAGCAGCAACACCAGCTGCCTCCTTCCCCAGCCTGGTCAGCCACTCGTCCCTCTGTCTCAGTCCTGGATATTTTACACAAATGTGGTCTTTCTTTTCTTATTTTTTATAAATTTATTATTTATTTACTTTTTGGCCATGTTGGGTCTTCGTGGCTGCTGCACGCGGGCTTTCTCCAGTTGTGGCGAGCGGGGGGGGGGCTACTCTTCATTGCGGTGCACGGGCTTCTCATCGTGGTGGCGTCTCTTACTGCAGAGCACCGGCTCTAGGCACACGGGCTTAGCTGCTCTGTGGCGTGTGGGATCCTCCCAGACCAGGGCTCGAACCCGTGTCCCCCGTGTTGGCAGGCAGATTCTTAACCACTGTGCCGCCAGGGAAGCCCCACAAACGTGGCCTTTCTTGATCGACTTCTTTCGCTTAGTGTCTGTAGGTCTGCTGGTGCTGTAGCACAAATCGGTGCTGATTTCTTTCTATAGCTGCACGATATTCCATTGTACAGATTTACCACACTCTGTCCATTTGTAAGTTGATGGACATTTTTTTGGGGGGGGCCACGCCGTGTGGCATGCGGGATCTAAGTTCCCTGACCAGGGGTCGAACCCACGCTCCCTGCACTGGGAGCACGGAGTCTTAACCACTGGCCCTCCAGGGAAGGCCCCAAGTTGAGGTACACTTGGGTTGTTCCCACTTCTTGGCTGTAATGAATGACGCTGCTATAAACATTCATGTACAAGTCTGTGTGACATCTGTTCTCAGTTCTCTCAAGTGTTGTTACATGTCTTGGAGTGGAAATGCTGGCTTGTAGAGTGACTCTAAGTTTAACTTCTTGAAGATTGAAAACCACCAGTCTGTTCTCCACAGCAGCTGCACCATTTTCCATTCCCACCAGCAGCTACGGAGGTTCTGATTTCTCCACATTTCCACCAACACTTGTTATTTTTTATCTTTTCAACTATAGTCATCATAGTGAGTATGAAGAGGTATTTCACGGTGGTTTTGATTTGCATTTCCCTGACGGCTAATTATGTGAGCATGTTTTCATGTGCTTATTAGCCATGTGTATATCTCTTTTGAAGAAATGTCTATTCAAGTCCTTTGCCCATTTTAAAATTGAGTTATTTGTACTTTTTTTTACTGTTGAGTCATAAGAATTTAAAAAATATATTTTAGGGGCTTTCCTGGTGGTGCAGTTGTTGGGAGTCCGCCTGCCGATGCAGGGGACGCGGGTTCGTGCCCCGGTCCGGGAAGATTCCACACACCGCGGAGCGGCCGGGCCCGTGAGCCGTGGCCGCCGAGCCTGCGCGTCCGGAGCCTGTGCTCCACAGCGGGAGAGGCCACGGCGGTGAGAGGCGCTCGTACCAAAATACATATATATATATGTTTTAGATACTTGTTCCTTATAAGATATATGATTTGAAAATATTTTCTCCTACTATGCGGGTTGTCTTTCCACTTTCTTTATAATGTCCTTTGAAGCACAAAAGTTTTAAATTTCAATGAAAGCAAATTTATCTGCTTTTTTGACTGGTTGTTTTTGCTTTAGGTGTCATATATAAAAAACCACTGTCAAATCTAAGGTCACAAAGATTTACACCTATGTTTTCTTCTATTTTCATAGTTTCAGCCCTTACATTTAGATCTTTGATGCACTTTGAGATACTTTTTGTACGTGCTGTGAAGTAGGGGTCCAGCTTCATTGTATTGCACGTGGACCTCCCATTGTCCCAGGATAGTTTGGGAAAAGATGGACTTGCACCTCCATTGACAGTTGGTTGTAGATGTAAGGATTAATTTCTGGACTTTCAATTCCAGTCTATACATCTGTCCTTATGCCAGCGCCACACTGTCTTGATTACTGTAGCTTTGTAGTAAGTTTTGAAACTGGGAAGTGTGAGCCTTCCAACATTTTCTTTCTCAAGATTGTTTTGGCTATTACGGGTCTCTTGCATTTCCATAAGAGCTTGTGGTGGTTAATTTTATGCATCAACTTGACTAGCTACGGTAGCCATGGTACCCGGGTTTTGGCCAAACACCAGACTAGATGTTGCTGTGAAGGTGTTTCTTAGACGTGGTGAACATTCAAATCAGTAGGCTTTGAGCAAAGTGGATGACCCTCCATAATGTGGGTGGGTCTCATCCAAGGGGTTTAAGGCCTCAAGGAAAAAAGATGGAGGGAGGTCCCCTGAGGAAGAAGGAAGTCTGTTTCCAGATGTCTCTGGACTCCACGTACAACATCAGTTCTTCTCTGGGTCTCCAGCCTGAGGGCCTGCCCTGCGGAAGGCAGACTTGCTAGCCCCCATGATCGCATGAGCCAATTCCCTAAAATAAATCTCTAGATAGATAAACAAACAGATAGATAGGTAGCTATCCACCCTGCTGTTTCTATTGCTCTGGAGAACCCAGACTAATACAGAATTTTAGGACCAGCTTGTAAACTTCTTCAAAAAAGGCAGCTAGGATTTTCATAGGGACTATGAACAATTTAGGGGGGACTGACATCTGAACAATATTAAATCTTCCAATCCATGAACATGGGTTGTCTTTCCATTTATTTTGGTCTTTTAAAACTTCTTTCAACAATGTTTTGTAGTTTTCAGTGTACAGGACTTGCACTTCTTTAAATTTATTCCTAAGCATTTTATTCTTTTTGATGCTACTGTAAACAAGTTGTTTTCCTAATTTCATTTTGGACCGCTCACTGCTAGTGAAGAAAAATACATTTGATCTTGTATCCTGTAACCTTGCTGAACTTCTTTTTTAGCTCTAATAGTCATTTTGGGCATTCCTTGGGGTTTTCTATACGCAAGACCATGTTGTCTACGAATAGGAATTGTTTTACTTTTTTCTTTACAAACTAGATGCCTTTTATTGTTTTTCTTGCCTAATTTCCCTGGCTAGAACCTCCAACACAAAGCTGAATAGAAGTGGTGAGAGCAGACAAATACATCCTTTTAGTAATTCTAACCATCCTCCTGGGGGGTGTGGCACTATCTCAGTTTTAATTTACATTTCCTTGATGCCTATTACATTTTGTTCCACTTCCCCATCAGATAAAAAATTGGAGCATATGCACATCAGTATACGCACACCAGTATAGGTTCTAATGTCTATGTAACGTCTGGTTTAGGGTTGCTTTTTCTGAGGCAATTCTAGTGTTATCCTCCTGCACCCGCATGGCCTGTCGGGGTGCTCCCAGGGTGGATGCACCCCTCTCTGGGGCCTCTCACTGGTACTGTGCCAATGGCATGGCCCACCGGGACCCTTCCTGAGGGACGCGGAACCATCTCACCCCTGTCACGTGGGCTGCCCTCGCGAGGTGGGTGGCCGCATGGACTTGGGTTGCTCAGGCCAGGGTCCAGCCACAGCCACTCACCAGGCTCCTTAGCTGGAAGGCAGGACGAAGAATGCTGCCCACCCCCGAAATGGTTCCTGCCACGCAGCTCGGTGGGGAGGACAAAACGGGTGAGCCCGTATCAAGTGCTCAGAGTGGCACCAGGCACAGAGCAAACGCTCAGGGGCAGCTGGATCGTGATGGCCGGTGACGGAGCGCGTGACGGGAGCAGCGGCGACTTCGTGCTGATTATAAGATGCGTGGAAGTTCCCTGAAATCTCTGCTTGGTCCAAGCATGAACGATGGGGTTGGGTGTGCAGCTCACCGTGGAGAAGGCAGGTGGGGGGCAGGGGTCTGTCAGGCCGGCCTGGGCCCCATGCTCCTGGCTCCCACCTGGCCTTCCTGCTGGGAAGGGGATGTGGACCCCAGCTCGAGGCACACGACAGAGCAAGGGGCCCCCTCCCTGACCCTGCCCCCCCCCAAATCGGAGGCCTGAGCAACTCCCAGCACCACTGCAGCCGGGGCTGGGGCAGAACACCGTCCCTGGGAGTTCAGGAACACAGGTGGTCCCGGGAGAGCAGGAGGAACAGAGACCATTTCTAAACCTGGAAGTAATTCACTGTGTTTATTAAGTGGTTACTGTAGGTTAAATAACCAAATACTTGAAGATGATAATCCCCCAAGCCCTCCAGGCTGTGCAGCGGGGCGCGTCTCTGATGCGGTCTCGGCACGCGGCAGCAGCCGGGTAGTGGCCGCAGGAACCTCCGTCTCCATTCTCCCTGACAGCTCTGTGCTCCATGAACAGCCGGAGATGAGTCAAGACATGTTCATTTAAGATGAACAGCTCTCCTGCAGATACAAATCTAAGCCAGTAAGGCTCGTAAGCCCTTACAATAATCAATGATAGCATCTAAACCCCGGGCAGCTTTGCGTAAACCGGAGGCCCCGGGCTCCCGAGAGGAAGAGGCTGGGGTCCCACATGCCGGGCGCTGAGAGCGTGATCAGAAGCCGGAAAACCTGGGGGCCCAGGCACAGAATCACACACCCCCCCCCGAACCATCTCATCTCCTCTGGAACGTGGGCCCTCGGCTCTGAAACCCCGTGAGCTCCTGAGGGTTCTGGGAGGCGGCCGTGGGAAAGAAAGGCCGCCCCACAGGACGGCGACGGAGTTACATGAGGGCACAGGGGCTCAAGGATCTCCAGACTCCTCCCCAAGGTAGAGGCCACATCACCTGCCCAAATCCATCCCACCCTCCCGCCTCCGCGAGCCCCGTACACTCCTCTCCTCCCTGGAACACGTTCCACCCCCGACGCCCCACCCAGCGTATACAGACTCATGCCTCAGCGAGCGAGCAAAGGCCACCTCTCCCGGGAAGCCCTCCTGGACCACCTCACCCCCACCCCGAGCCCCCAGCGCCCTGCCCCCTGACTTTCTCGTCACAACTCATTATCACGGTTTGAAAGCGAGTGTGTAGCTACTGCTGCCCCTGCCCTGGGAGCTCCCGTTCTCACCATCACACCCGGCACCGGGCCCAGGCTGGACAGGGCCGATGCCCAGTGGGTGCTCTCCCTGTGGACACAGAGCCAGTGGGGGCAGAAGGCGGCTTCACTGGGCAGAGGCATCCTGCTGCCCCCCGCCCCCCCGGCCGGCCTGGAGCATCTGTAGACCGTGTCCACTCCTGCCAGCCTCTCTCGGACCCTGGCTTTGCAGGATGTGTTAAGATCTGCTGGAGCGAATTGAGCCTCTTTGCTCTGCTTCTTCAAAATGAACGTCACTATCTGAACTACTGTAGTCTTACACGCAAATTTTAGAACAAGTTTGTTAAGTTCTTTGAAAAATCCCACGGCAGAAACTACCCTGGCAATCCAGTGGTTAAGACTCCACACTCCCAATGCGGGGGGCACAGGTTCGACCCCTGGCTGGGGAACTAAGATCTCGCACGTTGCATGGTGCGGCAAAAAAAAAAAAAGAAGAGCTATTATCCAAAGGACAAGAAGTAACAAAGTTGGCGAGGACGTGGAGAAAAGGGAACCCTCGCGCGTGCACTGTTGGTGGGAATGTGAACTGGCGCGGCCACTGCGGAACAAGTACGCAGCTTGCTCGAAAAATTAAAAATAGAACTACCATATAATCCAGCAATCCCACTTCTGAGTACTTATTCAAAGGAAACAAAACACTAATTCATAAAGACATACGCATCGCTATGTTTACTGCAGCGTTATTTACAATTGCCAAGATATGGAAACAAGCCAAGTGTCCGTCAGTGGACGAATGGATAAAAAAAGATGTGATACGTATGGTAAAAAGTCCTGAGGCAAGTCTGCAATCTCTGTTGGTTGGTTCTGGAAGTTGCACCTCAGGTGTGGAGGGCTGCGCGCACCACGCGCCTCACTTTGCGGCCAATTAGCGTCGTCAGGCCCGAGAAGGTCCCTCCCTTTCGGGTCACTAGTCATTGTCCCCTCCCCCGACACTCAAGGCGACCGGCCTGTGCTCGATGGGTGTGCTCTGTACGGGCGCTTTTAAGGTTTCAAAGTGAGTGCTGCTCTTCCGTGGGTGTTTTAATTTACGTAAACAGTATGATGTTGGAGCCTCACGCCGTGTGTTTTTCCCCACCAACAGCTGGTGTTAGGATCGTTCCATGCTGTCAGGGGACCGGCTTGTCTGTGCGACTCTCTACTAACCACCCCCATCCCCGAAGGACCCTGCAGGCACTTGCCTGCCCACAGGGCGTGAGGTCTCAGGAATGGACGTGGACCAACCGGGAGCGGCTGGCTGGCTCAGGCCATGGGCATGCGCTCGCCCCGACCAGGTGCCATGAGAGCTCCCCCCTGCCGCTGGGCCCACCTGCTTCCCACCTGAGGTCCCTGCAGCCCCCAGCACACAGCCCACATCCGCTGGCTCCCGTTTTTATCGGTTTAGCAGGGGAAACTGACAGGTTCTCCTGTCGTCTGAGCCCGTGTTCCTCTGAGTGGCGATGAGTCTGATTTCCTGTGGTTCCCGACTCGGCCTTTGCCTGTTCTCCTCTTCTGCTCCAGTTGATTTGCAGGACTTTCCCCGCAGACACTATGCGGTCAACGCACATAGCGACCAGCACAGACCCCAGTCCCATCAGGGCAGACGTCGCAAAGATCCTCCCCAACCAGCCGCCTGCCTGCGAACCTTCTTCAGTGACCTTCACAGCAAAGAAGCCCTTATACTGATGCCCACACACTCACACCTTTTGTTATCTTACAGCCTGTTCGTCTGGAATTATGTTTCAGAAGACATATCCAGCCCCCAGTCACAAAGACACTTAGCCAGAAGGGTTTGAACACACAGTTTTGAGGACAACTGGTATTCTTCAATGTTAGGTGACCGCATCCACGCTAAAAGTCCAGATAAAGGACAACCGTGTTTAGCTGAAGTTGCTGAAGGAATAAATGATCCTGCAGCCACCCTGCCAGAGACCACAGGTCCGGTTCACCCCCCGCCCTGACAGCCCCGCTGAGGCCGGGAGACCTGCCCTGACCCTAGGCAGCTCCGCCCACCTTTGCTCAAATAGGACTGACGGTACATCTTGGAGGAGGCCAGGCACCCCCAAGGTGATGGGGCATCGTGGGGTCAAGGAGCTAGCTCGGCCGTTGACAGGAGACAGTGCTTAAAAATAACACAAAGGTCATTGTAAGCCGTGCTCTGCACGTTGACCCCGGCGTGTTCAGGAGTCTACCTGTTGTGAGCAGCCTCTGAGCCGCACGCTTAGCCGTGTGCGCTTGCTACCCGTGCGTAATACCTCGATTAAATGTTTCAGAGCTCCCGCCACGGAGGGTCAGGACAGAGGACAAACCAGCGCCTTCCGGGAGACAGCGGAACAGAGACTCCTGTGTGCAGAGCCAAAGCCGGCCTGGGCTCGCCACGGGTTACGGCACCCTAACCAGAGGCAGCTGACAGTGGGGGTGGGGGAGCCAGGCCGGCCCGGACCGCGGTCTCAGCTCTGCCACTCCCCAGCGTGATCCTGGGGAGGCCGCGTAAGCCCTGGGGCCTCAGTGTCTCCATCCACAAAATGGGTTGGTGCCGGCAGGCCACGCCCCTCACTGTCCCCTGGACCCGTGTCACAGGCATCCTCGGCGGCCACAGGGAACCGGCTCACGGACATGCCAAAGGCGTGAAGGAACAAAGTGCCGTCTTCACAGGGGGCACTCAGTGCAGGTCTGCCCTTTCTTCTTCCCGAAAAGGCCTCCTCAGGTACACATGCTTTAGAGCGGAGCCTCACTCCCTTACCCGGGCCAGGTGTGACAGGGGAGAGCTGGCAGGTGCAGCCCCCCTTGCTGCAGCGAGGTATGGCCCCAGGTGACAGAGAGCAGCCCCCGGAGCAAGAGAACCATCTCCTTTCACATATAGCCAGAATCTGGAACTGTACACGAAATCTCCACAGTTTTCAATTATGACAAGCCATTGAAATCGTTTAAAACACTGTGTGAGCCAAACGAAACTCATGCCTGGGCTACCAGTTTGCCATGTTGAAACATGTCTCCACCACTCTTGGGGCAGCGGTTATAAGGGGTGGGGCTCTGCCACCAGCTGACTACGCTCAGATCCCAGCTCTGTGCAAAATTGCATGACCTGGGCATGTAACTCAACCCCAGTGCCTCGGTTTCCTTGTCTGTAAAATGGGGAGACTAGCCCCTTCGTGCTGAGCCGTTTGTAAGGATTAAAAGGTGACTCTTCACGACAGTGCCGGGCATACGGCGAGCCTATGCTGACTGCCGCTGTTTACCAAGTGTCCACGCGAAAGGTGAGGGGCCCTGTTGCCCCACAGAGGGCACGTGACTTTCACAGCCCCGACTCCTCCCTGCCCACCCCCGAGTCACGCTGGTGGCCCTGGACCGGGTCTCCTGCCCCTGCCCCCTCCCTGCCCCCCGCCGCGGCTGGCCCACCGCTGCTCCCCTCTGCCTGTGTCAGCTCCCCTTGACATCCCATCCTCCCTCCCGTTCTCACCTCCTCCCAGGAAATGTCACTGCAACAACACTGATAAATATTTATAAAAGCAGCAAACAAGCCAAATGCATGAGCACATCTTAAAACACTGTGCTTGACAGCTGACTTCCCCGGGGTCGAGGCTGTGGGTCACACACACGCACACGCCGCACGTCCTCACACCCACTCCCAGAAGGCCAGCTCCTTGCCCAGGACGGCTCAGCGGGACAGTGGCAGGTGGGGAGCAGGCCGCGTGCCGCCCCGTGAGCTGAGGCCCCGCTTGGCCTGTGTCTGTGGGCAGAGGACAGCTGTGATCAAACGCGCTGCAGGGCCCGCCTGCTCTGCTCCTGCCCGAGGTCTGTCCCACAGGCCTGCGTGCTGACGGCCTCGGCGCACCTGCGGCGCCTGCAGCATCCTGGCGGGGTTTCTCAAGGAAGGACAGTTCCCAGCTTGGATCGAGGCCGGATCGTCCTTCTCCTGGGAGCCGGCAGCAGGCGCCTGTGTTTGGGGTGGGGGCCTGGGCCCTTGGAGAAGGCCTCCCACCTGGGCCTCAGTTTCCTAAGGGACCCTAAGCTAACACCCTCCGTGTTGAGCCCCTAAGTATCACTCTACCCCACAGGAAGAGGAAGCCCAGGCCCAGGCTACATACAATGCTCATAAGACCCCGTTCTACAGAAACCCACACTGTGGCCGCCCCAGACCACCCCCAGCGGCTCATGGAGAGGCGGGGCAGGGAAAGCCTCCCGTGCGTCCGTTCCTTATTCCTTCTCTGCAACGACGGCACTGGGCTGGCTGGCAGTTTTCCTGGGAGCCGACCGCACGGGGTCTTGTGCTGGCCATTTGCTGGGGTGGGGGGTGGGGCCTCTCGAGGACGGGGGTGGGGGAAGGGAGAGGCCAGAGAAAGACGCAGAGGGACGGGTTCCAGCTCATCGGCCTCTGCCGACCCGGATGGGGTGAGGGAGCCTGAATCGCCCCGGGGCCATCCCACCCCGAGGCCAGGGGACTGGAGTTTGGAACCCCGAACCCCATGTCAGTCAGTCATTGGCTGCAGGCCGCCCACCCCACAGGGAGGGGGGAGTCACGACCCCCAGAGGCCCCTTAGCCAGGGGGCCATCAGCCCAGAGCCGTGGGAGAAGGCCCACCGCTCACAGCACCCCCTGCGTTCTCTGCAGGGCCCGTCCTGTGCCCGGTGCTGCCCGCCCTCGGGCCCAGGCTTCCCATCAGCCAAACTGGGGCACTCGGTCCAAACCACTGGGAGACCCCAGGCCCCACTGGGCAGAGCCTCCCAGGGACTGCGGCTGCGGAGAAGGCCCGGCCCTCCTGTCCTGGAGGCGGAGCTCCCCGCTGCGGAGCTGGGAGCCGGCCCGGGGCCGGGGAGGAAATGCGCATCAGCCGCCGCCCGCGTGCCTGCACCCGGGCTTGGGCGGCCCTCAGGGAGCGGGGGCCCTCTCACTCCCACGACACGCCTGGCGAGAAGACGCACAGGACAGCGGGGGAGAAGACTGCAGGGTTCCACCCTCAGCCCTCGCTGACGACATGGCCCGGGGCCGGCCCAGCAGCTCGTGGCCAAGCGAGTTTGACCCCTTGGGGCACCGCTCTGCCTTCTGGACGAGGGCCATCTCCTGCCCGCCCCAGACAGGACCCAGCTCGCCTGTCCCCAAACCAGGCCAGGGCTGCTTCACAGAGCCAGAGCGTGGCCGGGCCCGGCACGATCAGCCGGGCGTCCAGGTGCTCCCCTGCCCCCTGCGGCCCCGGGACCCGCCCCTGCGCTGACCCCTCGGCCCCCCTCCCCCGGCATCCTCCTCCCCGACACAGCGGGAAGAGAAAAGGGCCTCACCGGGCGCCACTCAGCCCTGCGAGGGCCCCATCCCCCGCCTCCCAAAGCCCACCTTCCCCCACGACTCCCCTCGCTGGGCCTGAGCCCTTGCCGCCCCTGCTCTGGGCCCTCCCAGAGGCCTCCGGGCACCTACGGCGCCGGGTTCCCTTGGTGGCACCCCCAAGGGTGGGATTTTGTGTCTGTCTGTGTTACTTGTTCAGCGTCTGCCTTTTGCCTCTTGATGCCCCCCCGGAACACAGGCTCCAGGAGGGCAGCACGGGGGCGGGGGCGTCCCTGTGGCTCCCCCAGCGCCCACCATCCCACCTGACGCGGAGCAGCTGCTCCCAAGTGAGCAAGGGGGAGGGGCGGGGGCGCCCTCCACGGACAGGGCATCCTCCCGCACCCCTTCTGGCCACTGTGTGCAGCGGGGGAAACGGGCTCCCTAGCGGGCAAGGTGCGGCCAGAGCCGCCCAGCTGGGCCAGCGTGGCCCCAGACGGCCCCTGAGGGACGGGCAGGGGTCTGCACGGGCGCCCGGAGCGGATGGCTGTCCCCGACTTCCAGGGACAGGCCTGCTTGGTGCCTGGTGCCCTGTGGGAGCGTCAGCAGTGCCTTTTTCCACTCACACAAGTGGCCGAGTCACACGGCAGGACGACCCTACAGGCCCGAGGACGAGGACGAGGCGCCGCCTGAGGGTGTCAACCACGGCTCTGCCGGGGACCCTGCCGTCCAGCTCGACGGCGTCTGCAGAGACTGCGAGCACGCCCGGCATGGAGGCACGGGCTCGGCCTGCCAGGGACCCGTGCAGGTGAGCCAGGACGAGGCCGGAGCCCAGAGAGGGGGCAGGGCAACCAGGAGGCCATGGGTGGAGGGGGCCACGGGAGCCGGAGGGTGCAGGCTGTCGCTGGGCTGCAGCTCCAAGGGACAGTCCCCCGTCCCCATGTGGCAACGGGGCCTCTGCACCGGGGGGCGGGGGGTAAGCAACACACACACTTCAATCGCTGCTCACTAGGTATGCCACACACACACACACACACACACACACACACACAAACACACCCACACGAATAAGCATACACACTGGAATAAGTAGACATGTCACAGAAGCAAGTCCTCAGAGACACACAAATTCAGACACAGACACACCGACACGAACAAGGCACAGATGTACTCGCACTCACAGAAATAAATACACACACAGGCACGTGCCTGCATTCACACAAAGACGCAAGGGCACGCACACACGTGCAAATGCACGTGTACAGCTCAGTCACAAGGCCGGGTGGACCCGACACACAGACCTACACCACATGCACACGTGTACAATCTCCCCGCATCGCTCTGTCTCGCCACTGTCAGGAGTGAGCCCTGAGTGCTTCTCTCGTCTGGGCCCAGAACAGAGCGCACCCCTCTCTGGCTCCTCCTCCACTTCCCCAATTAGCCCAGCAAACAGGGGCTGCAGGCACAGCCAGTTCAGCCTGGGCCGGGGGGCGCGCCTGCAGCTGAGAAGCACCTGTCACTTCGAGGACCCCCGCAGCTTGCTGACGTCTCCGACCCCTGGCGCAGCCCGGCCCCGACTGCCGGAGCAGCCTCGGCGACGGGGCCCTTCCCCGCTCCTCCCCAGGCCAGAAGCACTTGGAGGAGCGTTTGTCCACCTGGCAGCTACCTCCTGGGCACCTCCAATGCTGCGGGCACTCAGCGGGCCCCGGGGGCGGCCCCGCGGCGAGCGGACAGCCCGGCCCTCGCTGAGCTGATGGTCCAGTGCGAGACACGTGCTCGGCAAAGCAGCGCGAAAATAATCCCCGCGCACCACCCTGGGAGGGAAGCGGCCCTGTGGGAGCCCCGGGAGGGCCTCTGGCCAGCTCTGGGAGTTCGGGGACCTTTCCGGGCCTGAAGCGTCTTGATCTGAGAGAGGCGGGGGGAGGAGGACTCAGGAAGGGGTTAAGGTAGGTCGAAAGCCCCAGCTGATGTGGCGGGCGCGAGGCAATCCCTCCCAGAGCTGCAGGTGGGGCAGGCTCTATCCGTCCCCGCCTGCTCTCCGGGGCCCTCGCGCTCAGGCTCACAGCCCTGGGGCTCGGAGGCCCAGGAGGCTGCACTCCCGCTCCGCAAACCGGGACGGAGACTTCGAGCCGGGAGACCCACTGCAGGGATGTGGAAACTGAGGCCCAGAGACCAGCAGCGCCAAGGCACGCAGCGCCACTGCGGGAAGAAAGCGCCCAAGGAGTAGAGCCAGCTGGCCAGAGCCCCGGAGAGCAGCTGGCCCGGCCCCCTCAGCGGGCCGCACGCGGAGCTGGGAGGGAGACCCCGGCTGCGTGGGAGGAACCGCAGCGCCCCACCGTGAAGCGGCGTGCGCACAGGGCAGGGCGGGGTCTGTGGCCAGCTTTGCCACCCATCCATCCACCAGTGGACCACACTGGAGGAAACAGATGTGGAAATGAGACGGCCCCTCCAGACCTACGGCTGGCGTGCGGCTGACAAGAGCCGGCTTCAGGGGGTGACGAGGACAAGATGAAGCCCAGTGTTGGGGGTGGGGGGCATCGGGGGGCGCAGACGTCCCGGGGTGGGGCTGGAGGGCACTGTCTGGCCCCCTCACGTGTTCGGCGGAGACTTCGGCCTGGCGGTGGACAGCGGGGAGGAACACCCTGCCCACTCCAGCCACCTCCGCCTCCTCCAGCGCGTGGGGAGACCAGGGGCGGGAGGGACCTGCGGCTGCACGTGTCGCTTCTCTGGAAAGCTGGCCTTGGCCAGAGGCAGGGGCCGGGACCGCGGGACAGCACTCTTGGGCCTGGCAGGAGCCAGAGGCCCAGATTCTGTCCTTCCCAGAGTGACCGACGTCCAGGCACCGGAGGGATGTGAGCGGAGTGGACATGGCCCGAGCTGGTCCCCTTGGAGCTGCTGACCCCCCGGGGGCTAGGAGCATCGTCTGAGAGTGTGGGGCACAGGCGTGGCAAGAGGCGGGGGCTGGAGGTCTGCAGCACAGAGCCCGCGCCAGCAGCCACCTGAGACCCCGGGGGCACAGGGTCCGAGGGTCCGGGGGGTCAGAAGGTCAAGGAGAGGCTGAATTAAACACCAAAAATGCCCCCAAACCACTGGCGACCTGCCCCCTGGGGTCTTGCCCACCAGGACCTCCTGGGGGCCCACATCAGGGTGGGGCCTGAGCTCTCTCCAGGTCAGTTTCCAGCTAGTTGCCCTGCATGTGGAATCAGGGCATCTGGGGGTGCACCCATGGCCCCCTGAGGTGAGGCCGTGCACACGGGGCCTCTACCAGTTTTCTGGGTCCAAGGCGCTGAGCGGGTGCCACCCCTCAGGACCACCACAGGTACTCCAGGGCTCCCCAGAGCCCAGCCCCTGCCAGGACAATGCTGGCCCCTGTTTCCTGGGCACAGAGGGTCCTGGGGAAGGAAGAGGCTCAGAGGCCAACGTGAAGGTGGGGAACCAGGGGCTGCAGCAGGCGCTGGGGAGACCAGCTTGCCGACCTCAGAGCCCAGCAGGAAGAGAAAGCCTGTGGCCAGGCCATCCCTGGGGGCCAGTAAGGGTCCCAGTTCCCGGGAGGACCTGCCCAGAGGACAACAGAGAGCTTTGTTGGCGGTTGTACTTGTCAGGATGCCCAGGTCAGCCCTGGGTCCACGTGCACAAGCAGGGCAGGGACGTCTGTCCCGGTGCACCTCAGCTCAGCCTGCCAGGCTCAGGCGGGGACACAGCATCCAGGCACACGGCCGAGAAGTGGCTTGTGGCCCCCTGGTCCCCCCAGACCGACCCAGAGGGGAGCAGCCCTGCCTGAGGCCACCTCCCCACGTGATCTGGTGGGAGTTTGGGAGAAAATGACAGAGTGGAAATTAGGTCAGCTTCTTAAGAGCAGGCAAGAAACCAGAAACCGTGTGACAGCAGAGACAGTGGTAACGGGGAAACTCTTCAATCACGTGAAGGCCGAGTGGGAGGACAGCGGACGAGCCAATAACAGACGGCGGGAGGGGGGCGCTCGGTGGGTCCCCTGCCATCAGTTACCCACGCTCGTGGCCCTGCTGACAGCGAGGGCCCCGTGCAGGCTGCTCTGCACGCCCGCCTGCGACAGCGACAGGTCCTGGCCCCGCCCAGGCCACGACTGGACCCCCGGAACCCCGACGGCCAAGCAGAGCACTGCCCGGGCTACACGCACGCTTATACACGCGTGCTCCGGCGCACAGGACCCTGGACACCCAGACCAAAGACACACTCACATGCTCACTCCCAGGTACTCACTCAGCACCCAGACACCAGCGCACACACGCTCACAAAACACACCCTGACACGCTCATGCATAGATGCACACATGCCCACGAGACGCACCCTCAGACACACATGAACACACAGGACATGTCACACACACACACACACACTCATGCTCTCAAACACAGACATAAACACACACACACAGGCTCACAGACACAGAACACTCATAAACATATGAGGACACACATGCACACAGATCACACCTGGACACACTCCTAACAGGTCCTGCACACGTGGACATGGTGACCAGACCCTCCCACTCGGGGCACGTCCACACAGCCACACACTATGCCCCCTGAACACAGCCCTCTTCACGGGCCCACGATGGCCCTGCAGGGCCCCCCAGCCCCCAGCATCGCAGCCGTGCAATGGCGCTCCTCCCCTGCCCTGTCTGGGGTAGACCCCGCGTCACCCTGGCGGGTGGAAGGGCCATCCTCCGCACGGCTCTGCGCCCACGGCCACCACCTGCTCGCCGAAGCTCCGCGGCCCCAGGCAGCCTCAGCCGGGCACCCGGCCTTGGGCCCACCCACGTCCACTCCCCGGTCACCCGCTCAGCCACACGTCCTGAACGTGCCAGGAGCGAGCTTCACCCGGGGTCGCTCGTAAGCAGCGAGGCCAGGGCCCCCTCAGGAGCCGCAGTGAGTGGAGCACATGCGTGTGGCACGTGAGAGGGGATAAAGGCCACAGACGAGCAGAGCGGAGCGGGTGGGGGGTTCATGATGGTCCTGAAAGGCCTCAGGGAGGAGGAGGTGGGGACTCCAGGCAGAGAGACCGGGGGGGGGGGGGGGGGGGCGGGGGGGGCACTGAGGACCTGCCGGCCACGCCCAGCGGGAGGCCGTGGCATTAACCCAGGGCAGCTGGGAGGCGGCTGGGCCCCGGTGTACCCCGGGGGGCCGTGAGCTGGTGCCGACGCTCTGGTGAGAGAAGCGGAGGGGAGGGAGGGGCAGGGCTGACCCCGCCACCACTGAGACGAGGGAGACTGAAGGGCGGGGTGCGGGGGCGCGAGAGCCCCGGGAGGTGACTCTGGATTATGGGGTGGCCCGCGGGACCACGTCCTTACACGGGGGCAGCGGCTCGGGCTCACAGAAGCAAACAGAGGGATTCGGAGCTGCCGTGGAGAGGCGGTGGGGCTACGAGCCCCGGGAGCTGGAAAAGGCCGGCAAACCGCTGCTCTGGGGCCTCTGCACGCCTCGATGCCGGGAGCCTGACCCCCAGAACTGGGAGAGCGTTTTACTGCCTGACCCGCCAGGCCCGTGGGCACGTCACCGCACGACTAATGCAGACACACCTGTGCGGCGGGGCCGGTGAGGGGCTGCTGCGCGCACAGGGCGGGGCCCGGGGGGAGCAGGGGACACAGGCTGGGGAGCCGCGGGGCTCTGGGAGGCGCTGGAAGCCCCCGGACGAGCCTGTGTAACAGATACAAGAAGAGGCCGCAGCCTGACCCCGGGCCCCACATGCAGAGTCAGAGAGAGAAAGAAACCAGACGAGGCTGAGGGGGCCTTTCTCCTGAGAGCAAGTGGAGAAGGTGCTTTAAGGAGGAACGCGTGGGTCGGCGGGGCGCGGTGCGTCCACGCGGTGGAAACCGCTCAGCACGCGGCGGTCCATCTCAAAACCACCTGAGCGAGGGCAGCTTACACGCGAGAACACACTCCGACCCCACTTACCCATCCCAGGAAACGCAGAGCATCCTCTAGGGACAGAGAGCAACCGCGGGGCCTGGGGACAGTCCTTTCATTCAGACCACACAGCTCGCTGCCCAGGAGACCGCCAAACACACCTGCTGGGAGCGGTCCTAACAGCACCACCCTGTTAGTGCCTCAGCCAGACCTCCAAACAGATAATTACAAAGTAAATGTGCACGGGGCCCAAGGTGCCCGTGACCTGGCCCCGGCCGAAGCTGCCACACCCCTGGGAGCCAGTGCCCCCACTGGAAATTAAGGCAATTTCACCTGGATTTCTGTCTCTTGCAAGCACAAAAGTCCCTAATGGTTGTCTTAAGTAGGGAAACCCCCAAAGATGCTGCACTTGACTGGTGTCTCTGACATCTAGAAAAATAAGGGCTAAAGAATGTGTCTGAAAAGCTGACATGAGTTCGGCTAAAAACAGAACATTTGAACTTTCCAAAACCTTGACACACATAAAAAGCAAATAAAATGGCAACAGAATCTTAAGCGGTTAAAAAGCAGAAACCAGAGAAGAAGATGACAGAAGGTAGCCTGAAATTATTAATTACAACACGTGTTTAACTTCGTGTTTTACAATAGGTACAAAGCAAACCCAACTTAAGAGTCCACCTTTTGGGCTTCCCTGGTGGTGCGGCGCAGTGGTTGAGAATCCGCCTGCCGATGCAGGGGACACGGGTTCGTGCCCCGGTCTGGGAAGATGCCACGTGTCGCGGAGCGGCTGGGCCCGTGAGCCGTGGCCGCTGAGCCTGCGCGTCCGGAGCCTGTGCTCCGCAACGGGAGAGGCCACAGCGGTGAGAGGCCCGCATACCGCGAGAAAAAAAAAAAAAAAAAAGAGTCCATCTTTTCACACTGAGTGAAACAAAATCAAGCTAAAGGCTGTTCATGGCAGACATTTGCAAAGCAAAGTTACAACAGATAAAAATACACCAGGATATAAAATCAGATGGAAAACATGGGTCAAATACCAACTTCAGATACAGCCACGTATAAGGCAAAAAGCACTACACAGACAAGAGTGCCAAACTGTCATGAGATGTAATGCAACAAATCACAGCACAGTCAAGTATAGGGAGTAAAAACCCTCAGAAACATGAGAGGGCTTGGCAAAAATACTCCACTGATTGAGAACTGTAATTCCACTTCGTACAATCTTGAGAGACCACACAGGCAAAAGAAAGCAGGAAGGATTCTGAATAATATTAGTAATAACATAGGGTGGGGGGTGTGAATATGGAGCGTAATCAGGGGTGGGACAGAGGGACGGGCGTAGAAAACTGAGAACCTTGCAAACAGAAAGCGCGCCCCCCTTTGCTACACCCCTGGAAGAGGCTCTTCGGACCACGAGAACGCCTCCTCCTACCCTGCCAACAAAGAAACACAGATGGAGAAGCTGTCCAGTTCTCTGTCCTCAGTGCCGCACAGCTGAAGAGTTCATTCTTTACTACAAAAGCTTTCAAAAAGAGCCTTCAGGAAAGTGCAAGGAAGAGCTGAGTACTTAGAGACGTGCCCTCTCTTTGTTTGGAAGCTTTAATCTTAATGTGGCATTTGTATAAATTCAACCCAAACTGACCTCTGAAGATGACACAGTTCAACTCGAGATCCAGTTGGGACTTTTTATCTTTTTGACCTGGAAAACATCACTGAAAAGTGGCCCGGGAAGATTCAGTTCGCGGATGGACAGGGAACTGCTGAAAAGACGGCCCCTGAGGAGACGCTGGGTGTCCTCAGTGTCACAGCTCCTTACAAAGCCCCGAGGACGCGCGTGGCGGGCGGAACGCGGGAGGCCACGGCCCGCCACCACCTCCCGGCTGAGGGGCGCCGGTCAGGGGCGCAAGATAATGTTGTTCTGCTCCATAACGTTATCTAATCACAGGAAATAAGCTCCAAGAAAAAAAGTGAAAAGTTAACTTAAAAATAAGCCATAAAGTATAGATGAGTGTACAAGATGGGGAAAGCTTCCCTGAGCACAACACCAAAGGCAAAAATCACAAAAGAGCACCAGATTTGACTACATAAGCGTCTTAAACTTCTGTCAAACAGATGAAATGAACAAAACGAAAAATACAAGAAAATGAAAAAGAGAAAGATTGGGCTTCCCTGGTGGCGCAGCGGTTGAGAGTCCGCCCGCCAATGCAGGGGACGCAGGTTCGTGCCCCGGTCCAGGAGGATCCCACGTGCCGCGGAGCGGCTGGGCCCGTGAGCCGTGGCCGCCGAGCCCGCGCGTCCGGAGCCTGTGCTCCGCAACGGGAGAGGCCACAACAGTGAGAGGCCCGCGTACCGCAAAAAAAAAAAGAGAAAGACTATTTGAGGAAATAATCGTAATATATGTGTCCAGGGAAAGGGTTAATATCCTTAACATATAAATAATCAAGGAAATATTAACATAGAAATAAAAAAATGAGCAAAGAATACGAACAATTTTCAATAGAAGAAATACAAATACCAAAAGGCATTTAAAAACCTGTTCAGCCGAATTAGTATTCAAGTACATGCAAATTAAAACAACCAGCTATCATTTTCACCTATAAAATTGGCACTTTATTATTACTATTATTATATTCAGTGTTAGCAAGAGTGTGGGAATTATGGGCATTTACGCTTTCTCGGTGGAAACAAAGTGGTACAGCTTTTTAGATTGCGATTTCACCCCCCATATCCATACCTACTTTGTGTACCTTTTGACCCACCATGCTTCTTCTAGAAATTCGTCCTAAAAAAATAATTCGCTACAAGTCTCTGTATTGAGGTCCTTTTTTGAACGGCAAATAAGAAACCTAAATATCAACTAATAGGCAGTCACTGGTTATATAAAATCACATACTTTCACACAATGGCATTGTACGCAGCCACCGATAATGAGGTCATGTGAGTAGGTACATCAGTGTAGTATTGTTAAGTGAAAAGAACAAGAGATAAAATAGGACATACCCCCCAAATCCATTTTCGTAAGAAAAGTAAGAAGGGCCGTATGCTATGAACGCTGATTATCTGCTGCCGGCGAGGTTGTGGGTGATCTGCATACTTGCTACATTGTGGTCATTTCCATTTTAAAATGCTCCTACAATAAATATACATTAATGGCGTAATAAAAATAAACGTTTTCAGGCGCAATGGTGAATGACTAAATTATCATACAATCACACAGTCTCAACCCACAGCCAGAAAGTCTGTGCTGTAGGATCACATTCACTGACATGAAAGGTGGTCAACATCCATCGTTAAACGGAAACAGTCTGTTACGGAACAGTGTGTGCACTGTAATCTCCTTTTGTTTAAAAATGGAAACTATGTCTATTTATATGCATAGACAATGACAGGAGATTATAAAATGAAATATTAGGAATGATTATCTCTGGAGGGTGTGATGGGCTATCTTTTTGTTTTCTTTGTGCATTTCTGCATTTTCCAAGTTTTCTGCAGCTACAGGGTATTAATTTTATAATTAGAAATTATATTTACTTCTAAGAAAATGTTTACATCCTTGCATCCCATAATTCTAAGATTTTTGTGCTGAGGAAAGGACCCCTCCCCGTACTAGCTTCCTTAAACCAGCCGTCCTCACTCAGGAGGACGGTGTCCCCGGGAGCTGGCGATGCCTGGGAGCTTCTGGTTGTCAGCCTGGGGACGGGAGCGCTCTGGCCTTGACTGGCTAAACACCCCACAACACGCAGGATGGTCCCCACGGCAGACAGTGATCCGGCCCCAACGTCGGTGCTCAGGTTGAGACCTGCCTTCAACCATCGTTTCTTCTTTTACCACTTGAAGGACAAAACATTCCCCCATGCAGCCCTGCGTCTCTGCAGACGGTCATACTCAGAAAAGCCCCAAAGCTGAAGGCAACTGAAAGGGCTGTGCAACCTGGACCTCCACCCACGAAGAAGCCTGGACGGTTGGCTTGTAATCCGGGGACACTTCTCAGACGCACCCTCCAGCAGCCTGCACGGCCAGCCCGCTCCCCCAGGGCTCTCCACTCATCCCCGCAGATCTCTGCCTAAGGGTCCCCCTTTCTCCAGCCTCTGACTCCACCCGCTTCCACTCAGGCTCTGGACCCTGCACCACACAGACACACAGATGCAGGTCGGGGAGGCAGAGACAATAGTTTTTCTACCTGGGGGCAGGAGGGCCAAATAAACTACCTGGAGACACATCACCTAATGAATAAGGAAGAAACTAAGCTTTGCTAACATTTATTGTATGGATTGACTTTAGAATGTGCACGTACTCACACATAAATGTACAAATGTCAGGGCTGTGGTGCTCAGAAAACAGCTTCTGGTGAGCTGTGCACACAGGTGGTTTGGAGGTGGCTGGCGTGGAGGGGCAGAGGAAGGTCTCTGCTCTTCGGGGGCCGACTGGGAGAGGCGGTGAGAAGACAGACGGTAGTAACTCCTGACCCGTCACAGCCTGGCTCTGAGCGTGACGCTGCAGCGCCCAGCACATGGCATCAGCCGGCCGGACGCCGGGCTCGCTCCCTGGCGCGCATGGGGCTCCGCGGGCTGCAGGGGTGCAGGGGCACTTCTTGAGGAGAACTGGCGCCCTACTGCAAAGACAATGGCTCACGGGAGGTCATTCCAGGGTCTTTGAGAAAGAAAAGGCTGGTCTCTTCAGATGGGGAGAAGAGGCTGTTTTCAGACAAGGGCCCCTGCTCCCCTCCTCAGGGCTCCCCTCCTTTCCAACCTGGCATTTACGTAGCAGCTCTTTGTGGCTGCTAATTCGATTTAGGGCTGTAATTCTGCGACCCCACGATCAAACCTAGAGGCTCGTTTCGGCTCTATCCGTCGTGTGACTTCAAAGGAGAAGGGACTGCTTTAGGAACATGGCAGCAGCTCTCTAACTCCTTGATGTGCCTTCGGCTGAGAGTTTAAAGCCCTGAGCTTTTCCACTTTTTCCTGTAGACGCCCCTGAACCGTCAGAAGCAGCCAGCCGATTGCAGAGTTCCTGCCATCACTCCCCATACAGCCCGTCACTACAGCCGTCTCGCCTCCCAAAGCTGGGACATCGTGCCGGGAACCGCACCCATCTTTGGAAGGCGACACAATGGCCCACGAGTTGATGTGGGGACGAGAGTGTAAGTTCCACGAGGGCAGAGACCCTGCCTTCACTTCTGCCCTAAAATTGTACCAGGTACACAGCAGGCACTAAATAAGTGCAGAAACCCCACCCGAGCCGGCCCATGTGGCTCACTGAACTGGGAGGGCAGCCAGGTCCAGAGACCACGAAGCACAGGGAGCTCCCTGTGACCACCTCGCTGGCCTCTGCTGCTGACACGGGGCAGCGAGCAGGAGCCCTGGGGTCCTCCCGACAGGTGGTGAACTTGCTTCTGGATGGAAGTTTCCCGAGGGACGCTGACGGGCCCGGCCTGAGCCCAGGACCCTCCAGGAGCCCACACTTAAGTGGCACGTGGGGTCGAGTCACAGGCCCACCACTTTGGAGGCCAGGGCTGGGGTCCCACAGGACATGACGGGCTGTGACGGGGAGCAGGTCCCAAGGAAGGCCTCCTGCTAAGCGAGGAGACCTGGGCGCACAGAGGCGCGCACACACACTCGTCACACACGCGCACAGGGGCACACGTACACGCACAGAAAGAACTGGAAATAATTTATTCATTGATTAAGGAACTGTTAAAAAACTATAGCGTCTTCTTAAAATGAATGTGACAAAGGTACACTGAGATTTAGAAAAATCGCAGAAGCATTATTGTTAACTGAAAAAGTCAAATGATAGAATAATAATATAATGTGATCCCGTTTATTTTTTAAACTACAATTATATATGCGTCTGTACGCGCATTTAAAAAAAGGTCAGGACAAAACCAGATCATTTAAAAATGATTACCGCAGGGAGGGCCGTACAACACTGCAGAGGGAGGGTCAAGAGAACTTCCAGGTTTACCCAAACCCTTCTCCACTGCTTGATCTGGCACGGTGAGCACAGTTCAGCTCTGTGAAGCTGAGGTGGGTTTCCAGGTGCAGGGCTGCCTGAGCATCTCCTTCATGCAGGGCCCCCGCCTCCGCGCCTCGGCCTCCCCCGCGGGCCTCCCGTCTCCCCATAACCCACTTCTGTCAGCCAGGATTGGCCATAACAAGGGAACAGGGCACGTTTCTTCTGTCACCACAGAGCTGTGGGTTTGCTATTCTTCCTGCTGAAAGCAAACAAATGGGCCTTTTCCTGCTCTGAAGATCGACCACAACAGAAGACAGGATTGTGGCTTTTGCCGGCGTGGCCATGGGGGCACATGCCTGCACCTAGGATGCGCCCCTCTTATCTGCCTGCTCTGTGCAGGCGTGGCCAGGTGAGGGGCGTGGGAGCTGACTGCAGGGACGCGGCGTGGAGACGTGCAGGCTGTAGCGCGAACCTGACCTACCCCGGGGAGGGCTAGTAAGCAAGGAGGCCAAGGGTGGCGCCCAGGGCAGGTCACCGGGGGTCGGACCTTCACCTGGAGGTGCAGGCGGCAGTGGGCTGCCCCCAGGGGTTTAAGCAGGAGGTGAGCTGTGTGCTTTTCCGAGATTCCTCCGGTGGGGGTGGGGGGCGTCTGAGGGGGCTTACGGTCTGGTTCCCCCACTCCCGGCTAGCCCTGGTCCCGCCCAGGAGGCCTCTCCAGTGCCTCTGGGGTGCCATCTTCTCTTGACTTGCGTCCTTAGCTACACACTGCGCCCTGGCCCTCCTCACTTCCCACCTGACACAGGACTAACCCAGGAGGACTTGGAAGCGTCCAGGGTCCCGAGGAGCAGACACCTGTCATCTTCACCTGCCCCACTTTCCTTCAAAACCCCCTTTCCCTCCCTCAGCCGGTGGCTCAGGTGCAGCTGACCCTCAGCGCCTGCGGCCCTCTGCTGTGCAGGAGCTGCTCTCTTCCTGCTCCGCTGTGAGCCTGGAGCGGCCGACGGCCACCTCAGCCAACCCGGGAGAGGATGAGCAGAGCCGAGCTGGGGGAGGGGGCGTGAGATCAGCATCGTCTGAGCAGCGGAGCATCCCTGCAGCCCGAAGCCTGACGAGATCTACCCTTGGCCTTAAGCAACTCAGACCAACATAAAACCACTCTCTGCTGTGGTGGGTTTGTGGCGGGTTTCTGCCGCTTGCCACCACGTGTACTGACAGATCATGGTCCCAAGCAACTGCTCTGGAGCGGGCTCCTGAGACCTGAAATTTCAGAGCATCCGCTCAGCCCCTGTGGTCCTGAGGACGCTCGGTCTTCTTCCCAGCTCGCTTACAGAAAGAGGAGAGGGGCCTGGGCCCCCAACAGTGGAAGCTTTGAGCCGGGATTTCTGTGCAGCCCAGGGACTCCACGTGGGGACCGGCCGTCAGCCACCTGGGAGCAAGTTTCAGGGACCAGGTCACGGCAGAGGAGGAAGGAGGGCAGCAGGGAAGGAGTGTGTTCTTCACCAAACAAGAACCCCCGAACGCAGGACACCCAGCTCAGCAGGGGCCCCCCAGCCACTGGGCTTCCTGGGCCTCTTCGGGGAGCGGAGACCAGCATCTCATCCCAGGCACCCTGCAGTCAGATGAGAAAAGTTGGGCTCAAAGGAGAGATAGGACTTCCCAGTCACACGGCAAGTTAGCGTCAGCCCTGTGGCTGGAAGCTGGGTCCAGCCCTACACCTTTCTGTCCCCACTCCTCCTAGGCAAGCTGGGGGCCTTCCTCCCTCCCTCTCCACAAGGACTCCCGCTCCCGCCCCCCACCCCTCGCCCCCTTTTCACACTGCAGATCCCACGTCCAGGGCAGCAGCTCGGGGCCCCAGGACGCTGGGTGCAGGGGCCAGTCTCATGCCTGACCTGGCTGCTCCCTTGCGCTCATCCAAGCTGGGTACCCAGTACCAGGTCTGGGACACAAGCCGCCACGACTGCAAACCCAGACACAGGGGCAGGCAGGGATCCCGGGCCAGCTGGCTGTCGCGGCAGAATAGCCACCCAAACCGAGAGGCCTGTACACGCGTAGACGGCCATTTACTGAGCTGGTGATGCGGGCTCGCCCCCTGCAGCAGCCGGCGGCCGAGGGCAGCCCGAGCAGGAGGCCCTCCCGACACAGCCTTTCTCTCCACGCGTGTCTCGTCCTCCGCAGGCTAGCCCGGCCTGTCCACGCGGCAGCGGGCAGTGCAGGAGCCGCGGCGTAAAGCACAGGCCTCCTGAGACCTGGGCTGGGAACCAGAACACCGCCACTTCCGCCACATCCGCCGACCAAAGCGGGTCCAGCGGCCCAGAGGTTGGGGAGGGGGACCCTATGGGAGGGGCTGCACCACATGGCCGGGGAGCGAGGGTGCAGGAGGGACTGGGATCTTCTCGTGAGCCGTCGACCACGAATTCCAAATACCTGGTGAACATCAAGGGTGTGCTTTCTGCAGAGCACCTACATCAGGGCTCTAACAAACCGTCTGCGGTTTCATTTTGCACAAAAACACGACTGTGGGCCAGATCCTGCTCAGGGCTGCCAGCTCGAGCCCTCTGCAAGACACAGCTAATGAGTGTTTTCTAGCAAAAAAAAAAAAAGAATGAAAATGCTTCCCACTTTAAAAGATGCTTGGAGATTTCTGGTACCAGCAACTTGGCAGACTGCAAAGCCTGACAATCCCCTGCTGCAAACACACAGAAAGAGTAGATAAAATCCAACAAATATTCCTCTAAAGGCAAGAGGAACTGGTAGAAAACGGGGTATGGGGAGGGTGCCAGGGTCTAGACCCAGGAGAAGAGTGAGCCGCCACAGACAAGGGCGCGAGAGGCGGCACCACAAAAACGGTGGCAGAGGAGGCGCGGGGGCGGGAGGGGCGGTCTGCTCTCGGAGGCGCAGGGCTCAGGTTCCAAGGCTCCCGCAGGAGGAGCCTTGGCCTTGGGCAGATGTGGGCGGACACTGAGACCCCTCAGAGGGCGGAGACTGAATGTACAAACAGACCATGGCCAGACCACATACAGAGACGGAACTCGGACCCACAGTCCGCAGCAACCAGCCCAGGAAAACGGACCGTCACCTACAGACACGGGCCCAGGTGGCCAGCCTGCCACCGCAGGCCAGACCACAATCTCCAGAAACCAGTCCAGGGAGCCAAACAGGAGCCCATAATAATGGGCCCCAAACAGCCAGGACTTGGTCAGTCACGGACAGCTTCCCTAATTGTGTCCCTGCTTCCGAGTGACCACCCACCGGAGAAGCCGCCCGAGCCCGAGGGTGCCACCTCCAGCCTCCTGGGCCAGCAGCGCGCCTGGAGCCTTCCCTCTTCCCGGTGAAGCTCTTCCAGCTCTCCGCCTGGCTCTGAGGCTCGGCCAACCGCAAGGGATGGTGGCCGAATCCCCTGCTACAGAAACCTCTGTGCAAACAGCCTTTGCTGCTTCTCATTCAGACGGCCTTCATTTATTTCCACAGAAGAAAACACTGCCCCACAGGCTGGACCATTTCCAGATAATCGTCTCCAAATATGTGACCCAAATAACTCTCTTCCAGCAATGTCAGAGTGTTTACATTAAAAACAACTATGACCACATTTATTCTCAATAGAGTAAAGGAAAAAACATAAGATCATCTTCATATATGTAGAATAAGCACTTCAATATGATTTAATGTCCATTCCCAACAAAAACTCTTAAGAAAATAGGAATAAAATAGAACTCCTAAGAGTGATACAAAGTATATACAAGAAACCCACTACGGAGTCACGATTAATGATGAAATATTAGGAGCATGATCCAGTAAGAGTCAGGAATGTGACAAGGACACCCACTATCACCACAGCTACTCAACGCTGTACAAAAGGTCTCAGCTTGTGCATTAAGACAAGAAAAAGAAATTAAATGCATAAGGATTGGAAAGGAAGCAATGAAAGTTTTCATCATGCACAAATTACAAGATCAGCTCCACTGAAAGTCCCAGAGAACCTACAACATACCTGGTGCAGCTGGTAAAGGACACAAGGTCAAAGCACAGACACAAATCATATCTCCAGACCACAGAAGCCAGTGGTCAGAACGTTTAATTTTAAAAGGCACCAAGAACAGTAACAATACATTTATACCATTAGAAAGAAATCTAACAAAAGATGCGTATGATCTTTGTAAAGAAAATTAAAAGACTTTATTGAAAAACATAAAAGAAGACCAAAGTAAATTAGGCAGATAGGCCACGTGCACGGATGACAGGACTCAGCATCATAAAAATGACAAGTCTCCCATATTGATCTATAAATTTAATTTAATCTCAATTATTTTATTTATTTATTTTTGGCTGCGTTGGGTCTTTGTTGCTGCGCGCAGGCTTTCTCTAGTTGCGGCGAGCGGGGGCTACTCTTCGTTGCGGTGAGTGGGCTTCTCATTGCGGTGGCTTCTCTTGCTGCGGAGCATGGGCTCTAGGAGCGCAGGCTTCAGTAGTTGTGGCTCACAGGCTCAGCAGTTGTGGCTCGTGGGCTCTAGAGCACAGGCTCAGTAGTTGTGGTGCACGGGCTTCGTTGCTCCGTGGCATATGGGATCTTCCCACACCAGGTATCAAACCCATGTCCCCTGCATTGGCAGGTGGATTCTTAACCACTGTGCCACCACGGAAGTCCCTATTTAAACTCAGTTAAATCCCAATAGGGAATCTTACAGAACATGACAAACTAATCCTAAAATTTATGTGGATGAACAAAGGACTAAGAATAGCTATGACATCCTGAGCAAAGGGGTGGGGACCTGCCAAGATAGTTATTAAGATCGACCACAAAGCTTTAGTACCTAAAATGGTGAGATGTCGGCACAGTAAGAGGACACCAGAGGGACAGAGCAGGGAACCCAGATGCAGATCGCACAGAAGGAAAAGACCTGCAGACCAGTGGGGTAGGTGACAGAAAACAGAAACGGTTATCCCTGCAGAAAAAAAAAGGAATCTTTAATCCAAATCACACAATATTTTTAAAAGATACATTATAGAACTAAACTGTGAAGAAGAACTTTAAGGCTTATAAAAAAACATGAAAATATCTTTATGTTTTCTGGTGGGGACTTATTGAATAAGACACAAAATCATAAACTACAAAAGAAAAGACTGAGAACTTTATATACATTAAAATTTAAAGCTGCTGTAAGACAAAAGGCACAATAAACAAAATGAAAACACAGGCTCCAAACTGGGAAAGATATGTGCTATGCACATAACTGACAAAGGATTATTGCTCAGAATACGTAAGGAACTGCTACAAATCATAAAGAAGATGCCTAACAGCCCAGCCAGAGCACAGGAGAAAGACAGAAACACATAGTTCACGGAAGAGGGACGGGGGGGGGGGGCCGGTGAACAGGAGGAAGGGCAGCGGGGCTGCAGGAACCACGGAGGTGGGAGCTAAAGAGCGTTTCGTGGGGCTTCCCTGGTGGCGCGGTGGTCGAGAGTCGGCCTGCTAACGCCGGGGACACGGGTTCGAGCCCTGGTCTGGGAAGATCCCACATGCCGCGGAGCAACTAAGCCCGTGCGCCACAACTACTGAGCCCACGTGCCACAACTACTGAAGCCCACGCACCTAGAGCCCGTGCTCCGCAACAAGAGAAGCCACCGCAATGAAAAGTCCCTGCACTGCAACAAAGAGTAGCCCCCACTCACCACAACTACAGAAAGCCCACGTGCAGCAACGAAGACCCAACACAGCCAAAAAAAAACAACGGGCCAGGCATTTTCCTGCCACTGAAAGTCTGAGACTCCCAGACAGTCCCGCCTTCTACGCAAACCCAGGCCGGATGTGAGAACTCACCCACCACGTATGTGAGCCTCCAGATCAAAGGTCTGTGTACCTAAGGAAGTACAGAGGAGGCCTCGTGATCTTTTCGATTGGGTAGGGGTGACTGATACCACACCCCAAATCTAGACCTTCAAGTGTGAGACTGGGGCTTCTCTGCATGAAGGAATGGGGCAGGCAATGCTATGACCTTGGCAAACCTTTGAACTATGACCCCAGCACCGAGACTTAGGTACCGGGGACTGCTGAGTTCAGGTCGGAGCTGCTATGGCTTCTGGGAAAGGCCTGGACTTTGTGGGGTGGAGTCACCAGTCCTTCGGGGGTCTACGGGGGACCCTGCCTGAGAATGGCACTTTCCTAGAGTAATGTGCAGGGGTCAGCTCCTCAACGTTCCAGAGCCTCCCTCCCTGGAAGCGGGAAGGCCACAGCTGCACTCAGCTGGGCAGTGCTGCAGGCTCTCTCCCAAATCACCCAGGCAGTGGGAGGACAGCTGGGACACAGGCCCCATGGGTCCAGGCCTAGGGCTCCTACCCCATACAATTAAATGAGTGTCTGAAAACATCAGCCACTGGTGAGAGTGCAGAGAGAGGGGAGCTCTCCTGCACTGCAGACAGGGCATCTGCGGGTCTGCCCTTTTGTGATACCAGGTAGAGAGACCCTGAGCCCACGACCCAGCAACTCCACCCTAATTCTCTCACGTGTAACAAGGAGACACCCACAGAAATTGTCAGTGCAGCTTCATTTACTACAGAAAAGTGGGGAGCAACCCAGACATCCACCAACCAGGTAACGGAGCGCAAACTGCGGTCTTTCACTGGGTAGAATATCATGCAGCAGCTCAAGAGTCAAACCTGAGACTCATGCTTCGAGCAGAAAGCGTAAGACGTGAAAGGCAGAACTATACATTATGTAGCGATGCAAGAACACATGCAGTCAAAGAATAAGGGTACACGTGGAAAAGAGAAACACCGAACTCAGTACAGTGGTTTCTGCTAAGGATGGAGAGGGAGGAGGGTGGGAAAGAGACTCGGGCAGCTTTTGGCAAAGGTTCTGCTGCTTTAAATCACACACACACATACACGCCTGCACGCACTCTCTGAAACACACAGAGGCAGAATGGTGACAAACTGTGTTTTGTTTACGAGTGTTTGTCATTTAATTCTCAACGTTTCTGTGTGCTTGCAACATTTACAATTTAAAACATCTAAGTCCGTTGTGAACACATGTGGGACCCGATGGGTGAAGTGTCAGGACGTTGGGGAGACATACCCGAGAGTGGACGCCTGTCTCTCGTGTGCCGGCAGCGCCACGGTCCAGGGCTGAGCTCCTCAACCTGCCTCCATGAGGGCTCTGCTGTCCTCACAGGACAAAAAGGGGCTGGAGGTTGTGTGGCCAAAGCAGCTCATCAGACACTGGATTTTCCTTACTGCAGGACTTCTCAGAGCCTTTAACAAGCCAGTATATTTTATTTTATTTTATTTTATTTTGCAGTTCGTGGGCCTCTCACTGTTGTGGCCTCTCCGGTTGCGGAGCACAGGCTCCGGACGCGCAGGCCCAGCGGCCATGGCTCACGGGCCCAGCCGCTCCGTGGCACATGGGATCCTCCCGGACCGGGGCACGAACCCGCGTCCCCTGCATCGGCGGGCGGACTCTCAACCACTGCGCCACCGGGGAAGCCCAACAAGCCAGTACAGATGGTGGCTCTCCGACAATGGGGACCCACTCCCTGCAGAACAGTGTGGAAAACGCCAGTCCAAGGACAAGCATGTTCCCACGTTTCCGAAACACCCAGTCTTCTGTGTGCTGGGATCCCTACATCAGAAACCCCAAGGCTGTCAGGTTTCCCTCCAGTCCCTTCACAGTGCTAACCTTCCATGAATATTCCCAGCAAATCCAAAGTCCATCAACACATAGTGAGTGTGTCTGTACGATGGGTACCACTCAGCAACCATGGGCATGAACCTCAAGGGAACTGTGCTAAGTGAGAGAACGAGACAAAAAGGAGTACAGACTGTTCTATTCGTAAAAATTTCAGAAAATTCAAACTAATCTGCAGTGGCTGAAAGCAGATCAATGGCTACTGCCTGTGGGTGGGGGAGAGGCAAGAGGGAAGGAGGGCAAATTGACAAAGGAACGGACATACGGAAGCTCTGGGAAGTGGACATGGGTATGGTCTTGATGGGGTGGTGGTTTCACGGGTACGTAGTAGGTCAAAACATCCGACTGTACACTTTAATTATGCATAGTTCACTGTATGACAATAACATTTCAATAAAACTATTTTTAATGGATCAGCTAATTTAGGGCCTGGCAAGGAGAGGGGTCCCCTTGATTTGGAGCCATGAAAGACCGATTTGTCGAAGCTTCTCCATTCCCCAGGACGGCGCCCAACTCAGTCACTCAGTGAGGGCTGGCTGCATGAGTGGACGGACACGCAAAGGAACACACGATGAAGAAGCAGATTAGCCTCGGCCTCAGGCAGCAACAGCAGATGGCTCTCAGCTGAGGGAGCGACGAGTGAGGACAGGCCCAGACCCCCAAGTAAAGCCAAGAGCCCTAGGGCGGCCAGGAGGACGCAAAGCTGACTGCACACAGCCCGGGGTGGTGGACCGGTTATGCCATGCAGGGACCTGTCATATGTGTCCCCCAGATTCACATGCTGGAGCCCTAGCTTCCAATGTGACGGACTTGGAGGTGGGTCCTTTGGGAGTCACGAGGGTCAGATGAGGCATGAGGGTGGGGCCCTCTTGATGGGATTAGTGTCCTCAGAGAAGATACTTGCTCACTCTATCTCCTCCGTGGGGGGACACAGGCAGAGGGGGCCTTCGCACACTGGGAAGAATCTTCACCAGAAACTGAATCTGCCAGCTCCTTGACCTTGGACTCACCCGCCTCCAGACTGTGAGAGATAAATGTCTGTTGTTTACGCCCCCAGTCTAGGGTACTGTGTTCTGGCAGCCCAAGCAAACGGATACAGCACCTGATGACTTTGCACACCCAGCACCCTTCTGGTAACTGTACCCCAACCTCTTGGGGGGAAACCACGGCCTGCTTTCACTTCATATAGTATGAAAAGAGCCAAGATTCTCCTACCCGCCCCCAGCCCTGTCCCCACTCCCTTCCAAGAAGAGGCGCCGTAGTCTAGGCCTGAACTTTCAGAGTCAGACAACCGGCTCCACGATGGACACAAGACCCGGGGTGGACCAGTGGGTCAAGCTGGGATCTGAGGGCCCACTTCCCCGGGTGCGAGCTGGTGGAAGGGAGGCTGTGGCCATCAGGACTCAGAGTGAGGAGAGGCTGCCTGGGAATGAAGCCACGTAGAAGGAAGGAGAAAGGCGGGGTGTGGCGGGACCCGCTCCTGATGGCGCCAGCCTGGACCAAACAGCCTCACCGGAATCTCAAGACCTTCAGCCACATGTGCTGATCACGCCTGCCCTTTGTTAAGCAAAGTAAGGTTTCCTTCGCTCGCAGCCGGAGGGGTCCTGATGGACACAGGACGCTCTGGCCAGTGTAGGACGATGCCGCGCCTTGAGCAGTATCTCACCCGCATCTGCCCCTGCGTGCAGAGTGCAACCCCTGCTTCTCTCTGACCTCGGGCTTCATAAAAGTGAAGAACCACCATCCCCACGTCAGAGACGAGAAGGCTAAGGCCCAGAGAAACAACACAAGCTCAGGCTGAGGGTGTAAACTCCTCGCTGCCATCCAAGGCGGCAGGTGTCCCCCAGGCAGCTTCCCCCATGACCTCTGCTGAGACGCGACGCCTGCAGTCTGGCCCGCCGGCCCCTCAGAACCTCCTCGAAGCTGTGAGTTCTCCCTCTGCTCTTTCCCGACAGCACCTGGGAGCGTGCTCAGACGCCCACAGCCCGTGTGGAAGCTGTGGGGGAACGGGAGTCCTTATCCTAGACCCCCCCAAGGCCTCTGGGTGCTGACGGATGCCCAGACCCCCACTCGGCGTTGGGCTCATCCCACCGGGCAGGCAGACCCACAGGGCTCCCTCGGCCCCATGCGAGGACGTGGCCTCCCTCCAGGTCAGCCCCCAGACCCCCAGAATCAGGTGGGCCTGAAGAGTTGCCACTGTGAACCTTTCCTGGGCCCCATCTAGGTCTGGGCAGATGCGACCAAAGCAGCTGTGTGGCTGTAGGTAGCAGATTCAGTCTTTCCTAACAGACTGACATCCTCGGGGAATTAAGTGCAGGATGCACTGAATAAAGTCATTCTGCCACCAGCTGTGCAGGACAGGAAGATGACAGGGAGGAGCGGAGGTTTATGCTAGGAGGTCTCCAGAGCAGGACGGCTAATTGCCAGAGCCACAGACTCCTCAAACCTCAAACAGAACAGGGCCCGGGCCTACAGACAGGGGTCTGCAGAGCACAGGACTCATTAAACGGAGCAGGTACAGAAAATGAGGAGCTGGGAAGCAGGTCTTTCCTGACTTTCCCTGCTCAATACAGCTAGACTCCTGTTGTGATATCCAAGCAGGTCTCTCTGGCTTGAGAAGAAATGGGAAGAAGGAACATTCACTGTGGTAAAGGATGCACCGATGCATCTCTACAGCACTGATACATCTCTACGGCACCAATGCATCTCTACGGCATCGATGCATCTCTACAGCACGGATGCACCACTACAGCACCGATGCATCTCTACAGCACCAATCCATCACTACAGCACCGATGCATCTCTACAGCACCAATGCACCTCTACAGCACCAATGCACCTCTACAGCACGGATGCATCTCTACAGCATGGATGCATCTCTACAGCACCGATGCATCTCTACAGCACCAATGCATCTCTACAGCACGAATGCATCACTACAGCACCGATGCATCTCTACGGCACCGATACATCTCTACGGCACCGATGCACCTCTACAGCACGGATGCACCACTACAGCACCGATGCATCTCTACAGCACCGATACATCTCTACGGCACCGATGCATCTCTACGGCACCGATGCATCTCTATGGCACGGATGTACCACTACAGCACCGATGCACCTCTACAGCACCGATGCACCTCTATAGCACCAATGCACCTCTACAGCACGGATGCACCACTACAGCATGGATGCATCTCTACAGCACCAATGCATCTCGACAGCACCAATGCATCTGTACAGCACCGATGCATCTCTACAGCACCAATGCATCTCTACAGCACCAATACATCTCTACAGCACCGATGCATCTCTACAGCACGGATGCACCACTACAGCACCAATGCATCTCTACGGCACCGACACATCTCTACAGCACCAATGCACCTCTACAGCACGGATGCACCACTACAGCACCGATACATCTCTACAGCACCAATGCATCTCTACAGCACCGATGCACCACTACAGCATGGATGCATCTCTACAGCACCAATGTATCTCGACAGCACCAATGCATCTGTACAGCACCGATGCATCTCTACAGCACCAATGCATCTCTACAGCACCAATACATCTCTACAGCACCGATGCATCTCTACAGCACGGATGCACCACTACAGCACCAATGCATCTCTACGGCACCGACACATCTCTACAGCACCAATGCACCTCTACAGCACGGATGCACCACTACAGCACCGATACATCTCTACAGCACCAATGCATCTCTACAGCACCAATGCATCTCTACAGCACCGATACATCTCTACAGCACGGATGCACCACTACAGCACGGATGCATCTCTACAGCACCGATGCACCTCTACAGCACCGATGCACCTCTACAGCACGGATGCACCACTACAGCACGGATGCATCTCTACGGCACCGATGCATCTCTACGGCACCGATACATCTCTACGGCACCGATGCACCTCTACAGCACGGATGCACCACTACAGCACCGATGCATCTCTACAGCACCGATACATCTCTACGGCACCGATGCATCTCTACGGCACCGATGCATCTCTATGGCACGGATGTACCACTACAGCACCGATGCACCTCTACAGCACCGATGCACCTCTATAGCACCAATGCACCTCTACAGCACGGATGCACCACTACAGCATGGATGCATCTCTACAGCACCAATGCATCTCGACAGCACCAATGCATCTGTACAGCACCGATGCATCTCTACAGCACCAATGCATCTCTACAGCACCAATACATCTCTACAGCACCGATGCATCTCTACAGCACGGATGCACCACTACAGCACCAATGCATCTCTACGGCACCGACACATCTCTACAGCACCAATGCACCTCTACAGCACGGATGCACCACTACAGCACCGATACATCTCTACAGCACCAATGCATCTCTACAGCACCGATGCACCACTACAGCATGGATGCATCTCTACAGCACCAATGTATCTCGACAGCACCAATGCACCTGTACAGCACCGATGCATCTCTACAGCACCAATGCATCTCTACAGCACCAATACATCTCTACAGCACCGATGCATCTCTACAGCACGGATGCACCACTACAGCACCAATGCATCTCTACGGCACCGACACATCTCTACAGCACCAATGCACCTCTACAGCACGGATGCACCACTACAGCACCGATACATCTCTACAGCACCAATGCATCTCTACAGCACCAATGCATCTCTACAGCACCGATACATCTCTACAGCACGGATGCACCACTACAGCACGGATGCATCTCTACAGCACCGATGCACCTCTACAGCACCGATGCACCTCTACAGCACGGATGCACCACTACAGCACGGATGCATCTCTACAGCACCGATACATCTCTACAGCACCGATGCACCTCTACAGCACCGATGCACCTCTACAGCACGGATGCACCACTACAGCATGGATGCATCTCTACAGCACGGATGCACCACTACAGCACGGATGCACCACTACAGCACCAATCCATCACTACAGCACGGATGTACCACTACAGCACGGATGCACCACTACAGCACGGATGCATCTCTACAGCACCGATGCATCACTACAGCACGGATGCATCTCTACAGCACGGATGCACCACTACAGCATGGATGCACCACTACAGCACCAATGCATCTCTATGGCACTGATACATCTCTACAGCACGGATGCACCTCTACAGCACGGATGTACCACTACAGCACGGATGCACCACTACAGCACGGATGCATCTCTACAGCACCGATGCATCACTACAGCACGGATGCACCACTACACCACGGATGCACCAGTACAGCACGGATGCATCTCTACAGCACCAATGCATCTCTACGGCACTGATACATCTCTACAGCACGGATGCACTACTTTGGCACTAATGCATCGCTACAGCATCCGCTTTCTTGCCTTCCAACTTGCTGCTGCATAGCCACCGGGGGTGGGAAACCAAATTGATTATAACTGTATGTGAAGTAAGAGTCAGAAACCACTCAGAGATGTTACAGCAGCAAAAAAGGCTAAGGACCTGCAACATTTCTCTCCTGCATAACAGTGATGATAATTCTGGCTAATATGGTCAGAATCAACATTTCAGACTTCTGGGATTTAACCAAAGGTGTGCAGCAATCTAAAGAGTGTTTTTTACTGATTCTCAGTAAGAGCAAGGAGCTTTCTGCCATCTTAGCTGGTCCTAGTTCAACCCTCCCTGCCTGTAGCTCCATGATACCTTGAAAACCAACAGCCCCCCATTGTGGTGAAAACCAGCAGCCAGGCAGGCAGGGGCGTGGCAGAATGGTGTGGGTGCTCCTTTAAGGCCCCATCATTATTTGGCCTCTCCAGGGGCTACCTTGAAAACCCCACTATCAAAACTGTCTTTAGGGTTTCCCTGGTGGCGCAGTGGTTGAGAGTCCACCTGCCGATGCAGGGGACGCGGGTTTGTGCCCTGGTCTAGGAAGATCCCACATGCCGCGGAGCGGCTGGGCCCGTAAGCCATGGCCACTGAGCCTGCGGGTCTGCAGCCGGTGCTCCGCAACAGGAGAGGCCACAACAGTGAGAGGCCCGTGTACAGAAGAAAAAAAAAAAAAAAAAAAGGAGAATTTGAGACATTCCCAGTTAAACACAAACAGAGAATTCGTTATCCCACAAGAATACTAAAAGGACTCCTTCAGACTGAAATGAAAAGACAGAAATTTGAATCCACATGAAGAAACAAAGAGTGCCAATAAAGGTAACTGTTGTACATAGATAAATACACAAGACAGTGTAAATGTCGGTATAAAATATAAATTTTCCATTTGTAATATTTTTTTCTCTTAGCTGACTTAAAAGACAACTGCATAAAGCAATAATTATATGTTGATGGGCTCAAAGTGTATACAGACATCATCTGTATAACAGTAATGGCACAAAGGAGTGAGAGGAAATAAAGCTATATTGAGCAAGTATTTTGCATACTATTGAAATGAGTTGGTATTAATCCAAACTAGATTGTGGTAAATTAATATACTGTGTTCTCCAGACAAGCCACTAAGAAAATAACTCAGAAAAATATAAAGGAAAAGAAACAAGGGAACCAAAATGACACACTAGAAAATATCTATTTAACACAAGAAAGGCATTAGTGGAGGAATAGAGGAATAAAAAACAAAGAGCAAAATGGCAGAAATAAATCTTACCTAATCGGTAATTATATTAAATATAAATGGATTAAACACTCCAATTAAGAGACAGAGATTGACAGAATGGATGTTTTTTAAAAACATGATGTCTACAAGAGACACACTTTATATTCAAAGACACAAAGAGGTTGAAAGTAAAAGAATGAGAACCCCTACTTCACAGTACAGAAAAATTAATTCAGAAAATTAATTTTTCTGTATTAATTAAGATTAATTCAGAATACCAACTAAGTCAGAGGTTCTGAGACAGACCTAAATGTAGGAGCTAAAACTATAAAACAATTAGAAGAAAACACAGGGATAAATCTTTGTGACCTTGGATTAGGCAATGGTTTCTTAGATATGATACTTACAGTACAAGCAACCAAAGACAAACAGATGAATTGGACTTCATCAAAAATCTAAAGTTTGTGCTTCAAAAGAGGAAACTGAAAAGACAACCCACAAGATTGGAAAAATATCTGCAAATCATATATCTGATAGTGTTCTAGTACCCAGGATATATAAAGAGCTATTACAATTCAACAATAGGAAGATACATAGCTCAATTTAAAATGGGCAAAGGATTTGAAGAGACATTTCTTCAAAGATATATACCCAGCAGTTTTCTCTGTGGGTCTCACGGCACTCAGCTGTGTGGGCCACAATCTCCTTTTCAGGCCAGCTGAAACTTTATGATGTTTCCCACTGTTCCCAACTGTCTCAAAACCTCCAACCCACTCGGTACTCCATGTAAGATAGTGCGTCCTGCTGAAATCAAAGTATGAATGAGGGTCCTGGTCACTCACTTCTGCCTGCTGGTCCTTTCAACTCCTCCAGAAACGCTGCCCTTCCCACTGCGAGGTGGACAATGCAGGTGGGACATAACAAGCCAAGCACGAAAGTGCATGTCCTGGGGGCACAGGAGCAGATCCAGGCCAGCCCAGCGCCCTAGAGTCCATGTGCCCAGTCCCAGAGACATGAGGCCAGGCTGTCCACTGCAAGGCTGTGCCCACACACCCCACCCTTCTCTGCTCACAAGTACAGATTCCTGCTTCTCCCAGAGCAAGCCAAGGAGCCAGGGGGACGGACGAAGCGGGGCTTTCACCCGACAGCGGCCGGCTGGCTGTCACTTCCTCAAATGGCTCGCGCGAGTCCTCCCTGGAGCCAGCACTGCTTCTCCCACATGTGACCCTGCCGGTAACCCAAGCTCCGCCCCCTCCCTGATGCTGCACGGTCACCGTGTGCGTCGGGGGCTTTTCGGTGGGAAAAGGGTGCCAGGCCCCCCCGGCTCCAGCCCCAGCCTCTGACCCCCTGCCTCCCTCGCAACTGAAGCCCTTCACTGGAGCCGGAGCCCCAGAAGCAGCCAGGCCTCACGTGCCTTGGGATGGGGCCAGCCCCTCCCCTCACGCAGGCGGAGAGGGAGGCGAGTCCGCCCGCTTCTGGCGCTGGGGCAGGGGTGTCGCGGGCTGCTGCCAGTGAGGTGCCGCAGAGCCGCACGGCACTGCCGGAGCTGCTTATTCTCGTTTTCACTCACTGACAAAGGCTCTGCTTGGCCAAACTTCAGTCAGGCTCCTGAGACCACCTGGACCTGTCCTGCACCTCCTTGTAAAACCCATTTTTAGCAAGAAAACTGCTAAGTCAGCTTAACCAGGGACCCCCACTCTCGATACCTGCCGGCGCTGGGACCTGACTGGGCTCCTTCCTCTGCCACACTCCCAGGGGCTGTCTGATCGCCTGACTTCAACAGTTCAGCCAGAACCCCCGACTCTGAGTTTCCTCACCCCCGAACTGCACCCACCCTGCTCCCTGGCTGTGAACCCCCAGTGGTCCACGTATTCAGAGTCGAGCCCAGTCTCCTTTCCCACCGTAACATCCCTAACACCCACTGCAACAGGCTGGACGCAGCCTGCCTTACCTTCTGTAACAGGTGTCACTGAATATCTTTTTTTAACATTACCTCGACAGCTCCTAAGCCCTGAAATCCTGACTTCGGCTGTTGGGCTTCCTTTGCTAAAATCCACGAAGGTAAAGGCCCAGCTATTGAAACAGACGCTCTTCAGCGTGCACCCAAACCACCCCGGTACCCGACAAGCACTCTCTGCAGTGACGCTCCAAACCACCGTGTGTCAGGACCAGAGGCGGGAGCCGGGCTCTGGGCGCCGCTGGACATGGAGCCCCGCCCACTGCTCTCAGAGCGCCAGCTTAGCGGCCCCTCGCGGCTCTGGCCTTGCCCTCCGCCCAGCCCCTCCCGGTCCCAGCTCCTCTCAGATTCGGAGCTCCTAACTTGGTTTCTGTTTGCTCTCTATTCCTCCGGCCCGACCCACCCCAGGGTTTCCCAGAGCAGAGGCTGAGCAGGGACTCGGAGGCGGTGAGGGCCAGGGCAGGGCTGGGCCAGGAAGACTCGGGCAAGAACACCGTCCCAGCAGGAGCCGGCTCCCAGTGCGCTCGGGAACGCGTGGGACCACAGCACGGAGCGGCTCCCGGGCGGAGGGCTGGCCCCCTGCCCCCCGACACCCGTCACCGCTGGCAGTGGGGCTGCGGAGCAGGGGAGGGGGAGGCGGCTGCCATGAGGCTGAAGGCCATTTTCCCAAGGCAGGGGGCTGCGCCGAGCCATCCAGCCCCCCAGCAGCAGACCCCCGGGCGCCTCATCACCCGCCCCACCTGGTCCCCCGCACAGCTGAGCCCACCCTCACAGAGCGCACACAGGACCTTGGCCCAGACATCCCCGGACACGTCCTGGACTCCAAGCCTAACGTGCGGTCCGTTGAACACTGGCTTCTGTTTCCTACTGAGGACAGGCAGGCGGGGGGCGAGGCCCAGACAGACAGGAGGACTCAGGACAGGCCCGGGACAGCCCCGCCTGGGCAGCAGACACTGTAGCAGCTGAGCAACTAAGCGGTTAAGGACCTGACCCTGGAAACTGGGTTTCGTCAAGTGGGGAAACCGTCATGTCAGCAGAAAGCCAGGTGCTGAAAACCAGGAGGGCTGCAGGGCTCTGGCACAGAGTTATTTGGCTTTGAGGACGGCTAAAGGCCCAGAGGAGACACTGAGACCGTCCTGAGAACAGTCCAGCATTGTCCAGACCGAGCACCTGGACCAACAAGTTACCCCAACAGACGACGAGGCTGAGTGGCGAAGACCACAGGCCCTGCCGTGCACCCCAACCGAGAGCCCTCACTGGCCGATGTTCACGGGGAGAGCAAAGCAACCAACGCATGGAACTGCAGGACCACGTGCACGATCTGAGGGTCCCGACAAGGCAACGACTAAAACATGAGAGAAAAGTCAACATTTCATCAGGCAGTGACTGAGTTTTGTGAAAAAAAAAAAGGTACTTACTTTACGTGCAGGTGTTTCTGTTTTTTCAATATTCTTCTGTATCAGTTTAGATTAAGTTGCTAAAAATTAGTCTTAATGACTGAGTGTCATTCTGGGTGCGAGTGACAAAATCCCCACTTGAACTTGCTTTGGGGCAAAAGGGTGGCTACCAGATTGAGGACATTATGCCCCGTGAAATGAGCCCGACACAAAAGACAAATACCGCGTCGTCCACTAATGTGAGGCTCCAAAAGCGCTCAGATCCACAGAGGCAGAAAGTAGACGGTGGGGTCCGGGGCTGGGGAGGGGAGGGGAGGGTTACTGTCTGATGGGGACAGAGCTTCCGTTTGGGAAGATGAGAAAGCTCTGGACACGATGGTGGTGACGGCTGACAACACTGTGAACGTGCTTAATGCCACTGAACGGGGTACTTAAAAATGGTAAATTTTACCACAATTTTTTTAACTAAAAAATAAACGTTTTTTAAAAAATAGAAAAGGATAGTTCTTAGAAAGATCCAGGTATTTCATGCAAAGGAGGTTGGGAAACATCAGGAACAGGGGGGTCACCAGCCATGGGACCTGTGCCTGCGCCCCCTCCCCAAGGATGGTCCCCTCTCTCTCCCCGGCGACCAGCTTCCTCCATGTTGACATGTGGCTGCTGAAGGACTGCCATTCCTGCTGAGTTCCAGTCCAGACACTTCCCAGAGCCGTCGGGTGGGCCAGGCTCAGGACGAGGACCCACCCCTGTACCAACCACGCCCAGCGTGGTGGGGGTCACAGAAAAACATGCTGCCCCCTTTACAGGGGGGCAGGACAGGCAGAAAGTGCTGAAGATGGCAGTGACAGGCCCCCAGCCAGGACCAGGGGCTTGAGTCTTCACAACGGAGGACACGGGAGCGCGTGTCGGATGGAGCTCGGGCTTCAGCGCTTGCTCGTCCTGACCCAGGTGAGCGCCAGCGTCTGTGGAAATCGCATCCGTGGGCCCGGAGGGTGTGGGCGTGGAGGCTGGCGCCGCAGGGGGACGGGCAACGCGGCACCACTCACACCCGCCCGTCCAGGTCTCTCACCCCCTGGTCACCGAGAAGCCCACCAGCGGGTGTCACCTCAGCTTCCCCAGTAGGGATAGCGCGGTGCCGCGGGGGTCAGCGAGGTCGGGGTGTGACATCACCCTACGTGGGGCCCGGTCCCTCGAGGGGCTGTGCCCGCACCGTGTGCGACGTCCGTACTAGAGTGTAAGGCCTGGATGTGTCCGGCTTGCGTCCGCGTCTCGTGCCTCCGTGAGCCTGACAGATACGAACATGCTGATTCTCGGCCCCCTCCCCCTCCACTCGGTGGCCTCATCACCATCACAGGTGAAGGGAGCCCACAAGCCCATGTTCGTATGACGCACTTAGGGTCTTATAAAAATCTGAGTAAGTTGCCAACATTTTAAAATGGGAAGTCTTTGTTTAAAAATCAGAATTACTAACTTCTTTTGAAGTATCTAAAGACTTACCCCCCGGGTAGCACTCCTGTGTGGGAACAGGTGCCTGGACATGAGCATGGTCCCCATCTAGTGGGGGTGCTTCCCAGGCTGCCCCAGGCCCCACCGTCCCCTGTAGTCTCATCTCTCCCCACCTCCCCATCAGTGTTACCTTCTGGCCTCTGTAGGCATCAGACAGTGTAAGTCCTGGACTCAGGTGTCATCCACGATCAGCCCAGTGTGTGCGTGCGTGTATGTGTGTGCATGTGTGTGTATGTACGTGTCCCCAGAGTGCCCTCCGATACTCATCTCAGGGGTCACCCTCTCCAGGAAGCCTTCCCGGGTTACCTGTTAGTTAACTGTCATCCCCAGCACAGTGGACCTCCTCAAGGTGGCTGCTGTCTCTATGACCCCAGAGTCCAGCATGAACCCTCTTACATGGCCCCACAGCTCACCCTCGAGATCTTGCCCGGGCAACCCCACGTCCCCCACCGCTGCCCACCTCTGAGTTCCCAGAATCCTGCCAGCAGCTGAGGAGCTGTGCTGGGAGACTCAGGGCTAAGGTGGCCCTGACAGGAGGGTGGGGATCAGGAGCGGGGAACCAGGACAAGGTGAAGACTGCACGGCAAGGCGGGGCCCCCAGGAAAGCAGCCACAGGGAGGGCCGCCCGCAGTGATGCCAGCAGTGCATGGCTGCTCCGTGTGCCCGCCGGGCCCTGTCCCCTTCTGTCCTTTTAGGAACCCCTGCCCCCCAACTCTCAGTGCTCATGGCCCAGGTGGAACTGACCCAGCCCCAGCTCCTGACCCACACCTACTCAGCCCATGACTTCAGTGACCAGTTGAGGGTTTTAGCACATAGCCCACTGTGAACCGTCTTTAGGACTTTTACAGCAGCTACTGGGAATGAGACATGTTCTTTCTCGTCGAAGGCTACTGGCCTGAAGTTATCACTGGTCCCCTTGGCTACCACATGGGGAAAGCCTGCCTGAGAATGAATATGACCCGAGAGGCAGAGAGATGTCATTTGAGCACCTGGATCCAGCCATGCCTGAAGCCAATAATCCTGGACTTCTGGTTACATGTGCCAGTTAAGTTTCCATTTTTGTTAGAGCTGGTTTGAGTATTCTGTCACTTACAATCCAAAGAGCCCTGAAAGAACACAGGTTCTATTATGGGTGATTTACATGGTCCTGAAGGACTCCAGAGGGATGAAATGCTTTCAAAATTCAAAGGAATCTTAATGGTGGTGTTCTAGGCATAAGGACACGTGGTCGTTGGTATAGATCAGGGGTTGGCGAACTTTTCGGCAAAGGAACAGGCAGTAAATATTTTTGGCTTCGCAGGGAGGCCACACAGCCTCTGTCACAATTACTCAGCTCTGCCATTTACGGTCTCGTGGAAGCGGTGTAAAGGGGCGTGGCTGTGTTCCAACAACACTTCATTCACCAAAAGAGGCAGTGGCCCGAGCTCTGCAGTCTCCAACTCTGGTGGAGAGGCCCGCCCCACCTGCTGGTTCTGGCTGAGAAGTCAGTGAATGGGTGTCCCCTCCTTCTCTCAGCCCCGAGGCTGTGTGGGGGGCGGGGGGAGGGCACGACACGCTTGTGGCTTCTCCCCGTGCCACCTGTCTTTTGGAGGCTCACTGTGCACCTGGGCTTCTGTCTCTGTCATGCTCCCAAGCTCCCAGCAGAGTGCAGAGTGTGCAGGTGGGTGGACAGACCTGAATTTGAACCTCTGTCCCTCCCCTCAGGAGCCGTGTGACCTTGGCAGGTGACTTCCCCTCTCTGTGCCTCGCCCGTCAGGAAGGAATCACAGCCTCTTCCTTACTGACCCCTCCGGGTCACTGGACGAGGAACAGCGCTGCCAAGGGCGGTGGACACCTCTCACTCAGGGCTGCCCCCACCTTCTGAGCACTCTCTTACACTCCCCATCCATTCATCCATTCATCCGCCATCAGCTCCCCGGAGTACATACCCAGTTTTCCAAATGGGGCTTTTAAATACCCGCTTCCCAGCCTCCCTGGCTGCAACGGTGTCAGCCGGGGTGAAGGCTCTGACACTGGCGCCCCTGGGTGCTTCAGGCCACAGGCACGGCCTGGCTCCAACACCAAGAAGGGAAGGCGTTATGGAGGCTGTGACGCGCCCAAGCCCCAAGCACAGGGCCAGGCTCTGAGCAGCCTCTGTCCTGCTTCCAGGTCCAGGGTAAGGCAGGCACGGGACCCAGATGTGATCCCAGGCCAGCCTCCCGTAGCTGTAGTCTCGGGCCGAGCACTCACCCTTGGGAGCCCCTCCCCTTCTGTCAGACAAGGGTTATAAGACGCACCTCTCAGGACTGCCCTGGTGACTGAAGGATGGAAAGTGTAAAGCAGCTCATCTGAGGCTTTAGAGAAACAAGCTCTCACAGACAGACTGACAATACAGCAAACATTTGCTGAGCGTTTACTATGTGCTGGGTGCCTGCGTGGTTTCCCAAAGCACACCTGAGACAAGGACTTGGGTGCAGGCGGGTTCTTGGAAAATGACCCAGAAAATACAAGAGGGAGAGGCGGTGAGAGCAAGAGGGGGCCAAGCAGCACAGGGTGTGACAGCGGGCAGGGCCCCCTGAGAGCCTGCGGGGAGCGCGCCTCAGAGCGCCAGCCATGGGGCCAACCACTCGTGCACGGGGTCAGCTGGGCTTTGACGAGGGGCCGAGGCCATTCGCGGGGAAGGACCGTCTTCTCCACACTGGTGCTGGGAAGACTGGTTGTCCACAAGGGAAAGGATGAAGCTGGGCCCATGCCTCACGTCATCTACAAACATTAACTCAAAATGGACCTAAGACCTCAGTGCAAGAGCTGAAGCTGTAAATCTCCTAGAAGAAAACACCAGGGAAAGCTTCATGACATTGGATTTGGTGACAGACTCCTAGATGTGACACCAAAAGCACAGTCAACAAAAGTAAAAATAAATAATGTGGACTGCTTCAAAATTAGAAACTTCGGTGCGTCAAAGGACACAACCGAGTGAAAAGGTAAGGTAAGCAACCTATGGGACAGGAGAGAATGTTTGCAAATCACCTATCTGATAAGGGGTTAATATCCCAAAGTACATAAAGAGTGTCTACAGCTCAGCAACAAGAATAACCAACAACCTGATTAAAAAATGGGAACAGGACTTGCATAGATGTTTCTCCAGAGAAGACACACAGATGGCCAATAAAGAAATGAAAGATGCTCAACATCACTCATTATTAGAGAAATGCAAATTACAACCATAAAGAGATGTCACCTCAGAACCACTGAGGGGCCACTATCAACAAGAAAGGAAGGAAGAAGGAGAAGAAGGGAGGGAGGGAGGGATAAAATAAATGCTGGTAAGGATCTGGAGAAATCGGAAGCTTGTGCACTACTGATGCAGACGTAACATGGTGCAGTCACTGCAGAAAACAGTACGAAGGGTCCTCAGAAAGTTAGTTAAACACAGAGTTACCATATGATCCAGCAATTCTGAGTGTAAACCCAGAAACATAGGTAACTGGGATGCAGGTATTTCTATGCCCACGTTTACAGCAGCGTTATCCACAAAAGCCAAGGGACTATGGAGGGATGAATGGATAAGCAAAGGGTGGTCCATCCACACAACGGAATATTATTCAGCCTTAAAAAGGAAGGACATTCTGACACATGTGACAACGTCGATGAACCTTGAGTACATCGTGCTCTGTGAAATGAGCCTGCCACAAAAGGACAAATCCTGTCTGATTCCACTTACAGGAGGTCCCTAGAGGAGTCACATCCACAGAGGCAGCAAGTAGACGGCAGGGCCAGGGGCTGGGGGAGGGGATGGGGAGTGACTGTTTAATGGGGACGGAGTTTCAGTTTTGCAAGATGAAGAGTTCTGGAGATTGGTTACACGATAACATGAATGTACTTAACATGACTGAGCTGTACGCTTAAAAATGGCTAGGTCTGGTAAATTTTACATTACGTGTATTCTACTACGATTAAAATTTCCAACAAGCCAACAGTAATTAGACAGTATATCCTGAATGAAATAAACCTAAGAACTAAATGAGGAAATGAGGAAGAACTACACAAGAAAGAATAAAAATAACAAATTTTAAAAAAGAACTGCCACAGCGGACTGCAGGGCGGGGAGCTGGGCGCTCATCTCCGACCTCCCATCCTGCCTCGACTGAGGGCTACCGTTCCAGGCCACCGTGCCCCCGGGCTGTACGGGAGAGGGGCGTCAGGCAGAGGAGCGAAGGGACGCAGGCACGGGGGCGGGTGTGCAGTCCCGGGGCGGCCCAGCCCTGGGCCCGCAGACGTGGGGTGAGGACGCCCCAGGGTCACCACACCGCCCGTCAGTCAGTCCTCGAGAGAGGCTGCTGTGCTCCTCCCACCGTTCAGATGGGGACCCCGATCGGGGAGACGGAGTGACTGGCCCAAGGCCACACGGCCAGGAGCTCAGGGGCTCAGCCTCCGCTCTGTGGTGCCCGGCGGATAAGGCTCTGGCGTTTGGGAGAAGGACCGGGGACGCCCCCACCAGCACTGGCTCTGGCGGGACTGGCGTGGGCCGCGGGTGTGCCAAGGATGAAACAAAGGTGGGCCATCCACAAGGAGGTGTGTTTTCAGGAAAGGGCAGCTCCAGGGCTCATGTTTTGCTCTGTTTGCAGTCAACAGATCAGAAAATAACAACCCAGCAACTTGGCCCAAACCAGCCCCCATGTGCCAACCGCTACCCTCTGTCCCTCAGTGTGAAGGCACAGACCCCACTCCCTCCCCGGACAGTCAGCTGGCCATTCCGTGGTGGCCGTGCCAGCCCAGCTCTGCCCACCAGTGAAAGGCAGACAGGCTGAGTGGGGCTCCTGGGAGCAGTTCTTTGTTCTTAATTAAAGCGTGCCACGGCTAGGCTGTAGCCAGGGCGGATCAGTGCCACCGGGACTCCTGAGCGGGCTGTAATTAAACCTCTCTCCTGCCATCTCTGGAAGCTCCTGACGAGGAGAGACCCACACAGCAGGGCTAGGAGGTGGCCTTCCTTCCACTGAGGGGGGCAGGGGCATGAGGGACAGGTAGGGGGCAGCCCAGTGTCACCCACTCCCACCCATGGTGGGGCTGAGCTGTTGGGCCCCAATATCCAGGGGAGTGGTGGTGGTTTCTGGGGTGGGAGGTGGGCACGCAAAGGGTCTGGGGGTCTGGCAGGAGGCTGAAACTGTATACAAGCCCGTGTCCCTGTCCTTTGAAGTGAAAGGCTCTCACTTCAGTCTCCCAGGCCTCCTCTGGGCCTCAAAACAGCTGGCTCAAGAGTTAGTGATTAAGGAAATGTAAAGCTGTAGAAACAAAGCACAGCTGTTGGGACCGGGCAACTGGGAACAATTCAGACTCTGGACCAGCCCCGTAGTAGAGTCCCCGAATTCCCAGTTCCCTGAAAAGCACAGACAAAGGCCCAAGACACCTTCCTAAGCTGTCTTTACAGAAAGCCCACCCCCAGGTGAAAGCCGCTGACCGCAAGCACGCAGACCCCAGACCAGTTCAAACCGGAAGGTTGGTGATGCCCGAAACGTCACCTCGATGCCAACCAGCCTGGGAATTGTCCGCGAGCTGCTCACACGCCCTGCAGCCCCTCCCTCACACAGCCTTTAAAAACTCTCCCCTGAACACCATCAGGAAGTTTGGGTCTTTTGAGCAGGAGCTGCCCTATCTCCTTGTCTGTCCATACGATACACACTGTACTTTCCTTCCCCACAACCCGGGGTCAGTAGGTTTGGCTTGGCAGCAAGGGCAGACCTCAGCCTCCAGAAGTGGGGGTCTCCCCACTCCTGGCCGTAACCCAGCCAGTAGCTTCCCAGAGGGAGGGTTGGTGCCTGCTATGTTGGCGGGGGTGGGGTGGGGGACACACACACCCCTTGGCCTCGGCCTGGGGTGTCCAGAATGGTGGTCACGGCAGTGCAGGTCAGGCTCCTGAGGTCAGAGGCCAAGTGGGCGACAGGGAGTGAGTTTAGAGATCACCTTTCCCCAGTGCAGGTAGGAGGAAAGGAACTGTGCATTTCCAGAGCCCACCTGGCTGGGTACTCGGTGTGGGGGCAGGAGGCTTCTCCAGGGGCTGGGGGTCAGGAAAAGTGATAGCCATGCCACGTGCCTGTGCCTCCCCCTCCTCAGCTCCAGGCCTCCTGCTCACGGGCCCTGGGGCCTTCCCGTCCTGGGCCCTGGGCCTCCCCCTCCTGGGCCCCAGGCCTCCCCCAGCTCACAGAGGTATTAAGAGGCCTCTGTCCCCTCGGGGTGAAGCACTGCAGGTCTCATGCCCACAGGGCCAGTCCGCTCAACCCTGGCCTGTGTCCCAAGTGCCAAACCAGCTGAGTGGCTCCCACGGTTCAAGGGAAGCCAGAAATCAGGATTTTTATGCAAACGACACTGAAGTCTGTTAGCCCCAAACTAAGACAAACAAATCTTGGGAGGAAAGACGTGGAGTCTAGCCACCAGTTCACAGCCCCCAGCTCAGGAAGGATAACCGTCCAGGATGGGGAGGGCTCAGAGGGTGAACCAGGGACAGAACCCGCTGCGGGGCGGGGACCCGTGGCTCAGGGAGGCTGTTGTAAGTCGGGGGACAGGCCCAGGCGGCTGAGCTGCAGCCCCAGCACACAGCTCTGGTGACGGGCAGCACTGGCAGGTGGGGGCTGGCCCGGCTCTGAGCTGGGTGCCTGGCTCGACCCCCCAGCGGGGAGAGACTGCCCCACCTCAGTCTGTCGCTTCCTCTGCAGCAGGGGAAGGGAGCCCTCGCTCCCCGAGGTGGCTGATGCTGGGGCCTGTGGCGACTGGCCGGTGCCCAGGTCACCGGCTGCCTCACACTGGGGCCGTCTCCCTGCTCTGGCCCACGGCAGATGGTCACCTCGGGTCGGCACGCCCCCACACCCGCAGCCTTTGAACCCAGACTCCCTCTGCAGGTCCACCCACAGTCCTGGGCTCCCCAGGCACTGCACCAGCACTGTCCACTTGACAAGAGGATGCCCTGGGACCCTGCAGCCGTCAGCAGGGCACAGGAGGTGCCGGCAGGGCCCTGAGCTGGGTTTCAGATCAGAAAGCAAGCTGACGGAGGGCAGCTGCCTGTGGGCCGGTTGGTAAGGAAACCACCAGAGGAGACTTTCCAGGCCTACTGATGAGCTTCCCGGGTAGAAGTGGGGAGGGGCACAAGGAGAGGCTGCGCCTGAGGTGGTGGCATTCGGGCGGCAGCAGTGTAGCTCGGCGGTGGCCTCCGCGGGAATACCGATCACACCCACCCCCACCCCGAGCTGCGGAGAGGACGGCCGGAGCCAGCGATGGGAACACGCTTAGAGCGGAGCCCAAACTTGGGCGTCGGTCAAGGGCCTCACTGAGCCAGGCTGACTGCGCCCGGGGCTGCCAGGTGAGGGGGATGCCGAATCAGCGAACAGCTCTGGACCACACGCGCGCATGCGCACAGGCAGCATTCCCTGCGCAGCGTTCTCACCCCGCTTTGCACAAGGGAGCCGGCGGCGGGAGGCCCTGGGAGAGAATGGGCGGGGCCTGCGGAGGAGGTGGGGGGCGTTTGCACTGCTGAGCACAGAACAGGCCTCCTCTGCGCACAGGGAGCTGGGACCCGGGGCCCGATCACATCTGGACTCCTCTGCTGTTGGCCCACAGGTTTGGGGGCCCCAGGAGGTAACAAGCTTCAGGTGCGGCTCAGCAGCATCCTCGGCACCCCCCTCAACCTCCCACCCCTCGGGCCGGCCTGTCCTTCCTGCCAGCTTCTCCTCGTGGCGGACGGGGCCCCTGCCTGCCCCAGGCCCAGAGCCTCCAACGTTACGTGTGTAAAGAGTCCTTCGCACACCTGACTGCCCACCTCTGAGGCAGTCACTGCAGCCAGGAACCAAGTGTTCTGACCCGGTGCCTGGCAGACAGGGATGACCCCAGGGCACCCAGCCCTACCCAGGGGCATCCTGACTGCAGGCTGCGGGAGGACCTCAAGGCTTGCAGAGTGCTTTCACACCCCAGAACGTCAGGGCCTCAGGCTCTTGTACCTGCCACCTGCCCCAGGGACCGCACCTTTGCCCCTCCCCCTCCTCAAGTGCATCCCTTCTTCCTGCCATGCACTCTCGCTCTCAGTTTCCGTGGTCTTTGCCTGCCTGGCGTGCACAGTAACTGCCCCAGGCATTCGTGGGGTCCCCACAGCTCTCAGGCCACATGGTTTCTTGGTGCAGCCTTCATCCCCAGCTCCCAGGTGTGACCTGCCCTGGCCAGTGGGGGCACTGCGTTTCCTTGAGTTGGCATTTGGTCATGGGCACGTGACCCTGTCAGAGCCAAACAGGCACAATCCCGGGACGTAAAGAGAAAGTTTCCCACTTTCTCTTTTTTTGCTGGAGGGGCTGAAGAGACCACAGTCAGGCCCTGGCCTGGCCTGGGGGGAGCTTCCCCAGAGAAGAGTCGAGGGACGGAGAGAGGCCGGGGACCCCTACGGAAGCAGTGGCCCCAGCCACCTCCAAAGGCTCCCCCTTTTCTGCCCTGGGACCCCGTATATGCTTTTCTTGCGCCACTTTGAGTTAGTTTACCGTCCCTACTGTCCCTGGAACCAAGAGTTCCACCCAGAGTCGTCTCCGATGCTCTGGGTCTCAGTTTTCCCACATATAAGATGGGAGGAACAGAGATCCTCTGAAGTCCTTCCCAGCTCCGATGCTTGGAAGGCAGAAGACCTGATATCTGGGTTGATTTATCAGGACCCTTTTGGTTTCAACTGGCATAAGCAGAAAAAGGAGGAACAGATCGGCTCATGAAACTGAAAAGTCCAAGGAAAAGCTTCAGGTATGGCTTGATCCAGGTGCTCACCCAGTGTCATTAGAAACTCATCTCTCTTGTCTCCATCCTCCTCAGGGTTGGCTTACATTTCAGGCAGTGCATGCCTGGTTCAGCAGTTCCAGGCTACTGTTTGACCCTGGGCTATACCAGACCCTTTGCATGCTTTGACTGGCTCTTCATGGCTCACAGAAACCAACCAACCAACCAACACCCACCCACCCACCCCCCCGCCCCAGAGATGAGGATGCTCTTGGCAGCCAGCTTGGTCACATGGCCGGGTTAACAAGAAGATGGAGCCTTGAAACCCCACCAGACACTTCTGAAAAGCAAAGGTGCCCACAGACGTCCTCCACACAGGCCCCCCTCCTCCTAGGTGATTGTGAGGTCAGGATGGTGTGCAGGCCATCTGACCCAAAATGCCACCCAGGGTGGGGTCCCTGGAGCCTCCCACTCCCATCCACCGGCTCCCAGGTTTCCAGGGCAGGATCAGAGACGCCCAGCATGGTGCTTCCTGCTTCACAGGAGCCGCCCAGAGCTCTGTCTCCTGGGACCCCGCTAAAGAGATTACTGGCCTGTCTTTCAGTGAAACCCTGGGCCTCTGGGCTGGCTGCGCTAATCCCAACAAAGGATAACAGGCACCTAATTAATTCTCCGAATCTGATGGCAGCGCGAACGCAAACGAGAACGCCAGCCAGTCCACCCGCCTTAATGAGTTTAATCGACTGGACTTGATGATTTTATTTGAAACCTAGGGCCGCAAATTAAGCTCTTAAAAATGCACTTGAACTTGATTGGCAGCAGTAATCCTAACAAAGTCTGTTTAATCCTTGGGCTGCCTGGTCAGGAACAGCCAGTACAGGACTGGGGGCTCCAGACCACCTGCCACGTGCACACAGGCTCCCCCTTCCTCAGCTCTAGGCTGGGTTTCCTCTGCCTTCTGACTCCAGGCTCAGGAGGGGGACCCAGGAGTCAGGAGGCCCCTGTCCCACCCTGTCACAGTGAACTCCTACACATGCTTCAAAGCCCTGCCCAAACCTCTCCCCAGGGATCCTCCTCACATCTTCCATCAGATCCACGTGCTCTCCCCACTGCCAGGAGCCACGGCCACATCATGCCCGTCACCGTGTCCCGGCCCCCAGCTGTGTCCTGTGCTCTGAGCGTTGGTGGTCAGCTTTGCACAGAGGGCCCGAGCAGGCCTGTCCTGCTGCAAGAGATGGATCCCAGTGCTGCCCGCACGGCTCCCCCTCCCTGTGTCCACACCCTGGGCCGTGTAACGGTACAGAGTGTCCATCAAGGAGTGGAGTCCATGTCCCCACCTGAGAGTCTGGCCTGCCCTGGCCTGTGACACACTCTGGCCACTAGATGGGGGGGGGAGGGTGGAGATGACACTGTGCCAGTGCTGAGCCCACAGTCTCTCTCCGAGGGCCATCCAGCCTGCCATAGAGTGGGAGGTTCCGTGGAAGAGAGCCAGCTGTCCCAGCAGAGCTAACCTAGACCAGCCAGCCCCAGCAGACCTGCAACTGATCCCTGGTGCTCAAGCTAGCTCAGCCCAGCCCAAGACCAGCCTAGACCAGTCCACACCGGCCCACACCAGCCTAGCTCAGCCCACCCACCTCCACTTGGAGAAACGGTCAATGCTCCTGCTGAAAGCCCGATGTCCGGAGGCGGCCTGAGAACCTGCCCCAGCAGCACACCGCCGCGCCTCCCGGGCAAGCGGGTGCTGCCCCTGGCTCCAGGGAGCACCCCGCCTCAGCATACTCTCTGCCTGCCCACCCCACGGCCCAGCCTTAGCTGCGCCCACCTCCCCACCCAGCCCTCACTGGGGCTGGCCCCTGGTCACGCACACCCGCCAGCCAGGTCCCCCTAACTTGTCTCGGGGAGCGGGGCGGAGGGCACTCGTTGCCCCCACAGAAGGCAACGGGCTCGGCGTCCACGTTCTGCCCCGTGACTAGCCCCGCAGATTCAGAGGTGGGGATGCTTTCAGTAAGACGTGCACACGCGCGCGCCAGCACAGACACCAACAAGGTCGAACAAGCTTGTCACCCTCCGGTCGCAGGACAGCTCATCCTGCCACTGCCTGCTGAGAAAGGCCTGAAGAGGACGGGAAAGCCAGCTTCTTTACAGTTTTCCAAATGCCTCCCCATCAAACTGGCAAATCTCCAGGTGTCTGCAAAGCGCTCTGCTGGCGAGAACACGGGAAACACACACTGCCCACACTGCTGCTGGGGGTGCCCCGCGGAGTGCCCTGTGTGAGGGAAGCCGGGGGATGCCACCTGACGGACCCCGCAACCCCACCTCCAGATCTGCCCACCTGCAATGGCACCTGGGTGCAGGTGTCCCCGCAGCGTTCACGGCAGCAAAGGAACAGGAACAGTCTAGCATGTCCACCCCTGCTTTTAAACTGTGTAAATGTATTATCTATGTTTAAATAACCAAGAAAAAAGCTGCAGAGGACAAGAGAGTGGATGTGCGCTGTCCAGTGACAGGGGGCAGCCCTGCCCACTCACCGACCCCTATTCCTGCCGACCCCGCACTTCACCCCCGCCGCTGCGCACGTATGCACACCAGGGGCTCCCCTAGATCCCCCAGCCCGTCCGCACCTCACCTGAGTCCTGCGAAAACCCAGAGCAGCGTCCAGGGCTGGCCAAGCAGCATGACGGCCCCAGGCCCCCCAGGGCTCCCAGCAACGCCCTCCTGCCTGTGAGCCCAGGAAGCAAGCAGCTTTGATGAAATTTTCAGACTCCATGCATCTTTCAGGAAGACGACCAGGATGGGGGAGCTGGGTGTGGAGTGGGAAGCTTCGCGGATGCTCCCTGCAAAGCCTGGGCGGGGGTGGGGGCAGGGGGCCGCGGCAAGAGGTACATCAGCCAAGGCAGAGCAGCCATCGCCCCGACACCTTCAGGCCTCTACCCTGTAGTGGTCGAGGGCACTGACCCATAACACGGGCAGTGGCGGGCAGAGGGCCAGCTCCCGGGTGCCTGTGTCCCCGGACGTACTCCCGAATGTGGTTCCAGCAGCAGCGACCTGCTCACTAGCAGGCCTCCGTGCTGCACCTTCCCATCTCCTGGCGCCGCGCTCCACACGCCTCCAGGCGGTTCTGCCCCAGGCTCGCAGCTGGGAGCCTCTCTCACCCGGTCATCTGTCCGTCCATCCGTCCATCCGTGACATAACCAGGACAGCCCAGTGGCTGTAGTTCGGGGAGTTCCGCAGGGTCCACACTCTGAGGGAGGGGGATGGGTTGCAGGGGCGACAAGATGGCCAGGGTGGCAGTAGGGCAGGGAGAGCACCAGGCCAGAGTGGAGGGCTTTGAATGCTTCTGGAAATCCACCCCACTTGGGGCTGTGGGGTTTTGAGGAAGAAAATAGGATTTTACAACTTCTGAGCTCATTATCTGTATGTCACTTTATTGATGTCTGTGGTTTGAACTGACCTTACTTGCATTCTTACTTAATCTGCCATCTTCCAACTTCCTTCCTGGTTTTATGTGAGGATGGCTGGGTTGCTTTTGTGTTACGATGGTGGGTTGGGGGGGATCGTTTAAAGTATTGTTCTTTTACTGTATTTTTATGTTCATTTTCAGTCATAACAACTCAGCCCTTAATTCTCATGTTCAATCTTCGGTTTCATCTACTTAAAACATCGTGTCGTGGGCGTTAACTCCAACCTCACTTGTCTTTGCTCCAGCACCTCTCTGGTTTCTTCCTTCATCTCTTTATCTTGAATCTCATTTTCGTATCTTTTTTTTTTTTTTGGTTGTTGTTCGGGGTTTTTTGTTGTTGTTGTTTTTTGCGGTACGCGGGCCTTTCACTGCTATGGCGTCTCCCGTTGCGGAGCACAGGCTCCGGACGCGCAGGCTCAGCGGCCACGGCTCACGGGCCCAGCCGCTCCGCGTCATGTGGGATCCTCCCGGACCGGGGCACGAACCCACGTCCCCTGCATCGGCAGGCAGACTCTCAACCACTGCGCCACCAGGAAAGTCCCATCGTATCTTTTATTTTACAACTTTTTACGTTCTAAAGGTCTCATCTTTCCTTAAATCCCTTGTTTCAGAATCTTATGTTACACGTTATAACCAGATCCATTCTTTAACCGTTACGCTTCATTCCTTATTTTAGCCTCACCAGCCGCCCTCCGAGTCACCTGCTCTGCATGCCCTCTTCCCGCCGGCCCGTGTGCCTCAGGGGCCTCTTCACACCCGCAGGTCCACCGGGGACCAGGGCGGGACTGGGAGCCCGGAGCAGGGCGGTGGGCGGCGCCAGCAGGCAGGTGGGCGGCGCCAGCACTGCGGGGGCCACGGCTCCTTCCCCTCTACCAGCGGCACCTGCGGCCCGGGTCCCTCTCTCTGGGAAGAGGCCCCATGGTTTTCTAGGACTGAGGGGCCTCCACACCACGCCCAGAGGGCACACCTCAAGCCCAGGCTCGCCGGCCCGCCCATCGTTCAGACGTGGCTGCGGGGCAGGGAGGCGGGAGTGCCGTGCAGAGTTCTCGACAGCTGGTGGAAAGGAGCCTGAGCCCACGGGGGACCCGGCCCAGCCCGCCCATGCCCTGACCTCTGAGTGGATCTTCTTTCAAAGGCTCAGAGCAAGATTTTCTCAAAATGCAACATCCCCAGGCTTCATTTTTTAAGTATTTGGGACAGTAAGATAGAAAAGGGGGGGACACCTAAATTCCATCACTAGGCACATGCGTCCAGAGGAGGACGATGCAGCCTTGCAAAGAGCGAGGTCGGCCCACCTGAGTTAACGTGGGAAAGGTCTGAGCGCCAGTGCACAGTCGTCGTGGGTCCTCCCTTCCGCTCCTCAGGGTCCTGGCGGCCAAGGGCAGCACCAAGGCCAACCCTACAAGCTGATCCCCACCCCGTGCCCCAAGGCCTGCGGGCTGGTTTCCTGTGTTGCACAAGTCCCCACGAGTGTCGTGACCTCACACCCATTGTGGGTCAGGTACTGGCCTGGGTTAGCTTGCCCTCTGCCCGAGGGCTTCCCAGGCAGAATCAAGGTGCTGGCCGGGTCCTCCTCCAGCTTCACTGGTGGCTGGCAGGATTCATTCCTTGCAGGTGTGGGATCGCGGTCCCGGCTCCTTGCTGGCTGTCAGTGGGAGCCGCACAGCACAGCCCCACTTCCTCACAGCCCAGGAGAACGCCCTCCAGCTGCTAGGACGGAGCCTGCTGGACTCAGCATGACCAGGGGAGTGACCATCCTACACACCCCTCTGCCACGTAATGTAACCCAACCCAGGGAGCAGCTATCCCACTGAATCGCAGGCTCTGCCCATTTTCAAGGGAAGGAGATCACCCAGGGTGTGTGCCCCTGGGGACAGGCATATCGGGCCGTCTCAGAATTCTGCCCACCGTAGCCTGCAGGTGTCTCGGCATTCCTGAGGGCTTCCAATCAACAGCCCTGAACTCTTCATTAATTATGAATTTTTGCCTAGCAACCATTGCCAAGCAACGACTCTTCAGAAAGAAACGCTGGAAGAATTTGGAGGTTGCTTCATGGTCGGGATAAGGAAACAAGTGTCACCGGGTGCTGGGCCGGCCTGCATGTGGGCAGCTCTCTGGCCAGGCTGGGCTGCCTTGAGAAAGGCCCATTACCGGCCCTGGATGTCAGGTTCTCATCTGTCAAGCTGAGATCACGTCTAAACTGTCTTACTTGAAAGGATGCAGGGAAGCCAAGATGGGATAAAGGCAGAGCCATGGCTGCACATGGGAGGGGCCCTGAGGGTCCCCAAGTGCATCAAGAGAATGACTGGTCCCAGCATGAATGTTCTTTCTTCGATACTCGCTCAGCACCCGCTTTGTGCTGGGCCCTGGGCCCCAGTGATCCCTCATTCTCTCACTTATTCATTCAGTGACTCGTGACTAAGCACCTACCATGTGTCTGGCATTAGGGCACAATCTCATTTAGGGGAGGGGAAACAATGGACAAAATAAGCAAGTATATATAGTATGTCAGTTGGTAAAGGTTCAGCGAAGATAATTAAAGCTGGAAGCGGGGAGAGGGAGTTATCAGGGGGACATGGGGCTGTAATTTTCAAAAGAGTGGTCAGGGAAGGTCTCCCTCGAAGAGCGAGCGTTGAGTAAAGACCCGACAGAGGTGAGGGAGCAAACATGCAGTGCAGGCACCTGCAGAAACAGTGTCCAGGCAGCGGGACCAGCTGGTGCAAAGGCCCTGAGGCACATGTGCCCTGCCTGATGGGCCAGAGGCAAGCAGGAGGCAGACCTGCCTGGAACACGCTGTGCTAGGGCATCTGTAGACAAAGCCCAGGAAACCCCGCAGGGAGTGAGGAGCAGTTGGCACCCTGGCCCAGGTGCACTTGCGCTTGTGAGGCGGCCTCCCCTCCCACCAAGACGACCCCGAGTAGGATTCTGCCAAAAGGACGGCAGGTGTAGGAGGAAAGTTGTTCACGGAAAACAGAGGAGCGCCCGGAAACAGACCCACATGTCCGTGGAACCTCGTTTTATAACCCAGGTGATGCTGCAGGTCAGCAGGAAAAGACCAACTGGTCAAAACACAGGATGTGATCATGGGTGATGCACAGGAAAGTCAGAATAAATCAGAGCCTGCCTCATACCCTAAGCAGGAATCAGCTCCAGGTGAGGAGAGGCATAAGTGTAGAACTTCCAGGAGGCTGGCCAGAAGAGTGTATCATGACTTCAGGTTAGAGCGGTTCCTCCAAGGAGCAGAAAACAGGAAAGACAAAGTCAACTGTATCAAAATGATGAGTTTCTGTTCACAAAACCCCATAGAAAGTGAAATCACTAGCCACAAACTAAGAGAAGATATTTGTAACGTGTGTAACTGCAAAGGATTAATATCCAAAATATATAAAGGAGGCCAGTGGTCAAGAAAGAAACAGTGTAGTAGAAAAATGGGCATTTCGCACAAAGGAAATCTAAATGTCTAACAAGCCTTATTAGTAACCTTGGAAATGCACATGAAAACTACTGAGATCCATTTCACACCTATCAAATGGGTAGAAAATAGAAACTGGACAAAAACCAAGCGCTGCTGGAAGTGGAGCACTGGAGGTGCTGGTGGGAGAGCAGCTGCCTCAGCCCCGGGAAGGCAGCGGTGCGCGGCGGCCGCCATGCTGCGCAAAGAGCCCCTTGTGGGCAGTCTGTGAGCCGAGGTGTGTTCCGGGCGTCTGCAGCAGGGAGACGAGCAAGGCCTTTCTAGGATATGCTGTTTTGCGATGAAACTATTGATAAAAGCTGTAAACTTGGGCTTCCTTGGTGGCACAGTGGTTGAGAGTCCGCCTGCCGACGCAGGGGACACGGGTTCGTGCCCCGGTCCGGGAGGATCCCACGTGCCGCGGAGCAGCTGGGCCCGTGAGCCATGGCTGCTGAGCCTGCGCGTCCGGAGCCTGTGCTCCGCAACGGGAGAGGCCACAACAGTGAGAGGCCCGCATACCACAAAAAAAAAAAAAAAAAAAAAGCTGTAAACTTCCAGCACAAGTTATAGAACAGGGAGTTGCTTTGGGGGCTGCGGGCTCACGGGGCCTCTGAAGGACCATCTAGGCCCCTGTGTTAGCCTGAGAGTGACGCACAGGTATTTGTTTTGTTATAAATGTAGATACACATATGTGCTGTACACACACTTTGAGGTAACAACACATAATTTCGTAAAACCATTCAAAACAAAGATGACTGTAATGTGCATTTGCTACTACACAGTTTGAGAACATACAGGAGAAAAGTTCTCTGAGGCACTACGTCAGTCACTCACTGGTGACACCCATCTGGGCCCCTCTGGTTCTCTTCCAGAGCAAAGCTGCAGTTGCTGTTGGCTGCCGACTGGCCAGCAGGCTGCGACAGCCCCTGGCCGGCACCCTTGCCCCTGCACCACCAGGAGGGCCAGCACGCGTCCTTGGCCTCTGGACCCATCCTCAACTCTGGTCCTTCCAGGGCACCATCGGCGGGGAGGGGGCCTGGACATCGGGGCATCGCAGAGCAGATGCAGGGAGTGGGGGCACCCCTGCCACCTGCAGCCCCCTGCTTCTTGCTGTGTGATGTTTATTTAATTAACAAGCCATGCACTTTGGGCATCTGCTACGGTCCACGAACCTCTGCTGGTAACCTCTGGGTATGCATGTCCATCCTACAGACGGTGTAGTCCCATTGCATCAGGTAACCTTCCACACAACACCCACTAAACTAAAAGTAGGGGGGGAGGGCCAGTGCTGGACTGCTGAAAAAAACACTGTCCAGTGTCCACTCCTGGCTATGTTGGGGAGGAAGGGGAGAGTCCATGCACGGGTCCCCAGGGACAAACCCCTGCTGGCAGGGGTGGGATTAGAAAGGGGAGCCCCCCTCCAGACACTGATAAGAATCAGGGCTATGGCGGGGCAGGGGGGAGGGCGGGGCTCAGGGTCACAGGAGGCGGGGAAGGAGAGACCAGATGACCAATTTAACTGTGGGTGACCAGCATGGAAAAGGGAAAATATTTTTAAGAATCAAAATGTAAGAAATACCTGTCAAAATCCTACAGCGACATTTGAGGAGAATAAAATTCACAATTTAAAAATTCTCTGATTTGTGTAGAAATTCAAACAGAGCTAAGAGAGCAGCGTCTACCCGGGGCCTCTCGGGGCGGGTTTAATGAGTGGGCAGGAGGGGCCTGTAATTACCTTGTCGTTGGTTTGTGTGTAAACAGCTCTCCAGAGCGAGGCCGGAGCAGCAGCAGCGAGCGGCAGCCCTCGTGTGCCTCCGTCCCCCGCCCGCCCGCTCCCCTCCCTCTGCGCACAAGGGCTGCTCTACGGGAGACGTGTTTCGGGGTCTGCTGTGCATGTATCCTGAGTGAGAGGTGCTAAGAGAAGATCAACAGATGCACACATTGTTTGGGCAATGGTCTGTTGTGTTGAAACATACAGATTTCAAATATCACAAAATTTTTACTAAAAAGGAGAGAGCTCTAAAGGTTCATCAAAAAGAGAATGGTGAAATAATTACTACTTCTGTGCTACAAAGTACTGTATGGGTGTTAGAAAGGATGGGGCGGTGGGACCCCCCCTGGCGGTCCAGGGGTTGAGACTCCGCATGTCCACTGCAGGGGACATGGGTTCCACCCCTGGCCAGGGAACCAAGATCCCACGTGCCTGAGGGCACGGCCCAAAATTTTAAAAAGAAAAGAAAAAGAAAGAGGCAGGGACAGACCTACATGCATTGACATGGAAAGACCTCAGGGTGGGGAAAAGAGCAGGTCTGCTGGACCCTGCAGGCGGCAGCTGTGACATCAGGGTGCTGCTGAAGGCCCGTGAGGAGGGCCACCCGGGGAAGGAAGGGCGAGGCAGGGCTGGGCGGGGGCCCCCTCCCCACGCAGACCCCACAGCCCGGCCGCCCGCCGGGAGCTCCGGAGCCGAGACGGGCAGGACTGGTGCCTCCCTCCTGCTGCTCCTAGCCCAGGCTCCCCAAGGAGGCACGACCTTGGCTTAGAACCAGGGAGCCCCTTCTAGAAGGGGAATCCAGGGGGCATGTCACATGTCTGCACACGTGCTGTGGTCACAGTCTGTGGGGATGTGCCCACAAAGGCGTGTTCTCTCAGTCTGTAATCACCCACGTGCATTGACCAATACCGGACATGGTACATTCCTAACCGTTGATAGTGTGACATCTGGGAAGTGGAAAAGTGGCAGAAGGTAGTGAGAAAATGTCACCTTTTTTCTTTACTTTACATGCTGCCAGAATGTTTAAAGTATTTCTCTATCTACTAATTTATATATATATGTAATAATAGAGGGATTGGGGTTAAAGGTGATAGACTAACCGTATGAGTTTCTTTCTGCTTTCACCCAAGACCACACTAAAAGAATTTAAAAGGTTTAAAAATTTAACCCATAAAGACATAAGAAACATCAGAGGGAACATCAGTGGCTAGAGATTTTCTCACCCTTTGGAAGGTGTGAAAAAGGACACCTGACTTAGCAGGTCAGGAAAGTCCCAACCCTAAGGGACAGCGAAGAGAACTGCTGAGACTGAGCCCGTGTCTCTGCAGAGGTGCGAGAGCGCCAGCAGGACAGGGCAGGGGCACCGGGAAGAAAACCAAGGCTGCACTGGAGTCTCTACGCATTACAGCAAGCCCATTGCGAGGCCCGCGGCCGACACCTGGCAGGCGCCAACACCCCACCCCCGGCCCCCCTGCACCAGGCAGGACTGCAGACTCCCTCTTGTGGGTGTGCTAAACTGGGAGGTGAGTGCATGAGGCCACAAGGATGAGGCCCAGGGCTGATGCAGAGTGGACACCCCCAGACTGCCCCTCCACCCCACGTACAACACCGGTAGGAAGGAGGCTGCCCACCCCCTCCAGCCAGTAGATCAGACATCTGGCCTCCCCGCAATGAAAGAGCTACTCCTGTCCACTCACCAACCAAAAAGCCCAGCCCGAGAGCGCAGAGCATCCAGTTAGCTCTTGACTGTGAACGGAAAGCCAAGGATGACCAGACATATGCAGAAAGCCCCGACATGAAGGACAGAGAACAAAATGGCCATAGAAAAGAGAACTGAAGCAACCAAAGCAAGGTAGGAAACAGAAGGACACTTGCAAAAAAATGCTAATTAGCATTCTTACGGAGACAAAAGAAATGCTACATCCAGTCCATAAAACAACAACAACACTACGCTCGTTCTAAAAAACACCACCACCAAAAGCTGGTGAGGATGTGAGGCAACAGGAACTCTCATTCGCTGATGGTGGGGACGCAAAATTGTAGAGCTCTTCTGGAAGACTGGAGGTTTCCTACAAAGCTAAACACAGTCCTCCCATATAATCCAGCAACCATGGTTCTAGGTGTCTACCCAACTGAGTTGAAAACTTATGTCCAGACAAAACCTACTGCTATGTTTACAGCAGCTTTATTTATAACTGCCCAAAATCGGAAGCATTCAAAGTATTTGTCAACAGTTGCGTGGCTAAACAAATGCGATACACGCATACAAGAGAATATTATTCAGTAATAAAAAAGAATGGAGCTATCAAGCCACAAACACAAAAGTATATATATGGAGGAACCTTAAATGCCTATTGCTAACTGAAAGATGTCAGTAGGAAGAGGCTACATGCCACATGATCCCAAATGCATGACATTTTGGAAAAGGCAAAACTCCAGAGACAGTACAAAGGTCAGTGATTACTAAGCACGGACATTTTCAGGGCAGCGAAACTACTCTGCATGGGACTGTAACGGTGGACACACAACTATACGCACTGTGAAAACCCACAGGACGTACACCAGTAAGTGTGAACTATGGACTTCAGTTACCAATAATGCACCAATACTGGTTCAGTAATTGGAACACATGCACCACGTTAATGCAAGATGCTTGTAACAAGACAAACTAAGTGTGACAGAGGCAGATTATAAGGGAACTCTCCAAACAACTGACTCGATGCTTCCGTAAATCTAAAACTGTTCTAAAAAAAATAAATCTAATGAGCAACTTTTTCAGATGATAGCTGCAAAAAAAATGAACTTCAACCTCACCTGTTATACAAAAATTAACTTAAAATGGATCATGGGATTTATGTAAAAGGTAAAACTATAAAACTTTTCAGAAAAAAATAAAAAACAGAAGAAAAGATTCATGATCTGGAGCCAGTGCTTATACTTGTCACCAAAAGCATGATCCATAAAAGGAAAAATTCATAAACTGGAATTCATCAAAATCAAACATTTTTGCTTGCAGAGGACCATATGAACAGAATGAAAAGAAAGGCTACAGACTGGGAGAAATTATTTGCAAACCACAAGTCCAACAAAGGACTAGTCTCTAGAATATACAAAGACCTCTCAAAACTTAGCAGTAAAAAAACAAACAATCCAATTAGAAAATGGGCAAAGGACATGAACAGACATTTCACTGAGGAAGACAGTCAGACGGCAAATACGAACACAGAAAGATGTCCAACGTCATCACCCGTAGAGAAACGCACGTTAAAACTGCAGTGAGATACGCCTACCACAATGGCTAAAACTGTAAAAAATGCTGGTGACGATGCAGAGAAATTGCACTGCTTTTACATTTCTGTGAATGGGTGCAGCCTCTCAGGAAAACAGTGCCCGTTTCTCATAAAACTAAACGTGCAACTATCGTCAACTGCACTCTTGGGCACCTGTCACAGAGAAATGGAAACTCACGTTCCTGCAACTATCTGAATATGAAGATCCACAGCAGCTTTATGTGTAACAGTCAAAAACTGAACCAATTCAGATGTCCTTCAACAGGCAAATGGTCAGACAGACTGCGGTCCGCCCGCACCGCGGAGTCCTGCTCAGCAGGAAAGGAACAGACCATGGACACACGGGACGACCGGGGTGACTCCCCAGGGGACCACGCTGAGTGGAACAGAGCAACCACAGAAGGCTCCACACTGCGTGAGTCCATTCACACACACTCTCGAAGTGACACAATGATGAAACTGGAGAACAGCCAAGTGACGGCCTGGGACCAGGGGTGGAGGGAGACGTGGGTGTGGCTGTAAAAGGGTAGTACAGGGATCCTGGTGGTGGAATGTTCTGCATTTTGACTGCATTAACGTCAGTATCTTGGTTTTGATACTTTCCTGTGTCACCACTGGGGGAAACTGGGTAGACACTACATGAGATCCCTCTGTATTATTTCTTATAATTGCATGGGACTATCTCGAGATAAACAGTTTAATTAAAATGTAAAGCTATGACAGCTGTGTTTTAAAAATCTACGTGAGGATTGGAACATAAAGTTGAAGAAATCTAATAGGAAGTAGAACAAAAGGAAAGGGAGACGAAAATATGAGAGAAAAGAGAAGTCTCAGAGAATCAGTCCAGATGGCCCCTCACTCACTAATTGGAGTCCCAGAAAGACAACAGAGAAGATACAGGGAGATGAACACAGTTTGGATGCCAGGACTGGGGAAGCCACGCAGAACCCACCTCCCAGAAAGGCTGCAAATCGGAGATGCCGGGTTCCTTGGAGGCAGGTCTGGCGGCTGAATGGCATGGCTCCCCACCGACCTGTGCGACCAGGGGACCACCTTCCCCACCCAAAGAAGACACCAGCTATACTCTCTGCAGAAGGTGAACCAGAGGCTCTCTGGGGCAGACGGGAGCCTCCTTACTGAGAAAGTGGGGAGCAGGAGAAAGTCTGCACATGGGGTCGCGAGACCCCAGACCCCTGCCTGGTGCACTCACACACATGCAACCAGGGGGAGGGCGTGGGGTCACCACCAGGAGGAACACGCATCCACAAGCCCCACCCCAAACACACAGTTTCTTTCACCTGCTGTTAACTGCGTTGAAGTAGAACCCGCGCACGGTCACACATCGCGTGTGTGCAGCCGGATGGATTTTCGCTCACCCGGCACACCTGTCACCAGCCTCCCTGAAGCCCCCCATCCCCCGCCAGCCCCACTCTGTTTCAAAGACAGCCCCTGTGCTGACGTGTGGTGACACAGATTCCTTTTGCTATTTTCATGGTTCTGTAAGTTGAATCATGCGTGTGCACGGCTTCTGCTGAACACCACATTTGTGAGACCTGCCTATACGAATGTGTGTACAGATCACTCACCCTCACTGCAACACAGTATCCGCTGTGGATACGCAGCTTCATCCACCCTACTGCTGACCAGCACTGGGGTAACTTCCACTCTCAGCTCTCACTAATGCTCATGATGCGTTTAATCAGCTTTTAGTGCCTCCCTTCTAGTATTTATTTACGTTTGCTGTGTTGGGTCTTCGTTTCTGTGCAAGGGCTTTCTCTAGCTGTGGCGAGTGGGGGCCACCCTTCATCGCGGTGCGCAGGCCTCTCACTACCGTGGCCTCCCTTGTTGCGGAGCACAGGCTCCAGACGCGCAGGCTCAGTAGTTGTGGCTCACGGGTCTAGTTGCTCTGCGGTATGTGGGACCTTCCCAGACCAGGGCTCGAACCCGCGTCCCCTGCATCGGCAGGCAGACTCTAGACCGCTGCACCACCAGGGAAGCCCCTCCCTTCTAAATAAGAATAGATAGGCAAGGATCACCGAGAGAAAGCTTCAAACATGGAAAACAGAGAGTAAAACAGAGGGTCTCAGAGGGCCTCTGATGCAGGCACCAGAGCAAAACTTCAAAGTAAAACTAAAAGGAATACCTGCAGAACAATAAGGGAAGATCCATAAAGGAAACAACAAAGGAAATTCAGGGAACAATTTCTAAGGAGCTCTTAGAAATTAAATTTGTGGGAGCACAAATGGTAAAATCAAACAGGACGATTGGAAGACAAACTTGAGGAAATCTTCCAGGGAGTAAAATTAAAGGACAAAAGGGAAGAAAACATAAGAAAATCAGATAGTCGATCCAAGACGTCCAACGTCTGAATAACGGGAATTGAGGGAGACTAGAGAAAACTCAGGACAGAAAATTATCCAGAAAACAATAAAAGAGAACATTCCAGAACTGAATAACGTTAGTTTCCACATTGAGAGGCCTCGCGAAGGGCCAACAAATGAAAGAGGACCCCAACTAAAACACATAAACGCCACAGACACTTGCGTCGGGCCAGCTCAGGGCCCACGAGCTCAGGAGGCCAGGGGCGTCCAACCTTCTCCGCAGCAACACGGAAGCTGGACGATGCCCAAATACTGAGGGAAAACGTCCTCCCACCTAGAGTTCAGGATAAGTGGAAAACATGCATTTTAAAGAGTATGTAAAATAGAGTATTTCTGGACACCGAGGTCTCAAGAATTCTGCCTTCCCATATACACACTTAATGAAGGAGCCCCCCGAGAATGCACTCGGCTACACGAGGGCACAAGCCGGGGAGGGAGAGGCATGGGGACCCCAAAGCCGGGATGCACCCAGGACCAAGGCGACCATGGCACCCGCCAGGTAAGCACACGGGGCTCCGCGGCTGTTGTCCATTTTAAGTTGGTGGATTACCTGATGTGTTTGAATAATAATACAACAAAAGCAAGGAAGGCCATTTCTGGGGGAAAGTGCCTCAGAAAACAATGGGGTCAGGGATATTGTGAACACATCCACACCCAGAGCAGTAGAACCTCGCGACACTGACTTAACCCGAAACTGTGATGTTGCAGGTTAAATGCAGGACATGAAGGGGGCGTGTGCATGAGGCAGTAGGGTATAAAGAGATGCATCCTGATCCTATAAAGATGACCTCAGCAGACTATGCCTAACACCCAAGCGCCCAGAATCAGCAGTTCTGTCCTTGAGACCGAGAAGGACACACATCTGAAAGGACTGGAAAGAGTTGCCACAGGGGAGGGGTCTGGGTAGGACAGGGCACAGGATTTTTGTTCTAAGCTTGATATGCTACAATCTGAATTTTAAAGCTATACACGTTTTATTAGGTTAAAAAATAAGTATAGAAGAAGCCTATTCACAATTCAATACAATGAGGTAAAACCAATATAAAGGCCCTTTACCTGGAAATTTTAAAGCTCTCTCTTAAGCAACATTTGGATTAAAGAAGAAATAAAAACCCACATTTGGAATATCCAGATATACTAAAAACAGTACATCGGAGCTAATGTTCCTCAGAGGAAAATTCATAGCCTTAAATATTTATGTTAATAAACAAGAAGCAATGAAAATAATTGAATTAAATATCCCTACAATTCTGATTCCAATTCCAAAGTGTGTGTTTTGTAACCCAACACCAAACAGTTCTCCAACACCAGCTGGGGATCCTGCAATTCAACTCAGTTCCGACACTGTCTACCTGGAGGGAACGTCAGGTTAAGGGATCAACCCCATGAGATGACCCCGGCCCCCGACCCCAAACACAAGTGCAGCTTGTCGTGCTTCCGTCCCGCCGGCTGCAGATTGGAGGTTCCCATGACGCCCTCCCCGGCTTCGGTTAATATTCCGGCACGGCTCACGGAACTCAGAGAAACCTGTTACCCATGCGATTACGGATTTGCTATAGAAGGAGATGACTCCGGAACAGCCAGACGGGAGGGACGCACAGGGCATCGCAAAGACAACAGGTCACCAAATGTAGACGTAGCTCTGGTCTCGGCTCGCCCAGCAGTGAGGTCTCAAACCAGACCACCGGCACCTGCCTGGGAGGCCCTGCGACCTCGCCAAAGCCAGCCCGCTCTCTGCCTGTCGTTCCTTCTGCCGATAAAAGTCCTTCATCCTGCTCAGCGCCACAGCTCCTTTCCGTCTGCTAACTGCACGCTGCCCGCCTCACCAAGCCAAAACACAGCCAATCAGAGCTTGCAGATGGACTCAGCTGAATTCTGTTAACAGGGAAAGGGCACGGGCTTCACGACCCTCCCCAAAGCCACACCTCTCCATGAATCACCACGTGCCCCCCCCCACCAGGAAGCTCTCCGAACCCTCTCGTTGGGGGTTTAATGGAGGCCTCGTGACACAGGCATGGCTGATTAAGCCACTGGCCACGGAGGAGCGGAGTCCATCTCCAGCCCTCCGCCCTCCCCTCCACGGGGCGGGGCGGGGCGGGGGAGGGGGGACGGGACTGAACAAATTACAACCCTCTAGTCATCAGCCCCCACCCTTACGGGACCATGAGACTTTCCAAAAGTCACCTCGGGAGCAGAAAGACATCCTCGTCCCTCTCATCATTCAGAAAACTCCCAGGGGCTCTAGGAGCTCCAGGCCAGGCACGGGGACAGAGAGCAAACAGAAACTTCTTACGATAAATCACAGTATCACCAGCCCACTTAAGAGGGGAGGAAAGGACAAAATGACCCTGGCGGTTCTTTTTGGCCGTCCTGCCCGTGAGCAGAGACCCCCGAACAGCGGGGCTTACCTTCCAGCCCCCGGACGTCACGGTGCGAGCTCGGGGGGAGCTGGTGCCTCTCCACCTGGACCGGGAGCGGCCGGCAGCCCGCGTGGGTCCCGGGATCCTGCCGGTCGGTGTCACGGTCCCGGTCGTCCTTCCTGGTCGGAGCGGCCGAACTGGGTGACGACACAGATGACTCTGGAGACACCCGGACTTCGTCCTGGCTCTCTGGACCACGCGCTGTGTTGTAACGACACTCGAGCGGTCCCATGGGGCGGATAGGCGCTGCGATGAGGAGCTGCCCCACCTCCGGCCACACCAGCGGTGACCCTCCGAAACGGCGCGACTCAGAGATGTTTCCGTCTTCAGCACCTGCGGTTTGGAGTAACTGCTCGCGGCGCAGCAGATAACTGGAAACCAGGGCCAAGGCGCACTCGCTAACGGGCCGCTGCCCAGGCCTACGAGTCGGCAGTGCGGGAGGCGCTGCCCCGGGCGCCCACGGTCCACCGAGAACAGGCGGCCACGCCGCACGGCCGCGGCCCGCGCCACGGAGGGTCAGAGCAGCCCGCCGCGAGGCCGGGCGGAGACGGCCCAGCGGCCGCGTGACCAGCCGCCAGCGGGGCAGGCCTGCGTGGCGCACTCGAGAAGGTTCTGTGAACCCAGAGCCTCCCGGGGAGCTCTGGTTCCCTTTTACTCAGAGTTTGCTCCGTGGACTCCGGAAGGTTCTGGGAGCCCTGGTTCCGTTCTGTCAGGCTTTGCTCCGCGGACTCTGGAAGGTTCTGGGAGCCCTGGTTCCGTTCTGTCAGGCTTTGCTCCGCGGACTCTGGAAGGTTCTGGGAGCCCTGGTTCCGTTCTGTCAGGCTTTGCTCCGCGGACTCTGGAAGGTTCTGGGAGCCCTGGTTCCGTTCTGTCAGGCTTTGCTCCGCGGACTCTGGAAGGTTCTGGGAGCCCTGGTTCCGTTCTGTCAGGCTTTGCTCCGCGGACTCTGGAAGGTTCTGGGAGCCCTGGTTCCGTTCTGTCAGGCTTTGCTCCGCGGACTCTGGAAGGTTCTGGGAGCCCTGGTTCCGTTCTGTCAGGCTTTGCTCCGCGGACTCTGGAAGGTTCTGGGAGCCCTGGTTCCGTTCTGTCAGGCTTTGCTCCGCGGACTCTGGAAGGTTCTGGGAGCCCTAACCCTAACTGCGAGGACAAGAGGTGTGGCCGGCGGGCAGGCGCCACACCCAAAGCCGGGGTAGGCGGCCAGGGTGGCCCAGCGAGCGCCGGGCTCGACTCTGAACAGGGTGACTGTAGGCCCCGGCCGAGAGGACGGGGGCATAGGCGTGAGGGGGGGCGTCGCGTCGCGGGAGGGGCGTGTCGCGTGAGTCTGGCGCCTGCGCTGTGCCGTGGGGGGCGGGGCCACGGAGGTCGCACGCAGCCAGGTGCCCGGCCTTCCGCCTCCAGCAGCTGGGATTTCACACCGCTGCAGGTGCTTTCAGAGTCCAGCTGTCCCCACGGCATCTGGCGACCCAGCTGGGGGGGTCCTGAGGAACACGCTCATCCACTCCCCCATGGGGGGGCCCCAGCGCGAGCTCTCAGCACACACGTAGATTCGGTTTAGCAGAATCTTCCAAGTGTGAGCAGAAATCGGCCTCTTCAATTTACTGGCACAGAACTGGCCACTTAGCAGTTTGCCGTTAAAGGCTGAGAACTAACGGTGCAGCTGCCTAGGCTCTGCAGACCCAGCCTCGACTGGGAGGGGGTGGTCCTTGGGGTGGAGCAGGGGCTGCAGAGGGCGATGCGGCGGACCATGCCCGCCCCTGAGAAGGCAGCCCCACAGCTCAGTCAGTTACTGCCTCTGCGTCAGCTGGGTGGTCGTTACAAATACCACACAAGGGGCGGCTTAAGCAACAGACGTTTATTTCTCTCAATCCTGGAGGCTGGATGTCGGAGATCCAGGTGTCAGCAGGGCTGGTTCCTCCCGAGCCCTCTCCCCTTGGCGTGTAGATGGTCTCCCTGTGTCCTCACACGGGCCACCCTGTGTGCGTGTCTGTGTCCCGATCTCCTCTTATAAGGACACCAACCAGACTGGATTAGAGTCCACACTGATTAACTTATTTTAAGTTAATCATCTCTTTAAAGCCCAATCTCCAAATACACTCCCATTCTAAAGTACAGGGGGTTACGGCTTTAACGTATGAATTTGGGGAGGAGACACAGTTCAGTCCATAACACTGCTGTTTAACTAGGGTTGCCAGATTTAGCAAATAAGAACACAACGACACCCAGTTAAATTTGAATTTCAGATAAGCAACCCATTTCTGTAGTTTATCTGGGATTCAAATGTAACTAAGTGTCCTGTGTTTTATCTGGCAACCTTATGCTTAACAAACCACGCCAAACTCTGTGGCTTAAAATCACAAGCACTCATTGCTCACAGGCCAGCAGGCCAACTGTCTGGGGTCAGCTGCCTGTAGGCTGGTCTTGGCTGGCCTTTGCCTGGGCAGCCAGCCTCTCCTCCACATGGTCTGTCATCTGCTAGCAGGTTGGCCCACGTTTGTTCATGTGAGTCAGGAGAAAGTGACCGCTGAAGGCCCTTGGGGCCTGCCTTCAGAACTGGCACACCAACACTTCAGCCACATTTTCTGGGTCAGAACAAGTCACAGGGCCAACCCAGACTCCAGGGGTGGGGGGATGGACCCTGCATCCTCAAGAGAGGGGCACCCTAGCATGTAACAGGGAAGAATAAGGATGGGGGGTCACTTTTTTTCCATCTTATTGAAGTAGAGTTGATTTAGAATGTTGTGTTCATTCCTGCTGTAGAGCAAAGTGACTCAGTTATACATATATATATATATATATATATATATATATATATATATATACTCTCCTTTATGTTCTTTTGCATTGTGGTTTATCACAGGGTATAGTTCCCTGTGCTATACAGTAAGACCTTGTTGTTTATCCATCTAAATATAATAGCTTGCATCTGCTAACCCCAAACTCCCAATCCATCTCTCCCCCACCCCCTGCTTGGCAACCACAAGTCTGTTCTCCATGTCTGAGTCTGTTTCACAGATACGGTCATCCGTGTCATATTTTAGATTCCAAATATAAGCAATATCATATGATATTTCTGTTTGACTTACTTCACTTAGTATCATCTCTAGGTCCATCCATGTTGCTGCAAATGGCATTACTTCATTCTTTTTTATGGCTGAGTAATATTCCACTGTGTACATATACCACATCTTCTTTGTCCATTCATCTGTCAGTGGACATTCAGGTTGCTTCCATGTCTTGGCTACTGTAAATAATACTGCTATAAATGCATGTATCTTTTTCAGTTAGAGTTTTCTATGGATATATGCCCAGGAGTGGGATTGCTGGATTATATGGTGGCTCTATTTCTATCTTTCTGAGGAAGCTCCATACTGTTTTCCATAGTGGCTGCACCAATTTACATTCCCACTAACAGTGTAGGAGTGTTCCCTTTTCTCCACACCCTCTCCAGCACGTTATTTGTAGATTTTTAATGATGGCCATTCTGACTGGTATGAGGTGGTACCTCATTGTAGTTTGTTTTTGTTTTTTGTAAATTTATGTATTTATTTATTTTTGGCTGTGTTGGGTCTTTGTTTCTGTGCGAGGGCTTTCTCTAGTTGTGGCAAGTGGGGGCCACTCTTCATCGCGGTGCACGGGCCTCTCACTGTCGCGGCCTCTCTTGTTGCGGAGCACAGGCTCCAGACACACAGGCTCAGTAGTTGTGGCTCACGGGCCTAGTTGCTCCGTGGCATGTGGGATCTTCCTTGAGCAGGGCTCGAACCCGTGTCCCCTGCATTAGCAGGCAGACTCTCAACCACTGCGCCACCAGGGAAGCCCTCTCATTGTAGTTTTGATTTGCATTTCTCTAATAATTAGTGATGTTGAGCATCTTTTCATGTGCCTATTGGCCATATGTATGTCCCTTTGGAGAAATGTCTATTTAGGTCTTCTGCCCATTTTTTGATTGGGGTGTTTGTTATTGAGTTGTGTGAGCTGTTTGTATATTTTGGCGATTAAGCCCTTGTCAGTCGCTTCGTTTGCAAATATTTTCTCCCAGTCTGTAGGTTGTCTTTTCGTTTTGTTTATGGTTTCCTTTGCTGTGCAAAAGCTTGTAAGTTTGATTAGGTCCCATTTGTTTATTTTTGCTTTTATTTCTATTGCCTTGGGAGACTGACCTAAGAAAATTTTGGTATGATTTATGTCAGAGAATATTTTGCCATGATCTCTTCTGGGGGCTTTATGGTGTCCTGTCTTATATTTAAGTCTTTAAGCCATTTTGAATTTATTTTTGCGTATAGTGTAAGGGAGTGTCCTAACTTCATTGATTTACATGTGGTTGTCCAACTTTCCCAACACCACTTGCTGAAGGGACTCTTTTCCCCATTGCATATTTTTGCCTCCTTTGTTGAAGATTAGTTGACAGTAGGTGTGTGGGTTTATTTCTAGGCTGTCTATTCTGTTCTGTTGATCCATACGTCCGTTTTGTGTCAATACCACACTGTTTTGATTACCATGCTTTGTAGTATTGTCTGAAGTCTGGGAGGGTTGTGCCTCCTGCTTTGTTCTTTTTCCTCAAATTCTGGGTCCTTTGTGGTTCCATGTAAATTTTAGGATTATTTGTCCTAGTTCTGTGAAAAATATCATGTGTAATTTGGTAGGGATCACATTAAATCTCTACATTGCTTTGGGTAGTATGGCCATTTTAACAATATTAATTCTTCCGATCCAAGAGCATGGGATATCTTTCCATTTCTTTGAATTATCTTCAGTTTCCTTTATTAATGTTTTATTGTTCTCAGCATGTAAGTCTTTCACCTCCTTGGTGAGGTTTATTCCTAAGTACTTTTCTGATGTAATTTTAAAAGGGATTGTTTGTTTACATTCCCTTTCTGATATTTCATTGTTAATGTAAAGAAATGCAACCAATTTCTGTAGTTTAATCTTGCATACTGCTACCTTGCTGAATTCATTTATCAATTCTAGTAATTTTTGTGTGGAGTATTCAGGGTTTTCTATATACAGTATCATGTCATATGCATATGACAATTTTACCTCTTCCCTACCAATATGAATACCTTTTCTTTTTCTTGTCTGATTGCTGTAGCTAGGACTTGCAATACTATGTTGAATAGAAGTGGTGAGAGTGGGCATCCTTGTCTTGTTCCAGATTTTAGTGGGAAGGCTTTCACCATTGAGTATTATATTGGCTTTTGGTTTGTTATAAATAGCTTTTATTATGTTGAGATAGGTTCCCTCTCTACCCACTTTTATAAGGGTTTTTATCATGAATGGATGTTGAAATTTATCAAATGCTTTTTCTGCATCTATTGAGATGATCATGTGGTTTTTAATCTCTTCTTTGGTTGATGTGGTGTATCACACTGATTGATCTGTGTATGTTGAACCATCCTTGTAACCCTGGATGAATCCAAATTGGTCACAGTGTATCTTTTTTTTTATGTGTTGTTGGATTCAGTTTGCTAATATTTCGTTGAGAATTCTTACATCTATATTCATCAAAGATATTGGTCTGTAATTTTCTTTTTTGGTAGTGTCTTTGGTTTTGCTATCAGGGTGATTGATGGTGGCTTCATAGAATGTCTCTGGGAGTAGAACAGGGACACTCCTGCACTCAATCTATCCTGGCAGCCTTGGAGCCACCCGAATTGACTCCATTGTGACTTCTGCGTGGGATGGTGGAATTCGGACACGGAGCTAAGTGGGAGCCATAGGCATGGGGTTGGGGGAAAATGGTCCTCGGTGTAGGAGGGCACATGATTTCTCCAAAGCCCAGAGGTTCTGCTCTGAGATGGGAAGTTATCAATCACAACTAATAACAGGCATACCTTGGAGCTATTCCAAGTTTGGTTTCAGACCACCTCAATATAGCAAATATCTCAATAAATCAAGTTGCGTGAATTTTTTGGTTTCCCAGTGCATATGAAACTTATGTTTACACTATACTACAGTCTATTAAACGTGCAGTAGCATTATGTCTAAAGAAATGTTCTTGCCTTAATTAAGACATACTTTCTTACTAAAAAATGCTAACCATCATCTGAGCCTTCAGTGTTTTGTCATTCTTTTGCTGGTGGAGACTTTGAAACATTTCAAGAATTACCAAAATGTGACACAGAGGCACAAGGTGAGCAAATGCTGTTGGAAAAATGGCACTGGTAGACTTGCTCCAGGCAGGGTTGCCACAAACCTTATTTGTAAAAAGCACAATATCTGAGAAGCACAGTAAAACAAGGTCTGCCTGTACAGGATCCTGCAGAACCATGGGAGCAGGCTGTGGAAACAGATAATCCCGTCTCTGAATGGGTGACATCTCTGCTCCCCTGCAGGAGAAACGGATGCCAACGCACTGGCTGAAGACGGGTGAGGAGTCCACATGGAAGTGCAGCCATGCGTGTGCAGAGACTGGGCAGCCCCGCATCACTCATTCCACAGACATTTCCTGAGGGCCTACTGTGTGCACGGCACTGTTCTAGGTACAGAAGACCCAGCAGGGACCAAGACAGACAAAGCCCCTGCCTCACAGGGCAATCGACCAGACAAACAAAATGACGATGACCTACACTTGGGAGACAAACAGAGCAGAGCAGACGCTGAGACAGCTCTGGGGATACGGCTGGTCAGAGGTCTCGCTAGAAGGTGGCACCTGATTAAATGGATGGAGAATTCAGACTCACAAACCTCAGAATAACTAGACCTGATGCTTGTTCCGTTTCTGGAATCCAGCGGTCATAACCCGGGGCCCTGTGCCAGGGCAACGGCCCACCTGCTCTTCACGCAGGCCATCCCAGCGGGTCTGTGAGCCCCTGTGCACGGAGCCGGGGACACTCCTTCTCCTGACTCCACACCAGCCTCCCCGCAGGAGGGGTTCTGAGAGCCAGTTGCTATGGAACTATTTCAACTGGCAGGAATCTGAAAGTCAAGAGCAGCTGCCTGTCCGCCTTCCAGGGCCCCCAGCCGAGAGATTTTGTGGGCTTTATCAGGCATGCTGGGAGCTCGTCCCTGCAGTGGAGTGGCTCTGGGGCTTAGCAGCTGCTCCCTAACCCAGAGCTGCCTGCCATAAGGTAGTGCCGAGGCTTCACAGCCTTCTCAGTGGTGTCCAAGCAGGATGCCCAGCTGTCCGCTGACCTCAGTGGATGGAGGCAGAGGGGACAGTCTCAACCAGTGGGGAGCTCAGCTGAGGAGCACTCCAACGTTTCAGCTGCTCGTGGCCACGGCGGCTCTGGACAGATGCCCCGACCCCACGTACGGGCCAGGGGCTGCAGGCAGAGAAGGGGACTGCTGGAAAAGACTCTCAGATTTCAAGTAAAGCCAGGGAGGAGCCCTGGTGGTTTATAAGGAACCGTCAGAGGCTGGGGCTGGGCAGTAACACTGCTGGACAACATTCTGTACCTCGGTGCAGCTCACCCAGAGAAATAACGGTGATCCGTGGGGTGGCCAACAGGGAGCCCCCTGGCCTACCCCACAATGCTGCATGAGCAGAGGGGTTACTAGGAACAAGGGAAGGAGAGAACTGGAAGCGCGTGGGGGATGCAGGCTCTCCAACCCACCGCCTGGGAACCATAAGCCCCGCCCCCCACGACCCTCCTCAGAGGCACTGGGGTCAGAGCTGGTGCAACTCAAACAAAAGGCAAAATGCAGCTCAGGGCGCTGTGGCCACGGGTGAGGCCCCATGGCCATGAGAGCTCTTTACACAAAACAAACACTCCAGCCATTCCACGAGAAAGATGTTGAATGAGGGGAGCAAAGCCCCAGCACCATGGCTGGGAAGGCCAAGAAATGGCCTCCGGATGGCCCCCACTGGAAGTGTCGATATCCAGAACATTCTGCCATAGCTGTGACGCGACGATCAGGCAGACGTGGGATGGAAAGTGCAGAACACCAAAGATGGACAGCAGACACTAAAGCAGCCAGTAAAGAAGATCACCTTCAAGGAAAGACAGCCGACTTCTTGAGAGGAATGATGGAGGCCATGACAATGGCAGAAAATAACAACAGAATTATGTAGCTGGTAAAACTATCTTTCAAAGGAAAGGATGAAATGAAATGAAGATAATTTCAGAGAAAATAAAACAGTTTTTTTCTTTGCACAGGCAACAAAGAAAAAATAGACAAACTGGACCTCATGAAAATTAAAAATTTTTGTGCATCAAAAGACAGTATCAACAGAGTAACAGGCATCTCACAGAATAGGAGAAAATATTTACAAATCACATACTGATAAAGGATGAATATCCAGAATATAGAGAGAACTCCTGAAACTCAACAACAACAAAAGTCCAACTGAGAAATGAGCAAAGGATGTGAATAGATCCTAAGAAGATATGCACATGGTAATAAGCAAATGAAAAGATGCTTGACATCACTAATCATTAGGGAAATGCAAATCAAAACCATAATGATATACCACCTCGTTACAAAGGCTACTATCAGGAGAAAAAGAAAAAAACACAGAAAATAACAAGTGTTCACAAGGATGTGGAGAAATTAGAACCCCAACACATTGCTGATGGGAATGTAAAATGGTGCAGACACTAGGGACACCATTATAGCAGTTCCTCAAAAAATTAAACATAGAATCACCATATGACCCAGCAATTCCACTTCTGGGCATGTACCCAAAAGAACTGACAGCTGGGTCTCAAAAGAAGTATTTGCTCTCTCATGGCATTACTCACAACAGCTAAAAGGTAAAAGTACCCCACGTGTCTCAGATGAATAGAGAAACAAACTATGGTCCATACACACAATGGAATATTAGTCAGACTTAAACAGGAAAGAAATTCTGGCTCATGTGGCAGCATGGATGAACCTTGAGGATGTTATGCTCAGTGATATAGCCAGTCACAAAAGGACAGATACTGTGTGATCCACTTCGATGAGGTCCCTAGAAGAGTCAAATTCATAGAGACAGAAAGTAGATGGTGGGGGCTGGGGCTGGGGAGGAGAAGGGAGGGTTAGTGTTTGATGGGAAAGCGCTTCAGTCTGGGAAGATGAGAAAGCTCTGGACGTGACGGTACCGATGGCTGCACAACGGTGCGAATGTGCTTAATGCCACTGAACTGGACACTTAAAAATGGTTAAGATGGTAAGTTTTCTTATATGTATTTTAAAATTTTTTAAAAATTAAAAGAAACACAATTTCTCACAAAGTGACAGGTTTGAAGGCCTCAGCATCCTGTTTTTCAGAGGTCATTCTCCTGTCTTTCCCAGGTACCACTCTGCCTGCTTGCTCTAATCTGTTTCCTGGCTTCCATCCTTTACCCCCTGAACCCAACATCAGATTTCCCATTCTTTTATTAAAAGTTAAGCATTTAAAACACAACATCAAGAAAGTGAAAAAAAAATTTTTTTAAATAGAAAGTGAAAAGAGGGAATTCCCTGGTGGTCTGGTGGTCAGAACTCAGCATTTCCACTGCCACGGTCCTGGTTCAGTCCCTGGTCAGGGAACTAAGATCCTGCAAATAAACTGCGTGGCACAGCCAAAAAAAAGAAGAAAGAAAGAAAAGAAAACTCAGAATGGGAGAAAAGATTTTGAACATCACATATCTGATAGTGAACTAGTATCTATAATATATAGAGAACTCTTACAATAATGAAAAGGCAAATAACCAAACTTACAAATAGGCAAAGGATCTGAGTAGATGCTTCTCTAAAGAAAATATATAGCCAGTAAGTGGCCAATAAGCATATGAAAAGATGCTCAGTGTCACCAGCCCCCAGGGAAATGCAAGTCGAAACCACAACGATACCCGACTTCACACCCACTAGGCTGGCAATGGTCGAAGAGGCAGATGATCACTAGTGTTGGTGAGAATTTGGAGGAATGGGGACGCTTGTGCACTAATGGTGGCATGTCAAATGGCGCAGACACTGGAAACGGCTCTGGCAGTTCCGTAAATAACTAAACACAGAGTTACCATATGATCCGGCAATTCCACTCCTAGGTGCGGGCCTAAGAGAATGAACGTATGTCCACGTGAAAAGGTGTACACAAATGTTCACAGCAGCATCGTTCGTAAGTCAAGAACTGGAAACAACTCAAATGCCCTCCAACTGATGACCGGACGAACAGTGTGTGTTCAGCCATAACAAGGAACGAAGCACTGACACAGGCTGACCACAGGGACGAACCTTGAAAACGTGATGCTAAGGGAAAGAAACCGGACACAGAAGGCCACGTACTGTGTGACTGCATTTATATGAAGTGTCCAGAACAGGCAGATCGATGGAGACAGAGAGCAGATGAGTGGGGCAGGGGCTGGGGGTGGGGAGAAAGGGAGGAATTGGAAGCTAAGGGGTATGGGGCTCTTCTGGGGCAACGACCGGGTTCTAAAAGGGACCACAGTGGTCATACAGCTGCGTGAACATGCAGCACTGAGTTGTACCCTCTTGAGTGGCGAACCGTGTGGCATGTGACCTGCAGCTCAGCAAAGCTGTTTAGGAAACAAAAATGAGCATTTCCTCTCTTCCCCAGTTCTCTCCCCAAACTTGCTGAGATCCACCACAGCCCAGAAAACCAAGAACCCCTCTGGTTAGCAGAACTCACTCTCCGAAGCCGCAGTAGTTAAGACGGACACCTACACGCACACGCAAACACGCACACGCACACCACGCTCTTTCATCCCTAGAAAACTGGTCTAGTCCTACTCTGTCCAGTGGAAATAGAACATGAGCCAGAAATGTAATTTTCAATTTTCTAGTGGCCATATTTGAAAAGTTAACAGAAACAGGTAAAACTTAATTTAATATCATCTTATTTAAGTCTGTCTCTTCAACAGATGATCATTTCAACACGTCATCGGCATACACACTTTAGTGAGGTATTTTACACTGGGTGTGTGTACCTGCGGCACGTCTCGGGTCAGGCGGCCGGTCTAAGGCTCCCAAAGGACCGGCAGCAGGGCTCTGAGCAGGGCGGGGCTCACTCCTCACATTCCACGTGACAGATCCACCTGGGCAAAGCCATAAAGAAGAACCTGTTGGCTACTGCAGCTGAAGGCCGCAGTAGAGCTCGTCTACAGGTGGGGCTGTGTCCAGGGGGTTTGTCTCTCTCCCTCATCTCTTGGCTCCACGTTTTTGAGTTGCTGTCGCTCTTAGGCAAGTTCATGAATTCTGCGCCCCCTGTCCCCAGAACACCTCACATTAAGGAGTATTCTCCCTTTTCAACAGTCTCAGGGTTATTCCTGATCAGGTGACATGCTGAGCCTGACCAGAACGGATGCTCTTATTGGCCAGTCGGGGTCATGTGCCCATCAGAGGTGTGGCAGCCCCACCGGAGCATCCCCCCAAGTGAGAAGGAGGAGCAGCTCCCAAGACCAAAGACTCAGGCCACAGGCAGAGCCCAACACCTGCGCCCTGAATTGCAGCCCAGGGCAGCCTCTGGGGTTGAAAACGCACACAGCTCTGCTGGTGTTTTGTTAATGTAAGTTCTTAACTGTCCGTAACTTATCTAATCTTGCTCCCAAGCTTCTGCCCTACTGAGAAGCAGAAACAAACCTTAAACTTTCAAATATCTCAATCTGTGGTATTTAAACAGTGTCTTTTGGGAAAATGGCAAGTCCAGGTCACAGTTCAACTCCCTAACAGGGCTCTCCCTCCTTTTTGCTTCTTCCCAGGAGAGTGGTGGGGTCTGAGGCAAAGCTGACAGGGCTTCCTGACACTAGGAAGGGGAGGTCTGTTCCTCTGCCGGCCTCCAGTGCAAGTGTCTCACGCACTCAGGGCCTCCCTGCACAGTTGCACAGGTTGTGCACTGCACATCTCCATGGGGAACCGTCAGCTCAGACTACAGTGCATACAGGTCTTCCTGTAATTGTGCAGGCAGCAGCCCTGATCCCACTCACCTCTGGTCCTCGGCCTCAGTCCTCACTGAACACCGCGGCTTGCGGGCAGGTGCTCCTATGTGGTGACTCTGGATGTGGCTCTGGTCCCCGCCCCCACCCAGCAGCCTCCTCTTGCTGACTGCAGGCTCCTTCCTGCTGCTGGTGGGCCCCTCAGCACCTCTGTGCCCCGGGCCGCTGTCCCTCAGACCTTCATCCTACCCTTTCCTCACCAGGTGAGGCAGGGGCCTCAGTCGGCCGGCCCCCAGGCCCGCACCTGCGGCAGGGACCCTGAGTCCTCTGCGCATTGAAACTCTGCTTGTGGCACGTGAGGAGGCCTACGGGGTTTAGGGCCCCTCCCTTCAGGCTGCGGCCGGAGCGAAGAGGGGATTCCTTGGCTCGAGGCGGCCTCCACCCTCCAGGGTAACGACTCGAACCATCAGCCCGCAGGGTCTGCTAGAGCTGTTCTCCCCCTTTACCGACCAGGAGGGTGAGGCCGAGACACACACCTGCCCGCGGTCGCAATGCACTCATTACGAGACCCAGATTCCAAGCCAGGAGGGCAGACTGATCATTTTAGAGGAATGTGTGTCTGAGAAACTCTACTTGAGAAATTCATTCAAAGAAGAGAAAAGAGGCTCTTTCTTGCCCTAAAAGCTTCTCCGCACCCTCCCGCGCGTCCCCTCCGCGGTGTCACACATCTGTGTGTGGTGTCGCAGGAGAGACCAGCCCACAGGGAGACACAGGCAAGGGGCGAGCCCTGGGGAATTCCGGGCCCGGGGGCGGGATGGACGAGGCAGGCAAGGCCCTTGGGCCGCGGGACAGAAGCCTGAGGGCGGTGGGGAGGGGACTGCGGTGTCTTCGGGGTACAGACCTGCCATCCATAAGGCTGCGCCGTCCTCCAGTCCGGAAGGAGAGGCCGGAGGGCCGCAGCGCAGAACCTGACCGGAAGCGGAAGTGCAGGGTGGGAACGCGGGGGCGGGGCCGGCACGTGGTAACTTCGCGCAGGCAGCTGCTGTTAGAATTTCATATTAGTTTCACTTTCACTGTATTATTTTTATGGCCATTTTCTATCGATGGCAGGCGATACCGGTCATCCAGTGATGCCAGCGCCATAAAGTTTTCCTTTAAAAAACGTCTTCGAGTTAAAATGGGACAAGTGTGTTTAGAGGAGGCGGTTTGAAGGACCCGCGAACGGAAAGGCCGCCAGCCGAGGCCTCGAGGGCCAAGGAGGGCGGTAACCCGAGCCTCGGACCCAGGGCCTTAGACGAGGAGGACACAAAGCCAAGGGGCGTCATTCAGCAAACCACCTGGGAAAACGCAGTTTTGAGACAATTGAGATTAGAATATGCAAATACTAACTTTGACAATGTCACGGGGTTATATACGAAAAAGTGTTTATCCACTAAAAGTAAACAGGGAGATGTTTGAGAGCTGGGCACCCAGCAAGGAACACGTGCTGGAGGGGGGGTGGTCTTCAGCTGGGTCCAGCAATGATGCCTGAACAGCCGATTTCTCAAACTAAATAATTAGACCCCAGGCGAGCTGGTGGACAGACAGCTCTGTCCCCAGGTCCTCCTGTGTCCTGAATGCTACCAGCGTATAATAGTCGGTGTGGTCTGGGCTGTGCTGCAGAAACAACAGTTCTCCAAATGTCTATGTCCTGCACAAGCTCACGCCGTGCCCCCAATGCATGCTGACTGGCGGCCCTGCTCTCTGGAACCCTCACTCCAGGAGCGAGATGTCCAGCGCAGATGTGACCCGAGCATCTTCCACTGACACCCCCATGGTCAGAACGAGACCCAAGGCCCCACCCAGCCATTTTCAGAAACGCCACACCTGCCATGAAGCAACATCAGCTGACAGGCTACGGGGTCTCCAGGAGGGCCCAGAGGGGTGCAGTAGAGCCAAGGCCCCTGGAGACACACAGCCTCCAGATGCGAATCAGAGCCTGCCCTCCTTGCTTCCCAAGGAGCCTAGAACAGCCTCTGCTCCTCTTGGGGCTGAGGCCCCCTCTCAGTGTGGACGATCCTTGGCCTCGCACACTGCCCCCCCCCCCCCAGGCTCTGCTCCCTGATGGAGCACGCCTGGGTCGCCCCCGCCCAGGGGACACTGTTCCCTCTCGGTCTCCATGCTACCACTCCTCCCCAGATGGCTCTCCCTGTCTGTCCAGCTGGCTGCCACCACGTGCCGCCTCTGCAGTCACCTGGGTGCTACCTAGCCTTGCCTACTATTTTATCCCTGCTCAGAGTCCCTGCTCCACCAGCCACTCCATCACCAGGGCTCAGCGCAGAGCTTGGCACCCAGAAGGGCTCGGCCCAACATGCTGGACCGTCAGCCAGCCTCAGCCCTGCCGCCCGGACACTCCAACCCCGTGCCCTGCCCAGAGCGGCTGGTGAGCCCCAGCCTTGACAGCTGATGGCTAACAGCCGGGATGAGCCCACGTGCACGGCAATCAGAAGGCGCCGCCCGCCCTGCCGCGTTGCGCTCCCTGCATAATCACGTTTGATCACCCTGATCGCTGATTGCGCCCCGAGACGGCGCCTGCTCTCAGGCTGGTGGGGCTGGGGCCCTCGGCAGCCTAATGAGGGTAATTGAGGCAGGGCTGATTGTGCCGGAAAGCCGGAGGGGCAGAGCTGTGGCGACAGGCTGCGTCACACCCCAAACAGGTCCGTGTTTGCTAAATTTGTTTCCGATGCAATTTCATGCTGATTACACTGATTTCTTTAGTAACTGAGCCTGGCGCTGAGCTCACCGCCTGCAGCCCCGGCTGTCAGGATGGGCCCATTTTGGACCAGGAGGTGCTGATGATGATTTATGGTCCACGGTCAGAGCTCTTGGGTCGGAGATACTGCAGGAAGACAGGCGGGAGTGTCGCTGGGCTTCTCTGGGGACCGCTCTCCTGTGAGGTGGTGGCCGGCTTTCAGTCCCGCGAGGCCACTCCCCACCGTATGCCCCTCAGCTTCCTGTCTGTCTGGGTCACTGCGAGGTCCACACAAGTTCACTGGCCACAAGAGTGGCTGAACCACGAGTGGGCCGTCGGCCTCACTGCTGTAGCTGCCTGCGTCCGCCCGCAGATCACACACAGGCAGATGTGCAGGTCGCCCTTTGGGATCCATCACGCTCTTCCCGTCCAGACCCAGGCCTGCCTCTCTCCCAGTTGTCACCTCTGATACCCACACCCCCCGGGGCAGGAACGGCTGTCCCTGTTGGGCCCTGGAGGAGACAGCCAGGGACAGACGGGGTGCTGCCCAGAGCCACACGCTGGGAGAGGCTGCACCGACACCTTCTCCGGCGGGGCAGGAAACCACCTGCCGAAACCTTCACGGGCTGGATCGACAGGCCCGTGCTGGGAGGGCCAGCGTTGCCCAAACTGGGCCCCTCAGCTGCAAGGCTCCCAGTGGGGTGTTCCTGGCTGAGAAAATCTGGCGCGTGCAGCTCCAACGCTGCTGCTCGGGGTGGGGACCCAGGCCAATGTCCAGGCTTCCCCAGGTCCTCTGGACTTCGACAGGGTCTCCAGGGACCGAATGCTCTGAGCTGAGGCAGAAGACACCCAGGGGACCTGAGAACACACCGCGTGGGCCCAGGTCAACAGGACCCCCTGGGTGGGGCTCGGGCCCTGTGTTTTCAGTCTCAGCTGACGGGTCCCTGGTGGCGCGGGGGCCCAGAGCACAGGAGCTCTGTGAGGCCAGGCCCCCTGAAACACAGCTGGCGGAGGGAGGATCTGCACCTGTGGTCCTGGGGAGGCGCTGCTGCACCGGCCACGCCCTGAGGGCAGGAGTGCCGGCATCTCGGGCAATGCTGCTTCCGGGGGGGAGCACAGGATGTGCCTGCAGTTCTGCTGGCCGCGTGGCCCCAACCCAGGACCCTCCCCCCACCCCACCCCTGAGTAATGAGAACCCAGAGCCGCGAGTTTTAGCAAAAATGTTTATTCTCTCCTTAATGTGTGTGTATTTACAAGTACTAAATCTGAGACAGTAAAATAGGCAATGGCCGTGTATTTACACAGCCTGCGAGCCAGACCACCCCCGGGAGAGGCGGCGGCAGAGGGGCCGCTCAGGCTGCCGAGCGATCCCTCTCGTTTTGGGTGGGGGTTTGCGGCGTCAAAGGACAGCTAATCGTGGGCTTCGTCTTAAAAATATCTCTCTCTCTAAATATATCTATTCTAGCTTGTGTAGCACCAACGGCGTGAGCCCTCAGCTCCAGCACTGGCAAGAGAGCCAGGCGGGGCTCGCTCAGCAAGGGCAAAGCGGGGAGGGCGGGGGGACCTCTCCCGTGGGCCTGGGGCCTGGGGCCCGGGGCCCGGGTCGGGGAGGGCGGGCAAGCTCGAGGTATATGGAGAGGCCAGGTTCCCGACCGAGGCCGAGCCGTCCCTGGCGCTCCTGAGACGCGTGCGGGTAAGGGCGGGAGGGGGCCCGGGCGGCAGGCATCCTGGCACACGGCCCCACACCACGGCCCTGGGACTGCAGAGGAGCCTTGGGGGCCACCCACCTGCACAGAGCAGCACTCCCATGCCACACTCCGGCCACCCTCGGGCCAGAGCTGGAGCTTGGGGTCCGAGTGCCCGGCAGGAGGACGGGGAGGTGACGGCGGGTGCCTGGGCCCAGTGCCGAAGGCGCAGTAGGGCCCGCAGGACTGTGGAGATGAGCGAGGAGGAGGACCTGGCCTGCCTCCAGCCCCGGGAGAGGAAGGGGCGGCCGTGCTGCGGGGTGGACTGCAGGCTTAGGTCAGCGATCAGCTCGTGTGTAAACAGACGGCGCTAAAGTGCTCGCACCTGACCCGTGCACGCGCTCCATGAGGCCTCGCGCCCGCGGGGCCGGCTCCCCTCCTGCGTCACCACCGCCCAGCCCGCCGCCCACGGGGCAAGCACGGGGCCGGGGAGGCCCGAGGAAGGGGGGATGGGACTGGATTCTGAAGACGGCGGCGCAGCAGCCGAGGAGCCCCCTGACCCGAGCGGGGCTGGAAGAACAGGGGCTCCGATCAGAAGCAGCTTCAGGGAAGACTCGCGGGGAGCGAGTCCCGCACCCGGACGGAACCCGGCCCCGGCCAACGCCCAGCCGGCCTGAGCCCCCACTGGACACCCACCGCACGGGGGGCCCGAGCCCTGCTCAGTGCCCACGGGGCCCAGGGACCCCTGCCTCCCGGTTCCAGGAGCTTCCTGAGTCAGGAGGTGGCGGATTTCACCCCTCCTCCCGCGAGGGAGCAGCTCCTCAGCTGATGGAGGTGTGCGGTCTGGCTCGCGCTGCTTGGGGGGCGGGGGACCCAAGATGGGCAGCCGGGGGCGCGGGGCCGGCCACAGCTAGCTGTCCCTTAAAGTCCGCGGGAATCTGTAGTACCGTCGAAAAAGTGAATTTTTAAGGGGACAGGCCACTGCCTTCACAAGTGACTGATTAATTAAAAAACATGAAAAAAAGGCCTAACAACGTCTAGTATTCAACACTTGCAGTTTTAAAAAGATCAAGTCAGACTAAACGCTAGCACAGTCATGCAGGAATCCACAGCCCGCGTCCGGGAAGCTCTCGGCCCGAGAAGTCCTCTCCTTCTCACGTCAAAATGAAAACACGGCGACCCGGAGGACGAGGGCAGAGGCCTCGGGGGTGCTCCAGCGGGGAAGCTCTGGCCACTTTCTCCACGACCGTTTGGAATTGCTTTCCCGCTACCTTAATTCTCTTATTCTAAAGTGTAAAATTTCTCCTCCTCCAGGTAACTATACAGGACCCCACTGGGGCTGGAGACAGGCTAGAGCCACATATATATATATATGGATATATATATATGGATATATATGTACAGATTTTTTAATTAAAAACGCGTTGTTTTGCTCGCTGAGAGCAGAACGGGCAGACCGGCTCTGCAGGCCCCCTGGTCACGGCGTCCTGCTCCCAGCCGGGCCAGTGGGTGTGGTCCGAGGCCCCCACGGCCCCGCTGCCCAAGCAGAGCACAGCAGGACCCCCCTGCTCCCCTGAAAGATGAGCAACAGCCCCCAGATGTCCCTCCACTCGGAGGGGCCAGCACGCTGCTGAGAGGCCAAACTGACACCGCTCGGAGGTGGGTGGGGGCCGGGGAGGGGGGAGGAGGGTGCTCGGGGCTGCTCCGGGGGCCTCCACAGCCCAGAGCTCAGCCCGGGACGGGGGCGGGCGCGGTGGGGGGAATAAATAAGGGGAACGTGCACGCATGACCCGGAGCCCCAGGTCCCGGCGGCTCCCAGAGGCACAGCCCTGAGGACGGAACGGGATCCGAGTCCTTCTGGAAGTCACTTGGGCCCTGCGTGGAGCCGTCCTGCAGCCCCTCCATAGGAGGGAGCCGGGGGCCTCTCTCTGGGCGAGGTCGACGTGGCGCTCTGGCCTCGGCCGCGGAGAGCACGCGGTGAATCGGAGGATGGCGGCGGCGGCGCACTGCTGAGTGCGGGGTTGCCCGAACGCGGCAGGTGGGTGGTGACGCCCGGACCGACTTCAGCTCACTGTGGCTGGGCCCTGGGCATTCAGCCCCCCCGCCCGGCCGCCAGCCACGCCCCAGCCCTCTGACTCTGCCTAGGGAACCGGGCACAGCTGACCCCCTCCCAGCCCCTGGGCCCGGCCCTCCTGGCCTCGGCAGCCCAACCTCTCCCTACAGCAGGACTCCTGCCTCACCCCCGGGGCCTCAGCAGTCACCCACTGTCCTGAGAAGGCCCCCGGCCACACCTGGGCTCCCCAGCCCCACGGCGAGCAGCTCTGGGCGTGGAGGGTGCTGCAGGCACCATCTCACCCGCACCAATTAAGAACCGGGACCCCCGCAGGCGGGAAGGGGACAGGGGCGGCGAGGGGGGCCGGGACTGCACACGCGGCCTCCGGCGCGGGGCACCCGGCACGGCCGGGGCGGGCTGCCTCCGTGGGCCTCCCAGCTCTGGCTGCTGCACGGGGGCCGCCCCCGAGGGCCCTCCCGCTCTCCTGCGGGCCAGGCAGCCGTGGCCGGCGGCTCAGCCGCTCTGGGCCATGGTGGCCACCACCTGCTCCAACTTGCTCCGGAGCCGCTGCCGTCGTGCCTGCTCGTCCTTCTCCAGGGCCGTCAGGATCTGCGGAGGTGGGAGGGGGCGTCAGGCCTGTCCGGGGCTCGGGGTCGCACACAGCGGCTCTGTCCAGAGTGGGCTCCAGGCTGAGGCCACTGCGTCCCTCCACTCTCAGCTGAGGGACCTGGGCCTGGAGCCGGGACCCCCAGACCCCGCGTCCCTGGGGTCTCCATCCGCCCCTCATCCCCCAAAACCACCCGAACAGGGCTCAGGTCCCTGCCAGCCCTCCAGGTCCCCGAGCACCAGGGCCCGCCCCCTGCACCCGCGGGTCCCGCTGGGCTCTGCGCTCACACCCCAGTCTCCCGCGGTGGCCAGTCAGCCCCCACAGCCCCATCGCCCCACGCCTCTGCACCCCTCACGGCACAGCCCCTCGGGAAGAACCGCAGCCCGCCACCCCCAGTTCACGGCTCGTCCTCCGAGGCCCTGCTTCCACGCCCTGCCCTGTGGCCTCTGCCCGTTGGCCCTGGGGCTCGGCCACCCCTTTCCCTGCTCTGGCCCCCGGGGCCACCTCCCCCAGTCTCAGCTGAAGAACCTCCTGCTCAGCTGCAACCCCCATGCTCTGACCTGCCGCCAGGTCTCCTGCACTCACGGCCCCATCCTCTCAAACCCACACAAAAGTCAGAGCTGGCGCCTGAGCCCTCCGGCTCCTGACGTGGTCCCTACAGCTAGGCAGACCGGCCGCAGCCCCTGCGCCCCCGCCTCCCGCACCTGGCAGTCAGGCTCCATCTCTGAACCTCAAAGGCTGTGTCCCTCGGGAGCAGCCCAAGACCTTGCAGCCTGCACACCCAGCGACGGCCCCGCCTCCCCCTCCTCCCAGGACATTCCGATTCAGCCCCGCGGCCTCCACGGTTCTGCAGCCGGCCTACTCCGGCTGCCCCGCCCTGCCCCCTCCGGCCCTGGGCTCTGTCCATCCAGTGCAGCCCACGAACCAGTCGTCCGGCCCGAAGTCTCAGGGAGGCCCAGCTCTGCGCACGCCCAGCTCCAGAAGCAGGTCGGGTGCCGAGGGTCGAGGACAGCCCGTGCCCTGCCCTGGAGACGCGCCCAGACCCATCAGGCAGCCCGGGCTGGGGCGGGAGCCTGCTCGGTGAGGCTGGCGAGCTTACCTCGTCCTTGTACTTGCTGATGTAGGAGTAGATCTCGTGCAGGGCACTCATGCTGTTGAACTGGCTCAGGTGCAGCCGTGACTGCTCAGCCAGGTACGCGCCCATGTCCTGGTCGCTGATGGCGGGCATCTTGGCGATGTCCGCGTAGTACCTGCGGCGGCGGGCGGGCACGTGAGCCGGGTCCCGGCCCCTCCCCCGCCCGGCCCTGGGCCCGTGCCCCACCTCTCCACCCAGCTCTTGTAGTTGGGGATGTCCTTGGCGTAGAGGAGCTTGTTGGAGGGCGAGTCCTTGCCCAGCTTGTGCTCGGACGTCGAGCAGGAGTCCATGAAGGTCTGGGCCACCACCGACAGGCAGGCGTCCGTGATGCTGCTCTTGTGGATGTCGAACACGAACTGCGGGTTCTTGATCACGTTCACCCAGAAGCGCAGGGGCAGGCTGCGGGCAGGCGGACGCACGGTCAGACAGGCCTCGGCAGCCCTTGGGCCGGCGGGGAGGAGGGGCTGACCTGTGGCCTCACCATCCTCCCGCTCTGGCCTTCATGGTGACCACGGATTTCCGTGCAGCCGGGAGACAGACCCAGGGAGCTGGGCCGTGAGCGAGGGCTGCTCCTGCTGGCCAGCCCCTCCCCACGGTCCCAGGGGAGGGTGGGCACACCCACAGGCTCTCTCTCGCCCTTGGGCACCCACCGTGCCCGGCTGCAGTCCTCCAGGCACGAGTGCTCAGCTCACGGCCGGGCCGGCTCCGCATGAGTCTTGGTAACAAGACCAGGAAGGGGTCCAGAAGATGCAGCCCCACTACAGCTGACCCCAACCCGAAAGGCCACCTCTACTACAGCCATCAGCTGGACCATCGACAGCCTCTAGCCACGTGTCGCTGTTTACACTTAAATAAAGTTAAAGATCCAGGTTCTCGGCTGCCCCTGTTACGTCAAATACCCCTAGTCACACGTGGCCACGTGGATGGCACAAACCTAGAACTTTCTATCATCCCAGAAAGGTCCCCTGGACAGTGCTGACCTATACTGCCTCCCCTCGGTGCCCGGTGGACCCCCTCAAGGGCCGTGGGCAGCACAGCTGGAGCTGGAGGCCCAGGGTGGGTTCGCCTGGAGAGGACCTGGGCTGCATCCCAGGCTTGGGGGTCAGCAGTGTGCAGGGAGGGGTCAGGGCACGGGGAGGAAGAGGCCTGAGGCACAAAGCTTGTGAGGACCAGGCAGGCCCTGCCGGGGCACCCGGTCAGCTCTGGAGGCAAAAGCCAGAGCGGCAGTTAGGGGGCGACGGGACGGAGAGCCCCAGGAGTGTTCTCGGTCACTGTCACCCTCATCGCTGTAGCCAGCGTGGGAGGGGCCTGTCCCACTGGGCCCGTTCCTCACGCAGAAGCCTAACACACCTGCACGTGGCCGTGCACGCCCAGAGACACGCACGGATGCGCGCGCACACGCACACACACCCACCCACCCACGCATCCGGTCCCACAGGTGGGTCAGCGGATGCCCCCGATGGCCGAGTCAGAGAGGCCCACACGGAGAGGGACCAGCCGTAGCCCGGGGCGGTGGACGGGGCCAGCCTCCTGGCACTGCGGCCCCCAGCCTAGCTGGGCTGCCCCCAGGTCCCAGGCTTCCTGCTCCAGCGCGGACCTGGGCCCCGCCCCCGCCCCTCCCCCACCCCAGGCCGTACCAGTTGCTCTTCCAGGTGTGGCGCACGTCCGCGTCGTGGATCTGGTGCTGGTCGGCCTGCTCATCCAGGAAGTCGAACATGTACTTGATGGCCAGCGGCAAGGCCGAGCCCCGGTGCGCCGTGCTGAAGATGGTCTCGAAGAGGTCGTCCACGAACTTCTGCAGCGTGCCCTGTGGGGGGCGGGGCACAGCTCCAGGAGCTGCTCCGGCCCCGGGTGACCCGCCCAGGCCCCCCCGCTCCGTCCGCCCACCTTGGTGGCCAGCAGCCGCGTCAGGTAGATCTCGGAAACCATCTTGCTGCCGCGGTCGCCCTCGCGCTGGTCCAGGTGGTCGTGGTTCTTGACCAGGTGCCACAGCTTGGTGCCGCTCTCCAGGTCGGGCGTGATCATGGGCGTGCGCGAGCGCAGGCTGTCGGGGCTGCTGGCCGTGCGCAGCATGCTCTCTGCGGGCGGGCGCCGCGCCGTCAGCGGCCGCGTCCTGCCCCGCCCCGCTCCGCCCCGCCCGCCCGGCGACTCGGGCAGCAGGCGGCGCCCGTGTGAGCCTCAGCTCCCCACTCCGAAAGCTGGGTCATCCGCCCCTACCTCCCTGGGTTTCTGGGGACGGTGCTGCCCGGGGCAAGGCCGAGTGTCCCCGGGACAGGCTGTAACCAAGCCGTCCCAGGCTGCCGCGGCGGCGCCCAGAGCGGCATTCTGTCCAGGTCCGTGGTCTGCCCTCTGCCCCCGCCGGCCCTCTGCCCCGCTGGCCCTCTGCCCCGCCGGCCCTCACCGTATCTGCTGAGGGACTTGGTGAAGGTGGACGAGTTGGAGATATTATAGGCGGACGTCTGCTTGGGCACCAGGGCCACCGAGGACCCATCCGTCACCTACGGGCAGGGGGCCGGGTGACGCATGACCCACCACCCGCGACCCGTCTCTCACCTGGGCCTCAGCCTCCCCCGCGACCCTGGGCGACCCCCACATGGGACCGTGCCCTCTCCTCCTGGAGCGCGGCCCCCACCCCTGAGCCCCGTCGTGGGAAGAGGGGCCCGAGCCGTGGCCGCAGGTTGGGGGGTCACCTGGTAGTGCGCCAGCGTGTTCAGCCTCTTCCAGTCGTTATCGATCTTGGTGGTGACGTCCTCGTCCTGCAGGATGATGCGGGCCATGCGGCCCTGGCGCCACTCTGTGGAGGAGGGGCGCGCTGGAGGGCAGGGCGGCCGGCAGGTGCTGCCCTGCTCCTTGCTCCCTCCATGTGGACAGGCCCAGGGGGCAGGGTCCCAGGGACCCTGAGCGAAGGCCGGGCAGCAGAAGGACAGGCCCAGCCCGGAGCAGAAGCCCCGCATCCCTGCTGCTGCCCGGCCCCTCTGGCAGCCCCCGCCCGCCCAACCCTGGGCAGCCCAGCCCCACGCGGTGTGCCCACCTTCCGGAGCTCCAGGCGGCCTCCCAGCCTGGCACCCACGGCCTCCCTCCATCGCGGCCCCAGCCTCATCCACCAGGGACCAGACCGGTCCAGCCCGGCTCTGCTCCCCGGGCCCTTCCTACTTAGCCGGTGCCCCTGCCCACGCCCTGCTCATGAGCCATCTTGAGAGCCCCCACCCAGCTCCAAGGGCCCACCTGCTTCCAGCACCCCGGGGAGCAGCCTACAGACCCAGCCTGGGTCACACACCCCTTCCCTCCAACCCTCCGGGCCAGCGCCCAGTGCTTGGACAACGCGACAGAGCCCCTGCCGGGCTCACCCAGGTCCATGTCCCCGGCCTTGGGCCGCTGAGAGTAGGGCACGCCCTTGTACACGGCGTCCAGCAGCTTCTCCTTGACCTGCGTCACCGTGTCGCAGTTCAGCCCCTTCACCGGCACCTCGGGCGCGTTCTCGTTCTCGGGATTCACGCAGTTCAGGGTCTGCAGGTGGGAGGACAAGGCGTCAGCGCCCCCCTCCCTCCCTGGAGGGCGGGCAGGCGGGCGGGGCGGGGCGGGGCGGGGCGGGGCGGGCGGGGAGGGGCGGGGAGAGACGGGCAGGCGGGGAGGGGCGGGGTGGGGCGGGGAGGGGCGGGGCGGGGCGGGGCGGGGAGGGGCGGGGCGGGGCGGGGCGGGGCGGGGCGGGGCGGGGCGGGGCGGGCGGCGCTCACCAGCGTCTTGTAGTCGATCTGCTGGCGGATGAGCTTGTCCTCGCTCAGGGAGTAGCGCGCCTCGCCCGTGATGGCGTCGATGGGGCCCTTCTCCATCTGCTGCTTGATGGCGCAGTAGAGCATGAAGAGCGGCTCCCCGGCGCACTCCTGTGGGCGGGTGGGCGGCGTCAGGCCGTGCAGGACCACCGGGCTCCGCCCCAGCCGCTGCCCTGGCCCCCAGCATCCACACCGGACCCGCACGGAGCAATGGCAACATGGCCAAATTTGAGAACCTTGGTTCCAAAGTCCAAGGAAGACGGTGAAAACCACTTCATGGCAGAGCATCCCCCACGGAGACAGGCATGAGAATCCCAGAAAAAAACCTCCGCAAAGGGGCCAAGCGGGGAGGACCAAGGCCAGTCAGCCCCGCCTGAAGCCTCGCCCGGTTCAGGCCTCGGTAGGACCACTGCCCCGGCGCCACACATTGCCCAAAGCAGCCGGTGCTGCGTGTGGATGACGCGCAGGCTCCGGTGCCCCCCCCCCCACGGCCCGGGGGACCACAACGGGTGTGACCGTCATCTATCAGATGGGGGGCCCCCTCGGCTAGGACCCACCTGCAGGAGAGGGCCGCCCCTCCCTCCAGAGCACGTGGCCGACGCAATCACAGGTGCAGACGCACCAACCCAGGGCAGGAGGCTGGCAGGGCGGCTGTCTGGGCACTCGGGGAAGGTCTGTGCTGCCCATCTGTGACCACATGCCGCCCCCCACCCCCACTGCAGCCAGTGGGCATGTCCCCACCTCAGGGCCTTTGCACCTGCTCCCCCTACAACCAGAACTCTCCCCCTCAGGTCTTCACGGCCCCTTCCAAACCCCACCTGACGTCCCTTTGTCAGAAAGACTCTCCCGGGCCCTGGGCCCAGCCCGCTGGACCTGGCTGCCATCACACAGAGCCAGCCCTCTTAAATTGTCTTGTTCGCTGCCTGCAGGCCAGGGCGTGCCTGGCCCCTCCCGCTACATCCCCAGTGCCCAGCACGGAGCGGAGTGGGCGCGTGGGGGGCTCTACAGACGTTGCTGGACAACGAACACCGCTAACAAACAGCTGTGGAGGGAGGGCTCCCGTCCTGCCCGCCCCCAGAGCGCTGCCCCGACTGCAGTGACCGAGCTGCTGCGTGCCCTGCACGGCTGAGTCCCCACCTCAGCCGGACACAGGCCCCTCTCATCTCGCCCCCCCGCCCCCCGCCACAGAGCTCGGGAGTGAAAGTGGCCTAAGCAGGCAGCTGCCGGCCTGCTCCCTGGCCCACCAAGAGCGGCCCTGCCCGGAACCAGATGCTCCAGGCGCCTGTTAGCAACTGCGGTAATTAAAGAGACAGCTGCCAAGGAACGGCAGTGCGCGCAGGTCATCCTGAGACCCTCCCGCAGTGTGCCCGTCTCTGAAATCGTTTCATCTGCAAACGTGGCTGCGTTACACCAGCTAGGACAGAGGCACAGCCATTTACAGCTGCCTCTCCCTGCAGACGCCATGAGACTTGCTCCCCTCAGAAGAAAAGGGGCACCTCAGGAGGTCAGAGGGTGAGGTTACACAGAAAATCACAAGAAGCCAGGATTCGAACCCAGACAATCTACCGCTAAAGCAGCTGGTCCTTAAAAGCCAAGTGTCCTTACAGGACACGCAGGCTGAGCAGGCTGTTCACGCTCAGCCTGGCTGGCAGGCTCTGACCCACTCCCGCAGGCCCGCCCAGAGGCTGGGAGGCAGGAACCAAGGAGCGAAAGCCTCTGAGACGGGAAGGCCCAGAACCCAGCCCTTCCCTGCTGGGCCCGTTTCCTGCACAGGGAGGAGGAGGACGACCTCGGTGTCTCTCAGGCCCAGCAGGAAGAAGCGTGCAGAAACGGCCAGTGAATCTCCACGTGAAGAGATGACACAAGTACAGGCTATTTGATAAATGTTAGAACAAGCCCTTCTCCATTTGGGAAAGAAAATCAAGTGAGATCCCAGCCTCACACCATATACTAACAGAAAACATTCCTCAGCGTAACACAAGGGCTGTAAATGACAGAAAAGTTAAAAATTATCTTGGGACTTCCCTAGCGGTCCAGTGGTTAAGACTTCACCTTCCAATGCAGGGAATGTGGGTTCGATCCCTGGTCGGGGAGCTAAGATCCCACATGCCTCAAGGCCAAAAAACCTAAACATCAAACAGAAACAATTCTATAACAAATTCAACAAAGACTTTAAAAAAACTCTCTTAATTTTCTAAAAGAAATAACCACCCCCAAATCACGCACAAGATAAAAACATACAAATCAAAATAAAAATAAAAGTGGTTGATCAGACAAATGAAAGGTAACAACTTATTAAAGAAACAGCCGCCAACACACCAAGCAGTCTTCAAGAATGGAAAGGCCAGTGGGGGCAGGTACTGTCCACGGCTTGGGCAGGTAAGACTCAGAACACTGAACAGGGGCAGCCTCTCTCATCTCACAACCTGGCAGCGCATATTCAGATGGAAAATAAGCCTGATCACAATCACTCTTCTGAAACCCACCTGAGCATTGACATGGCAAGCAAAGGTCCCTGGGTCAGGATGCACCAGGTGCAGGACTGTCTGGGGAAAGATTCAAGCTCCCCTGAAAGCCCGTATTAAGGAACATTATACAGCCGTTAAAAAGAACGAGACATCTGTCTCTGTCCTGACTTGCAAAGATGGCCACAGCGGGGGATGCACGGTGCAGTGCAAAATGCATGGCACCAAAGAGGAAAAACCCCACACTGAGGAAAACGTACGACACTAGGACTTCTCATTTGCTTCACTGCAGAAACCAGCCTGGGGACACACACCCAAACAGATGGTTATTACCTCCAGAACTTGGGGTGGGGGGCTCAGCCCTGCCGTTTAGGGGCACTACAAAGAGCATGGATTACCTTTCTAGTTAACTTTTTTTCCTAAAGAGAGCGAGGAATGAAAAGGATCTGCGTTGTTGAAACCTAGCTTGTGGCCCGCTAAAAAGAAAGGCGCTACCAAACCAGGAGGAGGCTTGGGGGAACCTTAACTGCGCGCTACCAAGTGAAAGAAACCAATCCGAAAAGGCTACACACTGCACGATCCCGACCGCAGGACATTCTGAAAACGGCAAAACCCCGGAGGCAGTGGAGAGATCAGCGGTTGCCAGGGGCTTGGGGGGGGGGGGGAGCACAGAGGGTTTCTAGGGCAGTGACAACGACCTGTATGACACCACCGTGATGGAAACGTGCCGTTACACACTTGTCCAAACCCACAGAACACATACCACCCAGGTGAGCCCCAGGGCCAACCACAGACTCTGTGGTGGTGATGTTGGTGTAGAGTCACCAACTGTGACAAATGGACCACGCTGGTCGGGGTGGGGGGGGCAGAGGATATTTGGGAAACCTCTGCACCTTCCACTCGACTTTGCCATAAACATAAACCTGCTCTAAAATATAAAGTCTGTCTAACACACGTACACGCTCAGCCCGTGGCAAGGAGAACCGGGTGGCCAGTGCCAGGTCCCCTCCTGGAGCCATGTGAGCAGCAGTGCAGCCACGCCGCGCCCCTGCCTGGCGTTTCCTGGTCTGCAGCGAGAGCGTGTGCACCTGACCGCACTCAGCCTCTCGGCCGGGACGCTGCCCAGGACGACGGGTGCCGGGGGCGGCTCCGCCGCGGGCTCCCAGCACTTTGCCCCGCCCTCCAGGCTTCCCTCAGTCCTGCCCCCTCGGCCAAGCCTGGCCTCCCTCCCTCCTTCCACTCTCCCACCCGTCCTGTGGGCAATGCCCGAGGCCACAGCACCCTCAGCCTCCGCCTGCTACGTCCTGCACGGGCCACGTGCCCAGCCCAGGTTCTCAGACAGAGTCATCAAAGCGGGCCTTCTCTGAACCCGCTCCTCCGGGCTCGCGGAGACGACTTAATGAGCACGTGACCGAGTCACGTGGTCGGCAAACAAGCGCGCTTCGCAGGAAAGGCACAGCTCTGTTACCGCCACCTGTCCTGCACGACAGCCATGCCGTCGTACCCTGGGCATCACTGTGCCACCACCCACGGGGCGAGCCCCTCCCAGCCCGACCCCCTCCTCTCTGGACCTCGCGCCCGCCTCAGGGCCTTTGGTCCCCGTCTGGCTACCTCCTGGCCTCACGCTCACATCTCACCACCCCGCCCACACTTTCACGCCCCCGTGGACACCCCGCCCCTTCCCCATCTGCACCCCTCAGCCCAGCCAGGACTCTGTCCTGAGCACTGAGCCGCAGCAGCCGGGCTCAGCATCCCGCACGGAGGTCGGAGAGCCCCACCGCCACCCCGACTCGGGACGCTGCAGGGCGCGGAGGCCGCACAACCACGCGGCCACCACGGAGAGCAGACCCAGGCCGCCTGCGTCACGAGGCTCCGTGGCCCGCTCCCTCGTCCACCGTGGAGCGCTAACCAGGGGCCACCATGAGAGGACCGGGCCTGGCTGCCAAGCCTCCGGGTTTTTCAAGGGAAGCCAGACAGACATCTGGGTCTGACGACCTCCCAGCTCTAAAATGCAGGCGACCCATCTAGCAGCTTACGGCCCTGACAAAGTCCACCTGGACGCACGTCTAGCCGGCCTGCAGGCTGTACCCGTTCTGAGAACAGCCTGGCTCCCCAGGGCCTGTCTGGGGGGAGGGGCTCTCCCAGCCCCAGAGGGAACCGTCTGGCCAACGACAGTGGAAGCCCGGGCAGCTGCCCACCTCTTCACAGCAGGGCCAACAGGACACACCCCCCGGGCGCCTCCTCAGGCCAGCGCAGGCCCAGGTGCTGGACACACACACGCCCCTGCCCGGTGCTGCCTCTGACCTCGGGTCTGGGCCACGGGCACTGCACGAGCCCCACTGGGGCCTGGACGCACGCCCCAGCCCAGCCACATGCAGCTACGGGACCCACAGCGGACCGCGGCGTCCACTCCTGCCTCGGCGGCTGAGTGAGGACAGGACAGCCTCCAGAAGGGGCAGGGGGGAAGCTAAAGGACAGACGCGAGCCGGCGGCGGCCCTGCCGAGGCCCTGGCCTCTTCGTGCCTCCCGGCTGAGGCCCCACCAGTCACCTCCGGCCTCCCACCCCCGCCTGGGGCCCCCCGGGACTTGCCCACCTTGAGGAATTTGTACAGAAGGAAGGTAAACCAGTTGGTCAGCATCTTCTCTGCCACCGACTCCGTCCTGGGAACAGAATCCACGCCGGGGCGGCCTCAGTCCTTCCTCCAGGCCCGCCCACACCACCACCCCACCCTCCCCAGGGCCAGAGGTCAGGCCTCGGCCTCGGAGCAGGTGTCGCCTCGCGCCGAGGGGCCCCAGACAAGGCAAACCCCGGAGCGGGTACCCAGAACTGCAGCAGCAGCGCCTGGGCTGCGCCGGTGGGCACGCTGTCGCAGGGGCAGGCACGGGGCGTGGACTCACCGCCGCAGCAGCAGCTTCGGGTGGTTCTTGCTTTCCAGGTTCTTCTCGATGAGGTCGGACAGCAGCTGCTTGAGCACGCCCGTGGCGTACTCCATCTCGCCCTGCAGGGCCGTCATGACGAGCGAGGCCACGTTGCCGCGGTCCCGCATGGAGAAGCTGCGCTGGGCCTCCAGCGTACGGATGAAGGTCAGCAGGAAGTGCTTCTTGGTCAGCAGCTGCCCGAACAGTGTCAGCGACTTCTCCACGTTAGCCTGCACCTGGGGGGCCGCGCGCCTGCTCAGACCTCAGAGGGCGCCGGCCCCTGCTGGCCGAGGGCCCGCCTCGGCCCGGTACAAAGGGCAGGTCACCCCGAGGGTCCCTGAGCCGCAACCGTCCTAGCAGAATGGATGGGGCCCGGCAGCTGCGTGAGGAGCCACAGCAGGCAGAGGCCGGGGCGCAGCAGCGTGCGGGCGCAGGAGGAGGGCCCCCTCCGCGCGGCCGAGCTCGCGCACCGGGCACCGGGAGCGCCTGTCCACGGTCCCTCACAGCCAGCACCAACGCAAAAACCGCCCTCCCCCTTCACAGAGGACCCTCGAGTCCAGAGAGGGGCGCAGCGTGTCGCGGCCACACAGCAGAGGTGGGAAAGCGGGGCGGAATGCCAGGCATGGCCGGTTCCAGGGCCCTGCTCACGCCCATCTGCCCCGAGGCTTGTCCTGGCATGACACAGGCTCCCAGCCCAGGCAAGACAGGCGACAGGTACCAGGGAGAGCACACAGTCACAGCTAAGAGAACAGCCAGACCAGCCAGACCAGCCCGGCAGACGGCAACGCCGGGAGAGACACCCGAGGGCGGGCGGAGGACCCCCAGCGTGGCGGACACCCCAGCAAACAAGCAGGCAGTGAGCAGCCCAGGGCGCCCTGGGCCCGAGCCATCGCGACAGGAAGGCCCACCGAGGTGCAGCTCGAGAGGGCCTGTCCCACCAACACAGCCACGTGAGGGAGTTGGCTCCCCACCACCCAAGGGGTGCAGGATGTGCCGCCCCCCCACCCCCCGAGAGCACAACAGAGCACACTCGCTGAGCCCCTGCCCGTTCTGAGCTGGGGGCCCTGGGCGTCCGGCCGGCTACTGGGGAGCCCGGGAGGACGTGGGTGCCAGGCGGCTTCCCCTCGGCAGGCCCGGGGGCCGCATCAGCCGCGCAGAGCCCAGCCGAGCGCCCGCACCTCCTGACACGCGTGGCAGCAGCCCCCCCGGCCCAGTGAAGCCCGCCCAGGAGCCAGGCCGGACAAGCTGCAGGTGGTACGCAGTAGACTCGGGGCCCGACGAAACAGAGCTGGGCCCTGCGGAGCCCAGGCTAAGGGTGGTTGGCTGGGGCGAGGCCCCCCACACCTGGTCCCCCTCCCGGCAGGCTCAAGCCCGCCCCCAGGACCCTGCCGCCCCGGCACCCAAGGAGCCCCTGCGGGCAGAGGCAGCGGTGAACCCCGGCCAGCAGCCCACCTCCATCTCCTTCAGCACCGGGTGGTCCTCGATGCCGGGGAAGAGGACCCGCATGGCGTACGTGCGGTAGTCAAGGAACGGGATGCCGGCACCGTCCAGGTCGTTGGTCAGCTCGTGGATGTCCGTCTGCAGCTCCGCAAAGGCTGTGGCCAGACGAGGTGTCACGGCAGCTGCCCCGGCCCCCCCAGCAACCCCCACTCCCCCCCACACACTCAGGCTCGGGCCAGCCCCTGACCCTGGCACTCGCCAGCAGGGTGAACTTGAGGAAATTCCTGTGCCTCGGTTTCCCCCGTCCTGACACAGAGGCTGAGCCCTCCGCCCCTGACCTGCTGCAGAATCCACCAAGACGAGAGCAGAGGCGGTTGCCGGGATGGGGCTGAAAGGGGCCTCCACGTCCCGATCGGGCAGCGGGGGCCAGAGCAACTGTGGCCCCCTGGCTCCGGCCACTGGGGAAGAGTGGGGGTGAGGCCGGCTGGGAAGTGGCAAAGCCCTGCACGCCGACAAGCAAGCCCTCACGGCTCAGGCCAGGGAGGGGCCCCTGACACACCCGCCCGCTCGCTCAGGGAGGCTCCGCCGCTTTCAGAACATTCCAGAGCCATGAGGTGTGAGCCCTGCGGCAGCCCAAGGATGCGCTGTCTGGTCAGGAGCCAGAGGGGCACTGGGGATGCCAGGAAGGTTTCACAGGAGCCGGCCCTCCCCCCCGGCACCGCTGCCTGGAGGCTGGCCACCTCCACCTGGCCGGCCCTGGGCGCCCGCACGCACGCTGCCGGACACAGGCATCAGAGGTCAGTGCAGACAGAACGGGCAGACGGTTGTCCTTGTCCCAGGAAGGCCCAGGCCGCCGCCGCCCACCCAAGCCCCCAACACGCGCCGGAGCCCCTCAGGGGGGCAGCCCGCCGGGGACGGAGGGGGCGCTGGGACGCGGGCCTTTGTCTTAAGACGGGCCAGGGTCCCGGGCCGGCCGGTGGAATAAGTGACCACCCAGAACGAGGCCTGTTAGGCACGAGGCCCCCCGGGCAAGGCTTCCGACCCCGCCCGGCCCCCTGTCCCCATCCCCAAACGGACGACGTGTGTCGTCTGCTCCAGGGCGGCCAGCATTCACTCACGGACCCTGCAGAGTTCTCAAGGCCTCCCCTACGCAGCACGTGACACGTGAGAGACCGCCAGGCAGCACCCGCGCTGCTCTGTTCACCCCTCGTGACAGCCCTGGA